>NC_056498.1:65344235-65345212 GCF_014905685.2 Nematolebias whitei | reverse complement strand
GCGGTTTGTTTTTCGCGGATTTGCTATAATGTGGATTTTCAAAATAAAGTTGAACATGACACAATTGGCTGATTGATGGATGAGCCATGGATTGTTTATTTAAAATAAATTATTTTAAATGATTTTACACCATGTGTGCAGCCCACAAGAGCAGGGGAAAGCTCCCTCTTGCAGCTGATCAGCTGATCTTCTCTGCTTGGGACCCAAAAGTCCCAGGTTCGATCCCCAGTCACTGCACATCATGTGGCGTCTCTGGGCAGCATGCCTCATCCCCAAAATGTCCCCCGGGCGCTTTCAATAGCTGCCCACTGCACCACCTGGTGGTGGATGAGTTAAATGCAGAGACTAATTTCGCCATTGTATGGAAACATACAGTGCTGACATTGTGATGACATTATTATTATTATTATTATTTCTCCTCCGGCTGCATCGGCTTTGTGAAGGGTTAACCCTTTGCTGTCCAGATGCACCGATCGACTTTTGTCTTCCAACTTAGAATTCAAAGTATGTCACATCATAAAATTATTATAATCACAAAAGTGTTGAAAGTTATTTTTAATTATTTTAGAACATATATGTTCAGTTGGTTCAGTGTAATTGATCAAGAAGTATATTTCTGCTTCGTGCTGCAGAGCTGTGTGAAGGGTTAACCTTTTGCTGTCCTGCTGCACTTCTCGTCTTTATAATTTAAATCTAAATATTGTAACATTTTAAATAAACAATCTATGCTGCATGGACTGTTTATTTAAAATGTTACAGTATTTAAATTTAAATTATTTATTTAAGGAGGGAGATTGCGAGTAACAGGTGATGAGTGTGATTACAGCCTGGCACAAAGTTTACTGAACTTGAACTTGGACTACTGTACTCCTACTTCACAGTTATACTCATCGCAGGTGGGCGTGGCCCCAAAGACACAATAAACGAGGGACCACTGTGTGTATATATATATATATATATATATATATATATATATA
>NC_056498.1:65328803-65344135 GCF_014905685.2 Nematolebias whitei | reverse complement strand
TGTATATATATATATATATATATATATATATATATATATATATATATATATAAAGGCGTTTGAAACCCTTTCCACACTCTTGCAATATGCTAAAAATGTTTCTAAACTCTAAACGCTCTAAGAGAGCACAGAATGTCATGATTTCAGCTCCCTGCCTCCGCTGCTCTCAGCCACCTGCAAGTGTTCTTGGCCACGCCCACTTCTCCACTCTGCACGGAGAACAACTGATCAGCTGCAGTAGGAACCTTATCCCACAGTATGGGCTGCACAAAGGTGCAGGAAGTGCTAAATAATTTAAAATAATTTATTTTAAATAAAAATTCCCAAATCCATCAGCCAGTTGTATGTCATGTCCAATTTTACTTTGAAAAACCATGATAGAGCGAGTCCGTGAAAAACGAACCGCGAAGTAGCGAGGGACTACTGTATATCCTAAGTTTATACTTCATATATAGTTAAATAATTGTAATATGAATACAACTAGGAAACATGAACACATTCAAGCAATCAGATTTTTATATATTTTAGAAGTTTAAATTTTTTCTCGGCATATCAGTGAAAATCTAAATTGCAGTAATCCAAATCAAAACTGATGTGTAAACTTCAAACATTCTAAATGACTTTCAAAGGAAGCGTGTACTAATCACATAAAAAATTGCATTAGATCTGTAACAAACATGTATCAATTAGCAATAAATGTATACTAAGTATGTAATAAGTATGTGACAATTATGTATAAGGTTTGTAATAAATATGTAGTAAGCATGATAAAAATATAAAACTTAATTCACGTGTAAACTACACATTCAGGGATAGACTGGAGAAACTGAAGGAACTCCACTGGAGCAACCTAATGTTTGTTTTTCTTATTTAAAGGTCAATTTGCTGCACGTTCAAATTTCATATTGTCTCTTTAGCTTGATTCTGTCCCTGTTCAATCTGTATGATTGCCACAAGCTCCACATTAGTGTCTCCATTACACTTAGCAACACAAAGTGCTATATTTTCTGTTTTCTCACCAAATTCTACCCACCTGTCCCCATTTGCCTGTGTCAAATGTTTTTTGTGCATTGACAAGGCTGCATGACGAGTTGTGTTTTTAGGGATGCTCATTTTGACATAAGTACATGCAATCGTGTTGTAATGCTAATATTCTATTATATATGTTTTAAATGTTTGTTTTACTTTTTATTGCATTGAATTTAATGATTTAATTATTTTAATTTCCAGTATACTTTCAGACTTTTTTTGCCACATTTTTCCGTGCAAGCCATGCAATTGTCAGAAAATAACCATTTTTATAAGAATACTTGTCTCTTTTACTAGTCATAATTTTTAGGTGCAAGGACCTCAGCGTCGGACAAGCTTCGTATGCTTAGCATGTCTAGTGTTTAATGGAGACAATGATTAGCGACAGTGTTATTATCCTCTTCCTTTTCTGTTGATAACTGTTTGATTTGAGATCTTTTCTTGTTGTTTGCAGAAGCCGAAAGCGGTATGCCCTCTACCTTATCTTACTTCCAAAGTTCCACCCAATCTTCACCACTTTAAAGCTTCTGACTTTGGGCGTTTCCCCAAGGATTTTTTTCCAAACACTATGTCACAGGCCTCTTTTTTCTGACTTTTTATGGTGTCCCTTGTGCTTAATGCACTAACTTCTTTGCAGGCAGAGAGAGAAAAGAGAGAGGATAGATAAATTGGACATGTTCGTAGAAGTGCTGTTTCTTTGTCTTTGCTGTTGTCGGTGTACCAAGGCCAAACACTCACCCTCTCCATATCTACCTCTTATTTGATCTTTTCAGTTTTGTCTTTCCCCAGAGCCTTTACTTACTTTGTTGTCCTCACCTTCAGTTCTTTTTCAGTGTTGCTCAGTTTAAACCCTTTTGTGTGCCAGCTCTGAAAAGCTAAACATCCCACTCATTGGTGTTTTTTTTTTATCATTACCAGAGCAGTACTATATGGGTCTTTGTCTGAAAATCAATGATGACTGTAAATATCTCTGATCAGATGTGGTGTCAAAAAGCACCAATCATCTGTTGCTTTTAATCTTGAGATACACTGACTGATTATCTCCCATTGCTGCAGGCAGTGGTTGATACAACAGCATGTTTCATCCAACTTATTTAACATACCAGCATCACCTCAACACTGTTTGTTGATAACTTCACACACGATTGAAGGCATGGAGGTGCTGAATTTGGATACCGTTAGGTTTATCCAAAGTAAAGTTTAATTCAGCTGCATTTCACCTTTGCATTCCCTGACCCTCCCATGTTCTCTGTGCTACATCTGTGCTACATCTGTGCATGTCTGTGCGTCTGAGTAGGTGCGATTGCTTCGCGAGTGAGAATTTGTGTGCAGATGTGCTTTTTTTAAATGTTTTGTGTGTCTCAGCCACCATGTACAGTCATGTTCGTGTGTCTCTCGAGTAGATGTTCTTAAGTGAGGTCACTTCCTGTCAGTTTGGTGTTTGAGAAACAATCCAACTGCACAGAAGTTACTGCAACCGTCTGCATCTACATACCTGTCCTTATACCTGTACTGCGGTGGCTATGCCTTTCTGTTTGATTCTGTCCTCCTCATGCTGTTTGGTAACTGCATGCTACAACACAATCACATAAAGGTGTTTAATGCTTGCCTTGTTGCTCACAATATGAGGTTTTGATGCTTTCTAAGCCTTGATATGCCAGTTTGTACCTGATTTAGGTATGACGTCATGGATCGATACGCCTCTAAAATCTCAGATTTGGGCAGCAATGTTTGTGGACCTGTCTTAATGAAATCATTGTTTTATTTTTACTAAAGCGCATGCCAGGTGTAATGCCTGTATGCTCCTCTGGGAGCCATTTAATCTGAGGAAATGTTAGATCCTAGTTTCCTTTAAGTGTGAAAAGAAGAATAAGATTTGCATGACTGGTGCACTTTGATTACATCCCCACATGTGTGTCGATTTAATTGTTCCCTAAATGTTTTTTTACCCACCGATCAACTGTATGATTATGACCACTAACAAAATGTCTGTGAATTTTGCTACAATGGGATGTTCTGCTGTCTAATATTGATGATGATGAGCGACGAAGCCCACCGCCCTGTCCAGGTTGATGTGCGCGTGGATAATTGAGCTTCAGGAAGCTTCAGGATTATTTGCAAATTTCCTGCCAGTTCTGGGGCAGCACGGTGGCGCAACTGGTAGAGCTGCTGCCTCTCAGCGAGCAGGTCCTTGGTTCAAACCCCGGTCCAGGGGCCCTTTCTGGGTGGAGTTTGCATGTTCTCTCCGTGCATGCGAGGGTTTTCTCCGGGTGCTCCGGTTTCCTCCCACAGACCAAAAACATGCATGTTAGGCTGATTGGTAACTCTAAATTGTCCCTAGGTGTGAGTGAGAAAGTGAATGGTTGTTTGTCTCGTTTGTCTCTATGTGTCCCTGTGATTGACTTGCGACCCGTCCAGGGTGTACCCCGCCCCTCGCACAGTGATTGCTGGACATGGGCACCAGTGACCCCCGTGACCCAAAATGGAATAAGCGGGTAAAGATAATGGATGGATGGATGCCTGTTCTGTGAACTTAATAGATAACGTAGATTTGCGTTGCAAAACTAACTAACCCTCTATTTCGGCAGAAAGAAAGTGAAGGGAAGTCTGAGATTGTCATCACTGTATGTTCCCATACAATGATGAAATTAGTTCTCTGCATTTAACCTATCGCACCTGAGATACACTCAGGTGGAGCAGTGGGCAGCTATGTAAGCACCCGGAGAGCAATTGGGGATTAGGTGTCTTGTTTAGAGACACCATGACTTGGGAATGACTGGGAGTCGAACCATGACTTTCTGGTCCCAAGTCGGCTGCCCTACCTCTACCCCATCAGCTGGAAGCGCTGTTGGCTTCTGGGTAGTGTAGTTCTTTTGACTGGCGTTACAATATAGGCTTCTTGAAAGAAAACTGCAAAAAGGCGGTGCCAGTTTGGTCCCAATCCCGTGAATAATATTAAATTTGACAATTTTTGAAAAGCCGTGAAAGAGCGAATCCGCGAAAGTCTAACCGCGAAGTAGCGAGAGACTACTGTACTCCGGTTTCCTCCCACAGACCAAAAACATGCATGTTAGGCTGATTGGTAACTCTAAATGTCTCTAGGTGTGTGTGAGAGCGTGAAAAGTTGTTTGTCTCTATATGGTCCTTTGATGGACTCGAGACCTCTTACATCTGCGACACCCGTGATATGAAAAGAAAAAAGCGGGTAAAGATAATGGACGGATGGACGGACGGATGGATGTATGGGATTGTGAGGACCCAGTACCCACAGATTACAGGGTTGAAAAGTTCTGTTCTATCAGTTAATATTAGCAGACAGCACCAAATGTTCTTTGTCCATGTTGTGACTGGCCAAATGTCACAAGTGAGACCTACATCTTTTTAGTTAGGTGGTCATAATATTATTGGTGATCGGTGTATTTACTTTTTTCAGTGTAACTTATTTTGTTGTAGAGCTCAGGAAAGATGTTTCATGTTAAATGCTTCCTCAGATGAACTATCTTCATGAATCTACATACATAACATATTTCAAAAATAACTACCAAAATCTACAAAACAACTTTTTAAAATGCAGAGATGTGAATACATTTATTTGCTTTCAACCCATTGTTGAAAAAAGTTTTTAAAAACACTGATCAGTCTCCACATCTTTCTCCATTTTTGTAAATTTTCACTTTTTCATGCACTAGACAGAAAAAAAAACATTTAACAACATCTTTCACATGGGCTTTTAATTTGAAAAATTGTAACTATTTTTATTTAGGTTTGTGGTTGAGTGTTTTAATATTTTTGTTCACACTCAAATCATTGATGATTGTTGCCCAGGTAACCATTAATGACCAGGGTGTGTGAGCGTGTGTATGCAGGTGTGTATGTGAGTACAGTGTATGTGTATTTACTCTGTTGTAGTCTAATTGATGGGGAATGATACAGCCAATCACTTTAAGTGTTTGAATTGAGCCCACTCACAAAAAATGGTCTAACATGTCCCATGATGCATTAATTTATAAAAGTTGTCTTTAAATATACAAATGTATATATAATAAAAATTAAGTCATCACTTTAATTATTTTGTTAGAGCTATGTTTTTAGAGGACTGTACAACTTTTATTATATTTTTTTAACCAGTTGCATTTTTTCAAACTAGTCTAATAAACTTAAAGAGCCACAAGTATTGATAAACAGAGCTGTTCATTCCCTGGCATCCCACTGTCAAATACTAACCAGAACAACAGCTTTTAATGTACGTTCTTTATACAAGAGCCATGTCTCAGTGGGCATCATAACATCTGTTCTGACAAGATGGCTGTATTTGAGTGCTGGGACTAAAACGCCTCCATAGTCATAATTTTAATTCTTTCTGCCCTCGTCCCTTTTACTCGTCTGTCCCTTTTCTCACTCCCCACCCCAGACCAATTCAGTATCATTCTTAAAAGAAAAGAATTAAAATTCAATGTTCAGTCGTAATGTTGCACATTTTTGTCCACCCATGTGGATATCACATCTGCAAATTGATCAAAATCAGAGCAAAAGAGACTCGTTTTAGCTTCATCAGTGTGGAGTATAAAGGAAAACATTCACAGTGTTATTGTGCTGAGAATGACAAAAAAAGTAACCCTGGATTACCTCAGACTTGATCAAATTAAAAGTGTAACAAGTGTGTGTACCATTCCTCTTGATTAGCACCTTGTGGGCATGAACTGACTGTTGTCCAAACGTTAATAAGTTTAATTTGTCTGTATGTTTTTTTATTTAATTACCCAGCATCCTCATCAACCCGGGCAACCATGTCAAGTTGCAAGACGGAATACTGGGATTCTTTATTGCTAGTGATGCCAAAGAAGTAAAGAGGTAATCCTGCTGTCTCACTGAAGCCACCAGCCATGTAAAATGAACAATGTGGTTACTTTACAGTGCCAAAAACTTACATTCTGTCACTTTTAGAGCATTTTTCTACTGCAAAGCTTGTCATGATGACATCACAGACCCAAAAAGGATAAAGAAGTGTGGCTGCAAACGACGTGAGTAACTAAACTTTATCCTTCACCCTTGGTGAACTATCCTTTCCCTACCCCCCTCACCCCAAACTTACAAACGAAGGCTTTAGCTATCATTTTTTGTTTGTTTTACTGTCGGCTTTTACTAGTTTGTGTAAGAATGTTACAGCTCTCATTGTGTTACTGTTGTTTGTTCTGTGCAAATATGTATTTTTTTTATTGTCATGCCATTATACTCACTGGAAAGTGTTTGATACAGGTCCCATTTGAGCCGTCATAACATCCATGCGGATGTGATCATTTGTCAGAACTGTTCATGCTTTGGATGTGTTTAGATGTTTCTTATGCCGCACTTTTTTGTGAGTGCTAAAAAAAATTAAAATAAACAGTACACCAGTTCAAAGAATACATATTAGGGATGCACGATATTGGATTTTTGGCCAATATCCGATATGCCAATATGATAAAAGTTATTTGGCCGATAACCAATACCAATACCGATATTTTTTCCCCCTAGACATACTTACAGAGAGTACATAACTTTCTCTGCTGTGGAATTAAAATCCTACATTATTCTGCATGGTCTTTGTCAATTTGGCCTGCTACCAAATGCAGATGTCAAAAACGGGGCTGAAAATGGTAACACTAACTAGGATTATGTTTAATGTCAAATTTATTCATGCCCTTTACTCTCTCTAACACAATGACAACACTCGAACACTCAAACAGTCATACTATATATAAATATATGTATAAACAGCGCTTTTTATATCGGTGAGTTATTTTGATAGAATGACCGATGTCTGATATTTAACTTTATCGCTAATATCGGCTGACACCGATACCATGTCGATAATATCGTGCATCCCTAATACATGTAACAACAGAAATAATTAAAACAATATTACAGCTCAGAAGACAAAGTTTAGAACACCTAAATGTAATATTCACTCGTGATAAAACGTAAGAACCTTGCTGATTAGTCGATGGTTGAGTTTAGTGAAAAATATCACACACAGTTTGACATATAAAGAATAAAGTTTCAGTCGTTTCATTGAGCGCCATGCAGACATGACATCATTAATGTTACATGAACATACTTACAATCCTCACTTGTCAGGACATGTTAGCCACTGCATAAATAATTCAGGTGAATGTTTTTCCACAAAAGGTCACAGGCAATTACAGTAAGCCGCCCACTGCGGACAGCAGCCTGATTTAAACATATACCTTACTCACTAATTTCCTTTCTTTTTTTTTGTCCATGTCATTTAACTTATTTACACGTTTTACCAGCTCAATAGACTCAAAACTGACCCCTCACATCCTTGCTCTGTGTACTCTCTGTTGCCGTTTGCTCACTAAATTTCCTCAAGTTATCGAAAATCATGTTGGACACGTTATGTTTAATGTTCTTATTGCCAAAAAAGAGAGTTGCATTTAGAAAAATGACAGATCCATTAGTGCAGTGGAACTCTGTATGTTCTGATTTATCATGTATTGTTCTCCTCTATTGTTTTTCCTTTCCCATGCTTCTTTATGACCAGTGACACACTTTTGATGTATTTCCTTCCCTGCTGCCATTGGAAAACACCACTTTATTTTAACTACTCACTGGTAGTGATTTATTGTGAGTAAAAAATACAAAGAATGGGTGTCCTATTACCCAGAGTGCAGTGTGTTTTATTTATTTCTTTTTCCTCTTCAGCAACTAGTTTATTGTATCTATGTTGCATGTACCAGTGTAGCTTCTGCATCTCTCTCCTCGCCTTCATTTTTACACCGTGCTCAGACCAGACCAAATCTAAAACAGCAGAAATGAAGTCAGCGTCAGGTTTTTTTTTTTCCCCTTCTGGGCCTGATACTAGCTGGAAATGACTAATAAAATGCGACCTGATTGGATGTGACTGATGACCTTTGCAATTCTTGGTCACGACTTGAGCATCAAATTAATCTCATCTTTTGCGTTTACAAGCCAATCAGCCCCAAGTCTCTTGTCATTATTTTGATTTATCTCTTAATACTGGAACGCTGCAGAAAAATTTAGTCCATGCAGAAAAAAATAGGATGCTCAACTGCTATGGATTTAAAGGAGCAAACAAGATCTGCACACATTTGAACAGATCTGTTTCTGTCAAAGGTAATTTAGTGAGGATGCTTGTTTTTTCCAGGGAGCAAAAGTTGCCCTCATGGGAAGTTTTTTTTTTTTTTTAAATCTTAGTGAGCAATGTTGCCAAAACACAATCAGAACATTCTGGTCTCCCTCCTGGCCTAATTTGCTGTGATCTCAGCCCATTTCCTAAACTCTGGCTGAGGTTTCAGAGATCATCACTTCCTTTCAGACTTGAAATGTCACCGCAGCAGTCTCGTGCATTTCAATTCTGGACAGTCGTCAGGCCCTTTTTTGGGGGGCTTTAACTCGCTGCACTGGGTGGAAAGTCCTGATTGTTCAGAATAAACGCCATAGCGTCCAGCTGCCACTAGATGGTAATACTCTACCGGTCCTGTGCAGTAAACTAAATTTATACAATGCCTGCAGAGAAAACTTAAGTCCCCTGAAAGCTGTTCAGCAAAAATACAAGGACCAGATGAATGTGTTTGTGTGGATTCATATAAAAATGTGACCAAACGTTTAACACATTTTATACATCCTGAATGTTTAGCGTCATTTTGTTCTCCTGGGTGTTTTGTGCTTACATGATACATAATTGCTCAAAAGTCTTGAGCCAGCAGTATCATTTTCCTTGCACTCTTGCTGAATAGGAAAGCTTTTGAAAGGGGATATATGTCAGAATGCTGCTTCTTTTTAGGACATCCTTTACATTCAACATAATGCCTCGATCGTTGTCCGTTTGGTGACGTATTAAGCACCAATACAGCCAGTTTATCAGCGTAGCTGTTATGTTGAATTGTCAATCAAAGGTGTCCCACAAATCAGGTTATTGGTGGAATCGGAAGTAAAGGACATTGTCAGAGAGCGTGTTTGTGTGTGTGTTGGTCGTGTGTGAGCCTGTCTCGTGTTTTCCATTCCTCCTTCCATTGTGTTAAAATCAACATTGTTACTTATCTATACTGTGGTCCAAATGCTCAAGCCAAAAACAAAAAAAAAACCTCTTAATTTAAGAGATTTCAGCATGATAGTCTCACTGCACATGTTTGCACATGCCCTTCTCCTTGAAAACTGGTTCATTACTGTGAACAGGTTATCTTTTTTCCTTGTTACTGAAAGCAGAACTGCATTTCTGCATGCGTCTCACATGCTCATAAAGCATACGTGCATGCCTCAAGATATAGCGGTCCCTGTCGCCTTCCTGACAATCTGCATTTCCCATTCTTTCTTTGGCCGGAGGTTCAAACGGATTACTTCGTTTAAGATCTGGTTTTCCAATTCGAGTCAGAGTCAAAGATGTTAAAAGTGTCCATGTGAAGGTGCCAGACTGTATTACCGTGCTGCCTGTTTGCACCTCGCCATGGAGAGAATGGAGATCAGGAACTGTTTCCGTCCAAAGTCACAGCACTCTAATGCTAATGCTTCTCTGGGGACTTTCACTCCTGCTCCCCTTTGGGTTCAAGCTTTCCCCACACGTAACAATACAGACATGTAAATACGCACATCTAAAGTGGCTGCTTGAAGAACGTTGGCTAACTAGTAGCTCAAAAGTCCTAGACTGTATAATGCTGCTTTCTGTTTCACCTTTTACATACATATCTAAACCTTTGTCTCAGTGGTGTAGTCTACATTTTTGTAGTGGGTGTACGCGGTCAAGTTAGTTTTACGTTGAAGCCACGGAGTACGAATGTCCATCGTCCAACGTAAAACTAACTTTACCACGGTTGGTCCGTATACTGTGCTTAGGACCCAAAGTACACTGGTTAGTACAATGTAATCGTCAATTTATTTAGATTTTTAAACATATTGAACATTTCCAAATTTCTCTGATGCTTGTATTTGAATAAATGTACAACAAACTTTGTACAACAGTTGCCTTTTGTATTAAAAACATGTTATAGAATTTATAAAACAGTATCAAAGCAAAACATGTTCACGTGTTAAGTTGTAAGTACAGAAGTATTAATTATAATAAGTGCTGCATACCAATAGATTGTTACAGAAGCATTTAACTGCCGTTTAACGTATCAATGACACGTGTGTAATGATATGTCGTGCATCATCGGGCACTTTTAAGTGGATATACTGCAATTTTTGAGCTTTTCTAGTGGGTATACTTTGTACCACAAGTATCACGTAGACCTCACCACTGCTTTGTCTCCAAATTGACTGTTAGAACATGAAAACTGATTAGAAATGTTTATGGAATACCTTGATGATAAAGTCATCATGGTTGCATCTCACAGTAGAAATAAAATTTTGGGAATAAATACCACACTGCTTAGGTTGCTCAATATCTGAGCTGAAAATAGAAATATTAGATTCAGTCCTAACGAGTGCTTGGTAGTGTTTAGCTACAGCTTATACCAAAGCAATAAAACAGTTTGAGCATAAGCATTGCTTAAATTGGTTCATTTAGTTAATTGTTCAATTTGCAACAAGGACAAAAAGGACATTTCTAAACTAGCATCATTACATATTTGGTGCGTTAGCTTGCATGCGTTTGTTTCTACAGTTGATATTCCCAGTTACACGAGCAATGCACACGTACATCAAATCAAACACCCCTTGGGGAGTGGAGCAGTGAAACTGCAGGTCTTGGTAATAGCATGAGTAGACCAGTCTAGCCAGTAGAGTAGTGCGATGCCACGGACTGAGCCCACAGCTGCATGATGGGATACAGGTATGTTGAGCCAAATATATATATAGAAGATGGACAAATGTATGGAAGAATGTAAACGGTTTGCTGCTGATGACATTGCTCATCCCTTTATTTTCCCGTATGCCTGCCTCCCCCTCTCTCCTCCCCCTCCTCCCCCTCTCTCCCACAGTTATAGTTTTGTCTTTTGAATCCGTTTCAGCCTTAGCACGCAGCTTGACCTCTTTAGACACGCCTGCACAAAAAATAGTTTAGTTGGGGAAAAAAAACATCTCCTGGTACTGAAGATGTATTTAAACTTTCTCACACGACATAGTTATGAAACATTTTCCTTAAAGAAAATCGGTTACCGATAAATCAAAGTTTTATGTGTGTGATAATCTAATATGAGGCTCAAGTCTGCGGGGCAGGTGGCTAAGGCTTGCATTTTCTGATGAAGTTACTTTCCAACGTCCCCTATATGACTTTTTCTCCTTTTTGCCATTAACCTGCTGCTTTTCCTCTCCTCTCATCCCCAAACTTGACTGTAGCCAAGATGTCCGTCTACAAACGAATGAAACTGGCATGTTGTTTTGATTGCGGCCGTTCAGAACGAGACTGCTCTTGCATGTCAGGCAGTGTACATAGTAACATGGACACCCTTCAGAGGGCCTACCCACTTTCCTCTGTCTCTGTTCATGATTGCGCAACCACTTTACGTGCCTGTAAGTTACACCGCCCAACACATGCTGTTACATGTCTGTGATGTGTGCTCCGTGTCGTGTCCTATGCGGAGGTACTTGTCCGTGTGTGTGTCCAGGTGTCGTCTATGTGGTGTGACTTGTTCCTTGTGACTTCATAGTTTGTGAAGCTGTGCCCAATGTGAGTTTTTTAATTCGATATTCAGCTATCTGTTTATATAAATAGGAGTTTTTGGTTAAAATGCCTTATTGTTTGGTATATGTGGTGGGTAAGTGGTGTGGCTCTGTGGTGCTGCTGTACAGTACTGTAGGTGTTAGACATGTGGCTAACGCATGCTGCAGCAATCATGCAGTTGTGTGAAAAATTCACTTTCGGAGCGTGGTGTTTGGTGTTTTTATGACTGTTCAAGGTAAGACGCCCACATATACACAAATTGAATCAACAAGTTAATTTCCAAGATGTTGTGCTGAAATTTGCTTGTCGTGTTTGTAAAACTGTATCTGATGCTTTAACGCAAAAACCTCTCACTGACTTTTTTGTTGTCTGTAAACTGTTTTTTAATAGATTTTTTTATTTTTTTATTTTATTTATGTATTTGTTTTGATTTAACATTCGTCTTTTCTTTTGACTTAATAATAATGAGCACCTATTCAGAGACCAAATAGAACAATAACTCATGTTTTGAGCAGTTAAATAAGTCTTGAGCTGCAAAAATATATTGAAAAAGTAGTTATGCACTATTATATTTTGTGACATGAGGTCAAGAATTTAAAGTTTTGCATTTTTCTTGTGAGTTTTATAATAAACTTTCTATACATTTATTATATGCGCCCTCTCATAGATGCTGCTCCTGAATTTAAAAAAATTAATTGTTAGCAATTTGTTGTAATAGATCACCAAAACATTATGTCTATTTAAAGCAAACAAATACAATTACAAAAATTTAAATCACAAGCTCCTAATTACACTGTATTGCATTTTTAAATTGTGAGCATTTAGACATTTATTGAAGACAAAAACGTGCAAATATGGCTCAGATTTAATTTATTTCATCGCTGATCAAGTCTCATCCTTGGACTGTAATTAAGTCTCTCTTGTAGGTGACAGTTTGCAAGATTTGAGTAAAGGACAAAAAAGAAGAGTTGGGAACACAAACAAACAAAAACAACATTCTAAATGCAAAAAGAAAAAAAACTTTACGATGACGACAAAAAGGAAAAGAAGAGAAGAGAGTGGATGATCCCTTCTTTTACGTTTTTCTTTGAGTGGATGAGAAATACTAAATTGTCTGTCAATTAGACATGGCAGCAGTAGGCTTGGCTATCAAAGCGTTGGGTTCAGACATACAGATCTGATTTCCTTCTCAGCATTCTCCCACCGTCTGCCGACTCAGCCCAGATTAGTGTCAAACACGGCATGATGAGTTTGGCTTGGCCTCTTGTAGTTGGGGCCTGAGCTGATATCCCTCGGTACCAATTACTGACTATTACATGGTAACTGATCTCACTTTTCCTTCAACCCCTGTAGGATTTAAGGAAAGCCTCCTAGATTTCTTTGCCTTTTTAACTCTGAATGAACAAAGAGTTTAGGGAGGATGCATTGGGCTTTGTCAGACAGGGATTGCTGGATTTCCTCTAGCTGTGCCTTTTTATTGTTTTTCTTCCACTGGACTGACCCTTTGCACATTACAACCTGTTGTTTTTTGACACTTTTTTAGTTGATTTATTTGACAGAAATCACTTATTTAACTTGACTTGAAGTCAAAAACCTCCACAGACTGTCCCTTTTGCTTTTAAAATTAACGGAAGTGTATTTGTTAGAGTTTGATGTCTACTGGTCAGGTTCATGCGACGTTTAATCGATTTGGGTTTTAAACTCCTCACCTCTTAAGGCTGTAGGGTAACTAAGAAGTGTTTTGTGTGTTCAAAGTTATTTTCTGTTGTCATGACCTGAGCATGATCGCTTCAGGAGAGCTCTAGTGCAGTGGTTGTAACAGGGTTTGTGTTATGAAGCAGCTGCAAGGCCACTATTCTGCTTGAGGTTGAGGTCTAGACTGCATCGTTTGGCGTGTCCACAAACCTCGTGGCTGTGTGTGCACATGTGTGTGTGTGTGTGTACATCTTGAGTGCATAGGATGCGCTTTTGATCGCCGAGTCTTTGCATGTGTGTGAATCTGCATCTCATTCCAGAGGATCGTATCTGTCTTGACACAGAAATTATGTTTGCGCTTTCATTTTCCCAGCCTTGCTGGTCTGTCACCAAACGTGCCCTGACAGCTCCTGTCCACCAGGCAGGCTTGGTGCCCACCCCCGCCACCCACCCTCCGTCCTGCGTTGCGTTGCTACGCCCCAGATGCTAGCCAGTTAGTCCGCCGCCTCTGCGGTGTGGGCAGATTGCTAGAGACAGATGCCAGGGCTACTGTGGGTCCCAGCTTTGAGGATCAGTGTCATAGGCCAGCCTTGGGCCTTCACTGTGACCTTTATTGCTGTAAGAGACTTCGGTAAAGAACGGGAAGTCTCAGCGACTCGGAGCTTAGTTCAAGTTCCCACTCCATCAGTAGTTATAGCCAAACCAATCTATATCTCCTCAGTCAAGGTCAGAAACTGTAATTCCTCAATAATTAACAGCCCGGGCATAAACGGAGACCTTGGGCCATCTTTTTTTAACAACCTCTGAGATTTGAGTGCAGCATAAAATCCATGCGTGTGTGCATCAGCGCTCTGTTAGAGTTTGGCTGTTTTGAGCAGCGTGTGCGGTCTGGTTTCTTCTTCTTCTGTTTTCTTTTTAATATCTATATATCCGTGCATTCAATTAGCTACGCCCTTTTGGCTTTAATATAAACCATGCAATGCCAATCAAATCTAAATAAAAATGTAAAAGACATTTAAATCTTGATGAACATGTTTAAAAAAATTTAAAAAACTCCATTAGATCTTTTCATCTTAAGAGAACACTTTCCTAAGAGCACGGTTCACCCTGACGAGAAACTTCATTCATCTCCCTGCTTTCGTTCAGAGCTCATTCCATGCTAGGATCAGCATCAGTTTTCAATTTATTTGGTGTTTGTAGACCACTTAGATTTTTTTCCGTTCGCTCTCCTCGCCTTTAATGACATTAGAGTCTCTTTTGTTCCCATCTCCACCCTCCACTCTTCCGTTGATGTCTCTCTCTGTGTGACCTGCCACTTGTCTTTGCATTCTCCTCAGCCAAATATAAGTATAATGGATTTGTCAGATCACGTAAGTGTGTTTCTCTGCCCTTCTCCACTCCGCTCTTGCTTTGTGTTTGAACGTAGTCCCCCCCACTCCCCTTCCTCAACATGTCATATTTGCTCAGTTGACCTTTAATCGTGTATTTTATATTCCTGTTACTTTCACAAGGAGTCTAAATGTAAACTCAGTTTAAACAGTCGTATTAATATTTGAAAAAAAAAAAGTTCAGTTCTAACTAAAGTGCCACTATGTTCCACATATATATTTACACGATTTTAAAGTAGTGAGTTCCTGCATAATAAAGAGAGCTAAGTGTGTGTTTCTTAATGCCATGTAGTGCCATAAAATATTCTTTTTGTATTGTGCTGCGTGTAGCAGCAGATGGCGGTACAACACCAGGGAACACTGGAAGCCATAAAGAGACTGGCGTTCGATTCAAAGCTGATTGCAATATAGGTAAATCTTTGGCAAACAACCTATAAATGAATTAAGTGTTATTCCACCACTAAATAGTAACATTTACTTGTAAATGTAATTTTCCATCCTTTTACTGTTTTTAATGTATTTACCTTTTAGTCATTGTAAGGTTTTTGATAGTAAGTTTGCTTTGTGAAATAATGGCTGCCTGCAAAGCTAAATATATA
>NC_056498.1:65235132-65308803 GCF_014905685.2 Nematolebias whitei | reverse complement strand
ATCTATCTATCTATCTATCTATCTATCTATCTATCTATCTATCTATCTATCTATCTATCTATCTATCTATCTATCTATCTATCTTACAGTATACATATAAAGTTTTAACAAAATATCTACGGAGGAAATTGCTTAAAAAATTAAATTAACTGTAAAAGTGTCTAAAAAAACCTACTCCGTGCTGTAAATACAGTTACAATACTGATCACTTTGCAGGTAAAGTACAATTTATATTTACATGTGCAACACAGTTTGCTTTTCAGCATTTTTTTAAAGAGCATCCCCTGACGTTGCCTTCTTCTTTCATTTACTGACTTCATTGTGTCGTATCTTTGTTTTCTTGTTGGCTTCAGGTTTCACACCTCCCGGAATGGACAGGACATCTCCAGACAGCAGTCCAGTACATGGCTTCGTTCGTCAGGCATCAGTAACCACCGGATCCAACATCCCCATCATCACTGAACTCGGTAAAACTGTTTCCACCCACCTCCTATGTAAACAGTGCATGCCATACCCAGTAACTAACTCATAGGTCTTTTCAGACATCAAGCTGACACTCCAAGACCTCAGTCAGCTACCACAAGCTCCACTCTGACATGACTTTTAGTTCAATTTCTTGACATTGGCCACCTCAAGTTCTTATCTGACTAGTTGTTGTCAAGTGACGAGTCAATTTGAGGATGTCAGACAGGCACTTTTAGGACAAAAGCTCCATCTCCTGCAATTTGTCCATTAATGGATAAGAGAAACTCAGCCCGATGGAGAGGGTGAGAGAGGGGAAAAAAGGTAGAAGCAAAAAAAAAAGTGCCTTGGTTGCAAAATTGGTCCATTTATTAATAACAATGTCACCGCTTGTATTCCCAATGGTGATGGGGCCTCATGAAACTTTCAGATCTCTGAGGGGCCTTGTAAAGCACCAGAGACCAGCTACTTTGTCTCCCCTGACCCAATTAGAGAGCAATGGAGCATGAGACCAGCTAAGGAAAGACCAGAAAGAAAAAGGAGCCACCTAATGTTAGCTGCGCTCGTGCCAGCCATTACCTGAATGGAGGCTCTCCCATTACACTGCTGACCACATGTGTAATCGTCAAAGCCAGTTGGACTTATTGTCCCAGCACCAGAACTGTGGCTTTGCATGCTGTCAGCCAGCCATTTCACATAGCAGCTACACCAGATGTGATAGCATTGTCCCTCAGAAAAGGAATGGGCGAAAGCATGCAGATGAGGTAGGCTTCATGTCATACTGGTACCACGTACTGTAATTACAGTGTCGTTTGTTCAAGGTTAGAGTGCCAGCAGCAGAATCTTGCCAAGATGAAACGTAAAAACACTCCACACCAGAGTTGCATGATTGATTTATTTTTATTTTGCATGGAGTGTGAAGTGGGTTTGTTTATGAATAAGACCTTGTTTATCCCGTGTACTGTTACCCTGACACGATTTATTGTGGTTGTAATTGGTTAGCGCCGTGACACGGCTGCTCTTTAATCCAGAGTGCTTTACTTTTAGGCACAGGACAACCGTGAGCGTTTCAGAGAGCGATCCTGGAATCGACACGAGTGTTCAGACAGCAAAATGCCCTTTGAAACTGTTTCAATAACGCCATTTCTGCCCCACTCCACAGTTTCATCACCATTAGCTAAACCTGGCAAACTACTGCCGTTGGTTTCACTCAGTCAGGAAACAAAAAGTGGAACCAACGTACAAATGATAACAGAGCTGGGTAAGCTGAGCCTCTGTCGTGTGCTGCCGTTGGTTCCCTCGCTCCGCGCAGCTCCTTATCAGCTTGTCTCGATTTATCTGGCTGCAGTCAAGGCCCTCGCTGTTCCCATGGCTTCACTTCGAGCACAGTTTTATTTGTCGTTCTGGTTGAAATGGACTGTCTTCATGCAGGACACTTTGAATGGAAAGTTTTGGGGGGAATTTGTTTCGTTTTTCTTTTTTGTGTTTGCAGAGCATCACTAGGGATTTGATCACGCGCACTCTGTTCTTGTGGCTGTTTTCATATAGCGGCACGCTCCTCTTCACCTCACCCTTCCTCCTCTCCTCTAAAAAACACTTGCCCGCTCAAAAACACCCCTACTTTCTCTTTCGCCCTCCTGCTTAACTCCTGTGGCCGAGGCCCGTTTGCATCAGTCCCTTGTCTGATTGACATTTCTCTTCTACAGCTCACTGGAGTCCGGCAATAAAACAACAAAAACATTAATACAACTTCTGTTGTTTTTTTTTATTCTCCTCCTTATATTGTCTGTGAAGTGTGGACATTGTACACGTCAAAGACTTGAGTATTTTTTTGCATTTTCAAGTGATGTTATTTTATTCGATTTTCAGCACACAGGTAAAAATCTAAAGTTTTTTCTGCAGTAATGATGTGACAGACACATTATGAAGGGAAACTGGAAATCAAAGCATGAGTTTGTAAATGCATGGTGATCCAACATCTGTATTTATTTTAAAGATGTTGATACAGAATGAGTAACTTATATATTGTAAGCACTGAACAAACTACATGTCTACAAAGTCTTTAAAATAGGTGACTTCTCCAAAATACTATTGTTCCTGTATCTGTGTGAAATACATCCTGCATGTTTAAAATGTCATTTTTACTGTGATGTTCAAGACCAAATAAAAACAAGTCAATAAGACAATACACATAAACAAAAAATGTTCAGTACACATAAAATATCTGGTTTGTTTTTGCCCCCATTGGGAATTTATGATTGTTTAAGACATTTAAAATAAAAGTAAATTGTGTGAAGAAAAAATTATCCAATTTAATATTAAAAAGTTAAAGCAGTTGCAGATGTTACATTTTAATACAAACCCAAATCAATAGTTCTATATTTGAGACTTTCCTTTTACATAATTATGATAAATTAATAAAATATAACTCAAGATAGACAAAATGTATTAATATTATTATATTTACAATACAAATATTGCACATTTCAAAACTGTAAGGTACAGTATGTGTAGGTGCCACCATCACAATGGCCTTCTCTAACTCAGCTGTGTCCCCCCCCCCCCCCCTCCCCCAGTGAATGACTCAAACGTTCAGTTCCTGGACCAAGATGATGACGATGATCCAGACACAGAGCTGTACCTCACTCAACCCTTCGCCTGCGGCACTGCCTTTGCTGTCAGTGTACTGGACTCCCTGATGAGTGCGGTAAGGTTTTGAACAGACTACAAACTTGTGTTAAAAAAAAAAAAAACATCTCACAGCATATATTTTATCATTTTTATTACCTGCCAGCAGCTTTAAAGTGATTCAGACTCAGTTATTTGGACACAAATTATTTAAATTTTCTTTTTTGTCCAACTTGTCTGGTAAATAAGAATAAAAAAAATAAAATAAAGCAAAAAATAATAAAATAAATATAAAAATACAAAAATTAATTAAGTATAATAAAATATAAAATGCATTAAAATAAATAAATGATAAAAATACAATTAAATAATAAATAAAATAAAAAATAAACATAAAATAAATGATAAATTAAATAAAGTCATGTGACCATCCATTAAAATAAAAAAAGCTTAAATTACTCAAAAATGTGATCTTATCCTTAAAAATCATATAAAATTACAAACATTGGAGACTTTGCTGCTTCAGTAAACTAAATGATTTGAATTTTACAATATGTTTCAGTAGATGCACTTTTTTTTGGTGCATTTATGTAAATGTAGAATGTTACATTTAATTGCACAGAATGTCAATTGAATTTGCCTGCCAACACATAATCTTCAGTTGTATGAGTATGACATTCAAGAGGCTTTTTCGATCTTTAAATAGAGTAAATGTTCAAGGTTAGCATAAGGAGTGCTTCATCTATCAACAACGTCATCACTTCACTGAAGATGAGCTAAAGGGGATAAATTAAAATCAGTTTTCTAGAAGCCTTTTCTCACCCCCTGCTCATGACAAATGCATTTTTTCCTCTCCTTTGTTGATGTGATGGCTTAATTCCTGAAGTCTTCTTCTTGAATGAGAGGTTAGAGGTGCGTGCAGTGCTGAGCTGCATGGGGAGCAGCGCAGGCGTCAGCTGTAGTCCAGCTCCGGTCAGAGGTGAAGCCAGCTAATGTACACTGCTCATCCATCATGAGGCTCCGCAGGCCTGTCAGGGGCCCAGGGAGAGGCGCTGCCATTCTGGCCCGGCTGCCGAGTGACATGGGCTGTCTTTGTACCAGGGACAAGCGGGCCCCGAACAGCTTGAAGGACAAGAGAACGTGACACCCCGAGAGCGCAGTCAAAATGTTGTCTCAGAAGTAGAAGGCAGGCGTTCTGCTTTTGTGTTCAGCAAAAAGAATGACGCTGGTTTAACTTTGTCTGTTTTATTTAATCAACTGAAACAAAATAAACTCAGATTATACGCGTAAAAGCTGGAAAACTTAAACCTGAGATTATTGACTGTGATATATATGCATGTTTATTTATTAATGACATTTGAAAATGCAACCTGTCGTTCCTAGCATGGTTTTAAAAAGCTAAAATTAAGAACCTAAACTGTTTTGCTGAACTTATTGATAGTGACCAAAACAAACAAGTAAACAAAATAAAACTTTCAGGTTGAATACCACAAGAGAATGTATACAAGCATTGACAAAAGCAGCACAAAAAACAAAGTTTGACCAATGCATGTCAAAGTTTTTACACCCAGGCTCAAGGAAATTATGTCAACCTATGAAAAGTGGTGTAAAATGTGTAATTAAAAATATGAAACCATGTTTTTTTTTTTAAATATATATTTAGGATAAATTAATCAGTAAGTCACCCAAATAGGAGAGGATGGCCAAATTGTTTACGCAATCCTTGATCTAATTTTTGTTAGAGGTGTTATACTGAACACTTGTTTAGATATTAATATAGGCTAAAATATGTATAAATGAATTTGTGAAGTTTTGAGTTCTATTACATCTCTATAAATAATATTTCTACTGTATGTACATTATAAGATGACCCAAGCATAAAGTACAAGCACAGTCAAGCCAGACTTTTTTTTTTTAAATTTCCAATTCAGCTCCAAGTGAGCGTCACAAAGGTCAATTTAACTCACTGCCCGTTTGTGTTACTCATCTTATATCATCCTGGCTGTGACTTCAAGTGCATCTTTGAACAGAAATCCTATCTGTGTTCTCCTCAGACGTACTTCAACGACAACATCCTCACACTAATCCGGACACTCGTCACAGGGGGAGCCACGCCAGAGCTGGAGGCTCTGTTAGCTGAGGAGAACGCTCTCAGAGGAGGTTACAGCACGCCACAGACACTGGCTAACAGAGACAGGTGTCGCGTTGCCCAGCTAGCCCTCTACGATGGCCCGTTTGCTGACTTGGGGGTAGGTGAATGATTAAGTGAAAGGAGCACATTTTGGCAATTCCCAGCTTCGTGCATCTTGGCTGCCTCTGCTCACTGCGTTTCTTAATCCAACAGCAGTCATGTCACGGAAGACTCAGTAGGTGGAAAACACTTTGAAGGGGTTTCTTTCTGTTTTGTTGGTTATACATAACCAGACCTATAGAGCAACTTTTTTGTTTTCTAGGATAAAATGTGACGCGGCTAATTGCCGCAGTCTCCAGTGCCAGCGTTATGCGCTCACATAAAAGGAAAGCAGATGCAGAACACATTAATTTTCATACAGCTTTACATAAACTTCTTGTTATAGGCAGAAAGTGAGTTCACCACAGTAAGACGAGCTAACGCGCCGGCGCTGCCTTTGTTCTGCTGTTCCTCAGGATGGCGGCTGCTACGGGGATTTATTCTGTAAAGCATTGAAGACGTACAACATGCTGTGTTTTGGAATCTACAGACTACGAGATGCTCATCTCAGCATGCCAAGCCAATGCACAAAACGGTAGGGTCGCGGCTAACGCAACACACTTTACTTCTCTTAAATGAGTAATGCATTCAAAGTTGCCACTTTCCTGCTCTTTTTTTCCAGATATGTGATCACAAATCCCCCGTATGAGTTTGAGCTCGTGCCGACAGACTTGATCTTCTGCCTCATGCAGTTTGACCACAATGCTGGCCAGTCAAGGACAAGCTTATCCCACTCCTCCCACTCCTCCCATTCCTCCAGCAAAAAGAGCTCCTCTGTGCACTCCGTACCCCCCTCCAACAGGCAGAACCGCAGCAGTAAGAGCAGGGAGGCCCGTGACAAACAGAAGTACGTGCACTTGCATATCCTGTGTTGGATTAGTGTGCATGATCGGAGGTTTACACCTAATGTGTTTTGTGTATAGGTGTGTCTTTGTGTGCGGACTGTGACTACACATGCGATGATAATTACTGTGTATTGCGTGGCTTGTGCTTTGTGTCCATGCCAAGTGTTTATTTTTAATTTTATAATTTTATAATCATCTGCATGTGGTCTTTGCTCTAACATCACATCAACCATAATAGGATATCAGCAAACCAGTAATATCTAGGCTTGTTTATTAAACTTTTATCTTGTGAATTCTTGGCATTGTGTACCATTAAACTTGTTGTTTGGGTGGCATAGAAACAAGCTTTTTGTCAAAACGTAACACACATTTAGTATGTTGTTTGGTCTACCTATCGTTTCTGTCTTAATGTGTAGCCGTTTGTGTCTAAATGGTAGTATTGTGAAGTAACCGTTGTTTGTTGGATATTTGTGCTCATGATCAGTGCCTAGATCATGGACGTAACGTATTGTGATTTATTTACTGTGGTAATGAAGCAAATGGGGCTTTTTAATACACTGCTACTCATAAAAACACCGGTCGTTAGATGTGTTGTGCATCTGTAGTGCTTCTTTTTCTGCATGTTCTGTTAAGCAGATTCTAATTACATGTTCTGTTTATTGCACTGTTACAATTTTTTTTTTTTTTTTTTACTTTAGTGAAACGCTTTGACTTTTGCGTCGTGTCTCCCTCCTTAACTTTCCATTAACTTTTGAGTTGGGAGATTACAGTAATTTTGAACTTGTGACTTTTCTTGAAAGCATGCAGATTTGTTACAGCTGGACTCAGGAACTGTAAAACGGCAGATGATAAACCTTAAGGACTTCTTAAAATTAGAATGTATTTATTGCCTAAATACTGTAGTAACTCTATGCAGTTTTAAATAGACTATTTGTCAGGTGTGTATTGACTGTAACCACTACTCACTTACAGTAGATTACTTACCTCTCTTTTTGAAGTGCAACAAGGATGAATAGAATGAGCCAAGGTATGCAAGTTAACGATTCTGCATGACTTAGCAACATTTACCTGGGGGTTCTCATAACTATGTCTCCTGTGGATATTGTTATGACAAGGGGAGTTTGTTTGATTTATTTTATCCTTAAGATATGAAGTAAACCATGCCTCAGTTTAAGTTTTGCTTTTGTTTGGAAAGCAAAATGTCTGCTGCTGCTCTTCCCTCCTACTTGCCATGATAAGGCACATCTTGCATGAGGCTGAGACACCCCACCCCCACCACCCCAGTTTCTTTGTGCATTTAGTTGCTTTACCTAATGATCTGTTTTCTGTTCCTATGGGAAAAAAAAATCACATATTTTTCTTTTCATTATTTATCATGCCTTTTTTATTTACTTGAGATGGTTTGCATTGTGTGAGAGGTTTGTGTGTTTATGCATTTTCCCTCCCTGTTGAATGCTTTCAGACGACTGTAGCACACTTGATGTCAGACTTGTGTTCTTGTAAAGTAAAGTTTACTAGTATAGAGCGCAGAGTAACACGTTTTCCAACTGTACAAACCCAAATCTTAACTCACATGTAGGTCAGACTCATTCAAATCCTCCTGATGCAGCCCAATTTCTTACTTCTTCACAGAACTTTAGAAAAGTGTGTCCAGCCCTGTGCCATCGGTCACACCAAGAAAGTGGGAGGTGTGACCAATTTAAAGTTTATATTAAAATGGGATATGAGTGTGTAAGTTCCCTCCTTGTAACCCTGTGCGCCTGATATGATGGTTAGAGGCGACATCACCAAGTTCACCGTATCAGCAGCAGACTCCGGAGAGAGATGGCAGACATCTTGCTTCACCTGAGGCACAATTCTACACATCAAATGCCTGTGCTCTAACACACAGCCCTGCAGCCTTAAGCTTGCTGACACCCCCCCCCCCCCACCCACCCACCCACCCCCACACACACACACCTTCCATACACACAAATGAGTCTTCACACATGCAAGTTCCTATGCACTCCACACACACACACACACATAAGGTTTGCTCCACATAGCAAAGTTAAAACTTGATGTTACAACTTCACTCTAAAAGTGACATACTGAATGGCATTGATAGACTTGAAGGGTGGGGAGAGAGTTTATAAACTTCTGATATTTGGCATACACCCGTCCCTTTTCTCAGAAACTGTGTTTGAGCAGCCTTTTTTAAATATGAAGAGATTTTCCCAGAAATGGCCCATCCAACCTGCCAGATCTCATTCCTGCTCTAAAGTTGACAGTGATCAAATACTGTCTTGATCCAAAAGTGTAAAAAAAAACAACCAAAACCTGAACTTCAGTTCTGTAGTTGAACATATTTTGCTCAACTAAGTTTGTTTTCTGTCATGTCGTGAACGACTGTGAATCTACACCGGCATATGACTGTCAAGGAAATTATACACTCTGTAAATCATTATCCTAGAAGCTACACAACCCAAAGAACCAATGACTAGTTTAAATTTGTTATTAATGATTAAACACTAATGAATAATTAACTAATAATTAATGTTCTAAAATAGCTTATACTAACTGTGTAATAGATAAGCATTTTTCATTTTCTTGAGCAAGTTTCAAGATCCAAATTTGTGACTGTTTTTTAATGACCCATAAAATATCTAAATGCAAAGTCATTTGTACACATATATGACAGTGCAGTTGCATAAAATGTTTTAAATATCAACATTGGGACAGATTATTGCATGAAATGTTCTATTTATGGTTGCTCTGTGACTGAAAGTTTAGTGTTGTTAGTGCACTGCAGGTATACTGCAGAACAGGCACAACTTGAAATAACAAACGTGTTTTTATATTCTGTGGGAATTTTGATTTAACAAACCCCTAAACAAAATATTTTCTAATACGCCACAATTAGAAACTCTTTGCGTAAATGACTGAACAATATCAGTTTTTGTGTTTGCTAAGAAGATTATCTGTGGCAGCCATCTTGAATCAGGGTGACTCGAAAAAATAACCATTTGGAGATGTACAAATGTGCAGTGGTATCAAGCTTAGTATCATGTTTTAAATGGCCATGGTGAAGTTTGAATTTGATTCACCGATAATATACCTCTGATCTGGCAAGGAGTGTACATATAGTCATGTAGCTGAAATTGTGTAACCGTGTGTGTAAGAGAGACCTGGCATCAGGGCTAGATATAGTGATGATGCAAGGTGTGTGTGACCAGCAGGATTTAAAAGTGTAAATAATCATCAAGCTCTTAATTGGCTTGCGTTTAAAATATTTTATGCATTTGAACAGCCAGCAAAATGAACAAGTTCATCTACCACTATGTAAACATGAAATGTTTAGCTTAAGTTAAACTACTTTCCAACATTCGCTTTCTTTTTTTTTTTTTACTGCAGACAAATGGCGTTGTATGTGCTTTGAAATGACTTTGCATGAAGTATTTTACCATCAATAGTTAGGTCGATGAATAGAATGTGCATAGTCTTCACCTTAACACAGTCTCTTCCTTTAGATTGAGAGAAGGCTCATTAAAAGCATATAAAATGCATATAGTTTTATCGTAAGGAAACATTCTGATTTCTATTCTTCCTTAAACAATATATTTTGGTTCAAACATAAATCTGACATAGTTGAATGTCTCAAAATAAATAAATTATGATCATAAAACAGGAATTCCAACAAATCATATAAATGCTCATAGAAACTTGCATTGAAAGTGTCTTTTTAATTTTGAGTGGGCGTCTGATTTCATTGCACCAGAGCCCAGACCTCACAATGTGAGACTATCCAAAAAGATGCCGTGCAAATATTAAAGTCCCTTAAACTGAGGTTTTATGGTTGTGAATGGTTTATGTTACAAACCTTTTCAAGCTAACTCATTGTTTTCTTTCTCTCTTGCCTTGTTCCTTTTTAGAAAAGAAATGGTTTACAGATGAACCTGAAAATGCCTACCCAAGGAACATTCAGATCAAGCCCATGAGCACTCACATGGCCAACCAAGTCAACCAATACAAATCTACTAGTAGCCTGATTCCACCGATCAGAGAAGTTGAAGATGAATGCTGAACTCCTGCTTTTCTTGCTGACACCAGAAATCTGTGAGATCTCTGTCTAAGGACATGGGCAGAGATCACCAGTGGAGAAGTGATGGTGATATCGATATAGACATTGAAGACAACGTTTCTCTTCACTCATTCTTCCAATCAAGGATTAAGTTGGAAACCTAGACTGGACGTGACCTCCTGTGTGCATACCTTAAATCTTACTTCCAAGCTTTGGACATTCTTTAATTTATAAATGTATTCATAGAGATGTACATAATGACAATCAATTAAGAACTGTACAGCCCCTTCCCCTAGCATTTTTTTTTTTTTTTTGGAATTACTTTAAGAGTTGACAAAATGTACTTCCTGTTATTCTTTGCAATAGTTCACCTCTTCATGAGACCAGATGCCATGGATTAAGTGGCTGTTGTTGGAGGGTAGGGTTACAGCTGTAAACTGATCATACCATCTCCCCAAAATCCTCTCGGATGTGTCACATAAAACCAGCTGGGTTCATTGACATAAGATCTTCTGTCAGCTTCTGTTCTATTTGCACTAAAACTGAAAAGTTTTTTTCTTTTTTTTGGGATGGAACTAGAGACATCAACCCCTGATAATGTGTTTTGGGGGAGATCAGAAAGAGATGGAAGGAAGACAGAAAGCAGGAAGAAAGGGATGCTATGTTGTGGAAGGATTCTAAAATTGTTTTTGATTGCTGTCCATTGTGTCACTGCTTAAGGTTTGCTCATTTGCATCCAGTGGTTTGAATGAAAGAATTACAGGCTTGCAAAACTAAATGACCTTGCAAACAGTAATATAATAACAAAGAATAGTGCAATGTAGGTTCATGCTTCAACAAAGGCAATACAGTACTCACGTCTTTTGTGGATAGTGAGGCTTAGACTCAGTTTTAACCTTGCATGATATGTGCTCGAACCCCATTTACAACACATCCAGTACAATGTGAGCAATTGGCCTGAAAACATGATCAAGACGATAAACGATGTGTCCAGTCCATGCATTCAGGAGTGTATATGTACATGCCACGTGTGTATGTAACTCAGTCACTTTTTCCTCTTGTGTTGCGCCTGTCACTGTAAAGTACCCACCTCGCCAGTTTGTATGTGCTGGTGCAGCTTGAAGAGGGCAGCATGTGGGATCTCAGTGCTAAAAATATGAGTTGTGGTAGAAACAAACAACAAGAGTCTAAAAGATTTGGATCTTCAAAACAATTAAGTTGCATTTTAAGAGAAACCTAAATCCCCCAACTATGACTGAGCTGATCTGACATGAACACCAGCTGCATGCTCATCCTGAACTCATTGCCGTCATATCTGCGGCAGGATCGGGATCAAAAGGAAGAGTCCTGCATCTTCTGAATGTTTCGTGTTTTACCTCAACTTCCTGTCTGAGGAAGGGAATGCCACATATTGCTTATAGTGGGCATACATGGGTCCTCCTTTGAATGGAGCAACTGCCTGGCACAGGGTTGGCACAGAGGCAGTTAAGAGCTTGGATGTTCTCTGTTGCCAATCCAGATGTCATACGCCTCAAAACTCTCAGGAGTTAAGCAGCTGTGTTCAGTCCACTAACATGGGGACATGCTCAAGCATAGTTGGTGGTAATGCAACAATGCCACAGAACACAATTAAGAACACTGAAAATGCACGCGTGTTCTTCATGCCTGCCTATGTGCAGTAAAAGTATATTTTGCACCAGTTGTGGCTCCAATAGATCCAAATCTAGTTAATATAAAATGAACTTAAAAATATGTAGTTAAATTGATATATTTAAACATTATTTTATATTCATAAACATATTCATTTTGTACTTATTTTTATAATAAAGAAAGTACTTTAGAAGATAAAGACTGAATATCTTTAATTAAAGTAACATATCAAATCATTCATGTTCTTGTTTCAAAATATCACTATTTATTTTGCAATGTAATAAAGCAAATTGTTTTTTCTTTTTGAAACCCCACCCCCAGGCCCTTTATTAACAATCAGCGTCACTCTGGAGCTATTAAAGCTCCGACTAGCTTGCATTGTGAAACTACCATCCTCAGCGTGGCAGCTCGGCTTTAAGTGCTTGCAGAAATAAACTTGGGGTCGCCTGAAACCTTGAGAAGTTGCACAGATGCAGTGTCTACTAAACAGCGTACTAACTATTAAGGGTTCCTAGCTGTGAGCACTTCTATGGAATTGTGGAGAAATGGGTTTTTATGGGGGTAAAACCTGTATCCAATTGAAGAGTAGATCAGAACGGTAAGGATGACTCAAATCATATGAAGTTTATCCCACTGTGTGCAGGCCAGAACCGACTTGGCCTTCTTTAGATGTGTTTGACCTAAATTAGGTCATTAGTATGGAACAAGTGTGTGTACACCACAGCACAGTGTGCTTGTGTTTTTCACAGAAAATAATATGAAAAAGATTTCATTTTAGTACGGAGACACTGTTTGTCGATCACAGTGATACTCCTTCGTAGACTGTAAAGGAAAAGTAACTGAAAATAGAAAACCATTTTGGAATATGGAAAGAATTATATTGTGCTAAATATGTTTGTGTATCTCAGTCCATTATATAGACCACATTTCTTTCTCAAACAAAAATGATCTGAGCTTTAATGTCCGTCTACTGGGTGTGGTGCAAATATACTGAAGCTTCATACACATTGTCTTGACGTGAACTTTTGAACTGTGATTACATCGTTGTCACACACTGTAGCAAATAGTTTTCTTTTCAGAAAATATGTGAGAAAAATAATTGTATAATTGGAGTTGTTTATGGCATACTCGCTAGCCTGAACAACAAGAAATTAATAATATCTGATAGTGACAATGACTCATTGTAGACCGAACTGATTGTTTCATTGAAAAAAAAAAAGTCAAACTTGTATCTCAAAATCTTTGATTCTTGTAAAACAGAAACTATTCAAGTACTTTATGTGGCACAAGCAAAATTGTGTTTTAACAACCAGCACAAAGATGGAAGGTAGTACCAATTCAGCAGTTGTTTTAAGAGAGAACATCCTTAGTTTTCTAGTGTATTACTTTGTTTTATTACAGAGTTTACATTCCATTTTGTCGGCTTGTTATTATCTGTCATGAAATGTCACAATTGCTTCTTATTTGTTTACACGGTACTTTTAAGACGCATAACATTGCTCAGATATAATACTCTAAACTGGCAACACAAAAATGATTAGATCATTTATTTTTGAATACTTTACTGTGTTTTCTACCTGTGCAACTCATTCAGGCTGGCAATGTCACAACACTGAACTGAGAGTTCCCTTCTCCATACATCTTTTGAACCGCTAATAGTTTCTGTCTTTGTATTGTGTACCTCTAAAGTTTTTAGAGTGTTTTTAAAGTGCCATGAAGCATTAGGTTGAACAAGCATCCTTCAGTCATTCAGTGACACCAAATGAACTGAGTCCAAGTGTTTTCCACTGTGAAAACAGTGTCTTGTACTGACATGGAGAACATCCAAGCCATCAATGCCTCCATGCCAGTATAGTGCCAGGCAGTGCAGGAGGTCAAGAGGAGGGCCCAAAGTAAGTCCCACTAAAGCGACAAGTGGCATTCTGGAGGCCTGAGGGAGATGCTGGGGCAGGTAGATGTCCCAGTCACCACGTTTCACATATTGTCTCTGCTGTGTACTTGATAACAGGTTATCAGGTTAAGATGTGCAGTTTCATGAGAGATGAATGACTGAAAGATGCAAATAGACGCCCACGTCCGGAACATCTGTTGTTTTTCACAAGAAAAAAAAAAAATCAAAGATTATGAGTCATATGTTACTGTTATAAAACAGTGCATTTTTAATAACTTTTGTATTTTTATTTCTGTAAAAGTTAGTTTGAACTGGGACTTGTAACACTTTTGGGGATTGGTGGGTCTCAAGTCTTAACACTGCAATTGCATTCAGCAATTTTGTTTAAGAAAGCTTGCTTTTTTTGCCTATCAGTTCAGAAAGATATCAGGATATTGCTGTCAGTTGTCACAGATCAATTTTGTTGGCATATTGCCATTATAACATACAGGAGTTTGACATAGCACTGTAACTAGTTTGGACATGTTTTAGATCATATTTGATGGTGCTGAGTTGAACTACCTGACTCTGTCAAATATAATCTGCTGATAAAAAATACTGTCTTGTACAAAACGTTTGTACATACATTGTACATGATTTCTTTTTGTATTTTCTCAAATTAAAATGTATGTATTTGTGTTCTAAACTGTGATATGCTGCCTTTTGATTTCAGAGGACAATGTTTTATTGTTACTACTACTACTACATTTCACTTTCCACTAATTTTTACAAGTAACAAGTAAAGTATATTAATACATACCAGTAGGTTAACAATGATGTGTTTGTAACTGTACTGTTCTAAAAAAAATTGACATACTTCTGTAGGCATTTTCATTTTATGCTATTGCAGAAGTACCATAATTTCCAGAATATTGAGCACACCTGAATATAAGCAGCACCCACTAAATTTAAAAAGGAAAAAAAAAAAGTACATACATAGTTCGCTGTTGTCTATAAGCCACGACCCAAAGATGTCCATGTTGTAACATGAAATATTTACACAGAAATATTTTATCTAAACTTTTAATTAAATACTTTGCATGTACCAATAACATACACACATACGTACAGTAAGTGTTATATTTATTTTTTATGAACAGTGCCTGTAATCTGCATATTCCTCTTGTGCACTGTGCACTTCACGCTGCTAGACATCCAAGCCTCCCACTGAGATCAGAGCGCCATTTTAAATGCATAATTCACACTTATTTCGAGTGGCTACAAATACTTTGTTTCCCCCCCCCCCCCCCCCCCCACACACACACACATAAAAAGGGGTACAACAGGGAGGATAGTAGAGAACGGAGTCCCACCGCCAGTGGACCAATAAAACCAAGTTTCATTGGTCCACTGTGACCTGTTTGGTAATTTCATTGGTTAGATTTTGATTTATTTATTTATTTTTACTTTTATTTATACAGGTAGTTTCATCGAGTCACAAGGACCCACCCCACAAGAGAGATGTGTATTGGGCAGTTATGTGTGTGCCCGGGTGTGACAAGGCTAAATGTTTTGGCAACATGACGCTCATAAGCACACCCTCCCCCCGCCCAAATCCATAAATTAGCTGCAGCATTGTAAAAGCCACGGTGTCCAAAGCGTGTTAAAAAAGTAGCGGCTTATAGTCCAGAAATTACAGTAAACATACTTTTTAGTTCCCCGTTTTTAACTGCTAGATTATTGTTACTTTGTCAACTGAGGGGAAGATTTAAATCACTAAATGGTGTGACCAGCCTTTAAAACAGTAACACTTTTTCTAGACAAACTTGCAAAAAGTTAGTTTTTTTTTTTTTATATGAATAAAGCCAGGTGTGATTAAGCAGTGATGTCAAGCAGGTATTAATAATCATATGTTGCAACGCAGAGACTGAAACTTAATCAGCTGTGTAGGAGACTTAAAACTGGCTGTAAGCAGCCAAACTACTACCTAGGCCAGGTTTTGGAAGACAGTTTCACATCACAGAACAAGCGTTATAGGAAGACCAAGCACTGTAACAAGATACAAGGCAGTTTTGTTACATCAGCAGGGTCTCTCTCAGGCTCAAAGTTCAAAGCAGAATGAGGGTTCAAACATTTTAGAAGAGGCACAAAAATGAGCAATGCTGAACATTGTAGATGCAATGGTTGACCAAGATAGCTTAGTGCAATGGATGAAATATGCACAGTCCTTATTTCCCTTCAAAATCGGAACACATCCAGCAAGCCATCAGCTCAGAACTGGTGAAAAGTTGTGAGATCCAGGAAGGTCTCACTTTACAGGGAATCGAGAAGAATTGGATTTCAATGAAAGATGTGGTTTAAAAAGTCATCCTTTTGAATAATGTGACCTTGGTGCTGAAAACGGTCAAGATATTTATTCATCATGCAATACTACTAGGAGTTGTGAAAATTACGTAGTTGTCTTCAAACCCCCCGCCATGACTGAACAATGAATCAGGTTGACTCCAAATGTTGATCAGTTGTAGATATCCATTCAATAACTACTTTGAGAGTTTCATTAAAAATGGTTCAGTGGTTCATGAGATATTTTGTTAACACACAGTGACACAAACCCGTGAAGAGACGTATCACAAGGTTGATGACTTTGACATCTAAATGTCACTCCTAATCCACAATTCTATTGGTTTCCGTATTAGTTTTGATTTACCTTTTCTGACATGCTATTAGCTGCTCCATCATGTTCACCTGTCAGGCTGTCAGTCAGTGAGGATACACAGTGATGGGTGGGAATAACATTTTGTCCACACTGGCTCATATACTGTATATATATATATATATATGGAAACGCTAAGAGCAGATGAGCAAAGGACATCATGTCAGATATCTCACTGTGGTGTCATGTCACTGCTGTGAAGGCGGGTCATATCAGGATCCGTTTGGCCAACAGATAAAGTGATTCCTGGAGAAAGTAATCCTCTTTTCCTCATGTTAGAGCTGTATTATGTCAAAGCAAAGTCTGCAGAATGAGGCAGTGCCAAAGTTAAAATATTTTTAAACTTTATGTAACACAGCATATTGTAAAACTCAAATAATCTAGTGTATTGATTGTACTAACAACTGTGTTGACTGGGTCAAAGGTAATGTGTCAGATCTTATAAGAATCCTTCAAACACCATGAGCAGCACAAGTTCCAAGGTGTTATGATGTTGCAGCAGGGCTTCTCAGACACTCTTCCTAACAGAGAAAATAAAATATATAAAATAAAATAAAAAAAATCAGTGGACACCTTGTAGATCTCTGAGCCCTGCCCTCCTCCTCCACACTCCTAAGCTAAAGTGTGCAATTTCACACTCCAACGTCAAACAGCTGCTCAGAAGGAGAATGTACGACCCACCCTGGCATTTGTCCTCATTTCTCTCTCAAATGTGCAAACACTATTACCCTTGGGTTATCTTAAGTGGTGTGGTGAAGATTCGCAGCCTCTCCTGTCTACTTCTTGCCACTCACACCATCAAAACACGACAAGCAGTGGGGACAGAGTGGGGTGGGGGTAAAAGACAGAGTGAGGCAGCGGGAGAAAGCGATGGAAATGGAGCAGATGTTTGTGTGGCTGCTGATTTGTGGCCCGATAAGGGTTGCTACACAGGCAGCTGGAATTGATGGCTTGTTAGTGAGGACAGGCCCCTCTGTGAGATGTTTTCAAAATGATTGATTTACAATAAAGTGGCTCTGGGTGTGTGCATGCAAGCAGAACTGATGCAGATCGATCCCACTGAAATTGATTGATCAGCCATTTAGCTTGGCAGTGTGTTTACCGAACGAAACCGAGCAGGACTCTCCTCCAGGCATCTTCCCTTCCCATAAAGCAAAGGAGAAATGCCACCTCTGGGCTTGTCTCATTTCTCTGGCGGTGGCAGGAAAAACAAGCCATATCAGAACTCGAGCCATAAAAATGTAATCATATAGTGAGAAATACTGGCATAAACATTTACGATTATGTACTTTATTCTGCTATCAAAGCGTCCTTCTGCAACTTGGAGATATTATGCCTTTAAAAATAATGACTTACCTGATGTATGCAAGGGGAAGAATACTGGCTGGCTTATCTTAGTGTCACATTGAGGCATGTGGAAGAGGGCACATAACTGCTAACGGTGGATTTCTGTAAACAAGCAGCCATGCTTAAAGCTGACACACCAGCAACCTTTACCTTAGCTTTTCTATTATCTTTGAGATTACTGTTATACGTGAAGCTGAATAGCCCTCAAGTGTTAAAATGCCCAGTATAGATCGTGTCTTCAGCAATTTTAACAAACAACGCATAGAAGAGTCTCTACATGGATTTTATAAGGAGTTTTATAGATGAATAAAGCACAAGGACAACATTTACCATGTGACCTCTGTGACTTTTCAATACTTCCTCTCTGCCAAAACAAAGCTCTCCACCTCTCCGCTGAGGACTTAAATCACCTGTGCTCGCTCGCCTCATCCGGTTATTTAGATAATTGCCAACGAGAGTAAGCTTTTCCATCCCCAGGACAGCATGCAGCAGGCCCATCATGTCCCTTATTAACAATTTTACACACTTCGCCGCAGCCAAAGGGTGTCAGAATGCCAATAATATTTACCATCCACTGTGCAGGCTATTCAAGAGAGGCTGACTGCTGCTGATTGCACTGACAGAAGCTGACAGCATCCGAAACCTGAGATCCCTGCAAATCAACTCTGCCGTCTTCTTTTTAGTAAAAAAAAAAAAATAAAAAAAAAGTGCGTTTGTCGACACAAAGGTGCTGGAGCATTCAGGCATGTGCCTGAACACAAACAGGAATAAGTTTTCTCCCTTCTTTAAACATTAACATTGGAAAAGAGCATGTATAAACTAGTCTGGATCGAGATTTATTAAAATCTGACAGATGCAATAAGGTATGTTTGAATCTGATATGTTGTATTTTAGCCTATTTCAGCCTCATGTTCTAATTGAGAAAGCTAGGTTTTGTCATTATGGGTCATTTAGTAAATCAATTAACTATAATATTTAAAAATTACTTGCCAAAAGAGCTGGGAGGCAAGTAACTGAGACGTCTGTCATGGGAGTATTGAGCCTTCTCAGCTGATCCATCCAGTCTGTAATGATTTCCCTAACATTGACATGAAAGGTGTTGACACCAATTACACCATCTCCCATTTGACCCCCTGACAATTTTGTCTTCAAGCACTAAACATCTCAATCAGGCACACAGCCCACCTTAAAGCATATCAATATATGTGGCGGCAAGACACAGTTTGTTTCTTTGTGTGATGAAAGAACGAAAGAAAAAAAAAGAGAGATCTAAAGGCCAATCCCTGTCCCAATTCATCTGTGATAATAGTTTCCATGACGATGAGGCATCAGTTGCGGCTCAGATAAACAGTGATCCTTTACGAAAACAAGAAGGTCATTACAGCAGCTTGTCAAATCAATGCCCAGTGTGTCCAAGTTGATTAAGACATCTCCCCTCAGCTCTGACACGCCGTCAATAGCAGCAGGCGCACAATGCGGGGTGGGGATGGTGGGGTGGGTGGCAGAAAATGTGTGTATGTGTGTGTGCTGGAGGGCAGGGCGGGCCCTTCCAATCTTTTTCTATTCACACACATCCACACACCTACGCAAACACGCACAGTACTCAGATGATTGGAGTGAAATACCCATCAGTCAGGGAGCTGAGGTGGACTAATGATTCCCTGCGCTGCCTATTAGAACTACATGACAACTCAATCCTGCTCACAAAAAGAGAGAAATGAAGGGGGGAGTTAGGTGGGATTGAAGGGGGAGGCAAGAAGGGCAGAAAGAGAACGAATGAGAGATATAGAAAATAAAAAGTGACCTTGTAGCAGCATCATTTGAGGCTGAATTAAATTGGCAAAAGCAGCCGATCTTTAGCTTGGGGCGATTAACAGAATTAAAGCAGAACAACAAAGGCACAGAGGTTGGCTCTTTTCTTTTCGTTTTTCCCCTGCCTGCCACTGCCATTTGTAATTTGTGTTGAATGTCCTCTTTTGGAGAAATTCCTAGTTTCTAAGCCTGTCAATTATGGTAGGATTCCCTAGCAGACAAATAAATAAAAACAGACTCCAATAAGTGTCTGGTTTATCGTGAATTAAAATTTGTGCTTTTTAATGGCACAGCTGGGCTTCCCACATAACAGTCTTGTTCTGATTTTACAAGAATATTCAGTCGAATTAGTAAAAAAAATTAATAAAAAGACGTCATTAACTCTTAGATATAATCCAAATTAAAAGTGTATTGTAAAACTTTTTTTTCCCATTTAAGAGCTAACTGTATGTTGCTACAAGGAAATTACTTACTTCAAGTTTGGCATCTACACTGAAGCTCATATCATCTCTCTTCTCACAGAATGATCAATATATTTGGAAAGATGGAGTAGCTTGAGCCTATCAGGATTTCTACATGAAAGAGTGGAAAAACTACATTATCAGATACTCCAGCAGTTCATAGCTTAGTTTGCACACAAATATGATAAGCATTAAAACCAATAAATCTTTAGCTCAGGGCTGTTTAAATGAACTTTTGTCAGATGATCAATATTTAGTGTTACTAGCAAACAATTTCACACATAATTTAAAAACATAAAAGTTTAGTAACATTGAGTGAGCTTTAAGTTCTGCTGTCATGACTAAAATGATGTGGCATCAAAGCAGTAGTGATTGGATGTCAGGGGTTAAAGGTTGGCAGATGGTGGAGGACGCTAAAGATCGTAGCCTTATTATTATAATGAATATGACCAGAGACTGAGGCTATGATGGAGCTAGGATTAGGCTGTAAGTACTATATCCTGATTAGTATACAGTACACAGTATCACCTTGAATACCATCATCTGTTGCAAACCTTTATACGACCTGTTACTCATCACCTGTTTAAATGAAAACAATTCAGTTGAATTGGTGCTGCATTCTGTGTGGGAACTTCGATCTGTGAATGACGTCAGACCAGATTAAACTGCATTCCAATTAGGTGAAGTTAGGAAAACATTATAATTTGCTATTTGTTGGGCACAAGCTAACTACCATTAACAATACAAGCCAATCCCAATTATATTTTTTCTGCATTCTAAGAATTCAAACTCTGTAACACTGTTCAGTAATAAAGTTGGAGAGTAGATTGTGTGTAATTGAATAACTCAGAAACAAATGGCAGAAGTGAAAGTAGAAAGTTTGTTACCGCAGCTATCACTTTTCATGTGCAAGGTAGTCAAATTGAATTTTTGAGGTTCGACCTGGTCAGGAATCTTAGTCTTTTGAAGTGGGGATTCTGATTTTGAGAGACGTTCCAGTGGATTTTTTTAAACTTGGAACTCAGGATATTCGATTCATGTGTGCATGTGCACAGTTAGGATAACGTGTTTGTATAGTATATTTCCTGTATAATATCTTTTTGTGCCATTTTTGCTACATGGCAGATGTTCTCCATAGTAAACCAATCCTACAGGTTAGGAGGAGAATGGCAATTCGTGTATCGCATCTCAAGCAACAATAAAGAGTTAACAGTAAGTCATTGTTCTCCATCCATCCATCCATCCTTACTCACTTCTTCTTTTCCGGGTCATGGGGGTCACTGGTGCTCATATCCAGCAGTCACTGTGCGTGAGGCGGGGTAAACCCTGGACAGGTCTCCAGTCCATCACAGGGACATACAAAGACAAACAAGACAAAATAACTATTCACACTCTCAAAGGCCCCTGGCTGGGATTCAATCTGGCAACCTTCTCAATGAGAGGCAGCAGCTCTATCAACAGTGTCACTATGCCACAGGGCTCCAAATGCTAGTCATAAGATTGGAAGCATAAGTAATTATATCGCCTTTAAATAGGAGCGTCTTTGTGATCTGTCAAGGAGTAAGTGGATTAAGGGCAATAGCATGAGGTACAAATTTTGATATACTTAATGGTACTTCTTCCAGCTATCCAACTGTTAAGAATAGTGTACCGCAAGGTTCAGTCTTAGGAGCAACCCTCTTCACAATCTACATAAGTAATGTAGGTAAGATCATTCCTGATGTATCCTTACATTTCTATGCCAACGACACAGAGCTAGAACAGTTACTAAGGTTTTTCAACTCTTACAGTGCATTCAACATAATCCAGTCATATTTGTTCCAAACTTGTTCTCAAACTTGTGCTAAATTCTGACAAAACTAAAGGGATGTTGTTTTCAAACATGAAGTAAGTACCATCAGTCTTTCCTTCTATCTTATCTTCGAATGGTGTTCCTAGTGAGTTTGTCGATTCTAATAAGTACTTGGGTATTTTGGTCGATTTGCATCTCTCTTTTAAGCCTCATGTCAAAAACTTGGTAAAGAAATTGAAAGTAAAACTGGATTTCTTTTTTAGAAACAGATCCTGTCTAACTCTGAATACTAGGAATCAACTAATAACTGATACATTCTTACCCTCCATCGACTACGGTGACATTATTTACATGAATGCTCCTACAAGCACCTTGGAGATGTTGGACGCTGTCTATCATGGTGCGATAAAATTCATACCTGGCTATAACAATCGTATCCATCATGGCACCCTGTATTCACTGGTCAATTGGTCATCATTAGCTTCACATAGACTCTCACACTGGTACATTTTCATCTTTAAATCACTTCTTGGTCTGTTGCCTTTATATATTTCCTCCAATATGCCTTCTATATTATGAGCGGCTGTGGCTGAGTGGTTAGAGCAGTCGTCCTCCAATGCAAGAGTTGCCCAAGTGTCCCTGGGCAAGACACTGAACCCCTCATTTGCACAAATGTGTGTCCCATTGATGTATGAATGTGATTAAAGTTCTGATTATTTTTTTGTACAGAAATATTAGAGTGCTGTATAAATGGTTAAATTATAGGGGTGTAACGGTACGCTAAAATCACATTTCGATTTCGTTCAGTTTCAAGCAGGGCTCGGTTCGGTAAATTTTCAGTACAAAAAAGGCCAAAATAAAGACTTACAAAATGATTATTTTGAAAATATGCTAAGGCAGCACGGTGGCGCAACTGGTAGAGCTGCTGCCTCTCAGCGAGCAGGTCCCTGGTTCAAACCCCGGTCCAGGGGCCTTTCTGGGTGGAGTTTGCATGTTCTCTCCGTGCATGTGTGGGTTTTCTCCAGATACTCCGGTTTCCTCCCACAGACCAAAAACATGCATGTTAGGCTGATTGGTAACTCTAAATTGTCCCTAGGTGTGAGTGAGAAAGTGAATGGTTGTTTGTCTCGTTTGTCTCTATGTGTCCCTGTGATGGACTTGCGACCCGTCCAGGGTGTCCCCCCGCCCCTCGCACAGTGATTGCTGGACATGGGCACCGGCGACCCCCGTGACCCAAAATGGAACAAGCGGGTAAAGATAATGGATGAAAATATGCTAAATAAAAAAATAAGTTTATAAAAATAAAAAAAATATTTCCCTGAAGATGAAGTAGACTCAGCTGCTCAGCTCTCAGTGACATATCCTCAGACTGCAAACACAAAGAGGTAAAAAAAAAAAATTTGAGTTAATAAGATCATAATTTTAAATTTAAAAAGTTAATTAGATCAAAATAATTCAATAACATTACCTCTTCTTGCACTGTCATCATTTCTTTTATGAGGTGGTTGAATATTCTCTTGTTCATTATCATCGGTGTGGCAGAGCTTTAAATCTGGACTCCAGGGTTTGTTGACATACTCAGACTGCAAATACAGAGAGATAAAAAATGGAGTTAATAAGATTATAATTTTTTATTTAAAAAGTTAATTTGATAATAATATATAATAATAAATAAAACAACAATACCTCTTCATGCACAGTCATCATATGTGGTGGTTGAATATTTTCTCTCCCTCATCATCAATGTGGGCTTTAACTCTGGGGTCGAGCTTGTTGACAATCAGTTTTAGCTTTTTCGTAAACTTAAAGTGCTAATACAACTTTTTGGCTGAAGTGTTGACGTGATGGGATGTTGTAGGCAGCGGGGCTCAAAAACTTTAATCACATGCTTAAGCTGGCGCATCAACAACAGAATTCTGATGTAGATCCAGAGCTTCAAAAACTCCTACAGCTTGTGTTATTGTTTTGGACCAATCTGAATTACCTGATAAAGGTTGTTTAAATGCTGCTCTTATCGGTCTTTGCACCAAGCTACGTTCACATTTAGATGATGTCATTTCAAGCGCGTTAACAAGTTAGACATGTTGCCTGCTGCAGATCCAATCTCCGTGAAACAATGTCAACACAGCTTTGGATTTGCACTTGTCTTTTCCCATTGTTGAGTTTTAACAAGAAAGCCATAATGTTTCCAAACAGGAGACCATAACGAGATGAAAGGGTCTTCTATCTCTGTCTTGTTTGTTGCGTGTTAGGCTGCTAATGCTAAGCGTTTTGCAAGACTATGCAACAACTAATAGCGCCATGCTGAAACATACGTAGGAACTTTAGTTCCGCAGCGCATAATCTCTCGCTAAAAAAAATTATTGAGTGGAAAAATAACCGAAACTGTACACACGTGGACTGAACCGAACATTCTATACCGAAACGGTTCAATACACCCACGTGTACCATTACACCACTAGTAAATTAGGGCACAGATTGTCATGTAAAGCGCTTTGAATATCTTGATGAGATAGAAAGGCGTTATATAAGTACAGTCCATTTACCATATGAGCTTCTGGTAAGATGGTGTCCATGTACATGGCTTGCAATCCACCTCTGCTGACGGTGTTTGGATTATTTGTGTTTTGTTCGTTTTCATCTGGGACATCTACTGGTATATGATCGACAACAGCTTCTGGATCTTAGATTTTCTGCCGCCGATGTCGCTTATTTGGATCAATATGAGCATAACGCTGGACCCCCCCCCCCCCCCCTTCCCCAGCTGCTGGCGGACGTGCCTGTTTACCTTGGCTGTGCTCCTCACCTGCCTGCCTGGAGATATCACTCCAGACGCCGGGGAAAACACGCTGGGTGGCTGGTGAAGCTTATAGCTCTGCATGCTGTATCTTCCTCTCCAGCTTGTGGTCATGCTTTCCATTGCCAGCTTCCCGCGCGACCAGACCAGGTAAACAACTGACATGTTGGCCAGTGTGGTGTGCTGGCCGACCCGGAGGGGCTGTTATTGAAAATCTGAGGCCGCTGGCGTGCACTCCCTCCGCCGCACGCTCCCTCCGCCGCTGCTGGGTCTACCTTGGACAGTATCAGGATGTGTTTGGTCAACGCAAGATCTAGATTTACCAACAAAACTTTTATCCTCAGGGACTACTTTCAAGAGCACGATTTGGACTTTGCGTCACAGAGACTTGGATGTCTCCAGGTGAGTCTAGCACCTTGACAGAATTATTGCCACCAAACTGTCTGTATTTTAACGTACAGCGGCCATCAGGCCGGCGCGGGGATGAATTATTAACACTATTCAAATCAACTTTTGACTGTAAACAACTGCCCATCCCAGCTTCCTGCGCCAGCTTTAAGTTGAGCGTCTTTGAACTCGGGCATTCGCCTTCAACTTTATGTGCACTCGTCTACCGCCCACCTCGATCTAAGGATTTCATAAATGAATTTTCTGATTTCTTGGCTGAAATCACACCAAAATATGATCATGTTTTCCTTATTGGGGACTTTAATTTACATGTGTGCTGTCATGAGAAGCCCTTGGTTAAGGACTTTTAAGATTTATTGGACTCGTTTAATCTAAATCAGCATGTAAACGGTCCCACCCAAGAGCGTGGACATACACTGGATCTTGTTTTAACTCGTGATGTGACTGTTAGTAATCTTGAAATTGGTGATAATGTGTTTTTAGACAACACACCAGTCTGGTTTGAGTTCACCCTCCCCCTTCTAACTCCAAAGCCGTGCGCTCCTGCATGTCGCAGCCGGGCCATTAACCACTTCACTGCAACACGTTTCACAGATGTTTATAACTCTGAAATGATAATTCAGCACCAGGTGTTTTTCACCACTACTGAGGAGCTGATATCTCAGTTTAACTCTGTCTGCTAAAGGCTCTGGAACATGTTGCTCCTATTAAAACTAGAAAATTAAAACTCAGAGCAGAACCTCGGCTGAATGACATCACCAATGCCATTAGACAGCAGTGCAGGAGGGCGGAGTGCAAATGGAGGAAAGACAGGCTGCAGGTCTCTTTTCAAATACTAAAAGAGAGCTGGCGTTGTTATCAGAAAGCAGTAAAAGCTGCTAAATCTAAACACTTTTCTGATATCATTGCCTCAAAATCTCACAACCCACGAATTCTGTTCTCTACCCTAAACTCAGTTCACCACCTCACTGAATCATCACCTCTGGAAGCCTCAAATGAGCTGTGTGAGAACTTCCTACATTTCTTTTTAGAAAAAATTGCATCCAACTGAGCTCTCATTTCCCCTCCAACTCATGATCCATCCATCCCACCTCAATCTGTAGCGCTATTTGACCATTTTGAGCCTCTCTCTGTTTTCTCTAGAGCAGGTCATGTGCAGCTTGAAACCTTCTGGTTCCCCCTTTGATGTGATCCCCCCTCGATCCAATCTGGCTTTAAATATCTCCACAGCACTGAAACTGCTCTACTGAAGGTTTTTAATGACATCTTCTTACCCACGGATAGTGGTGATTCTGTGCTGCTTGTCTTACTGGACCTTACATCCACTTTTGACACTATTGACCATGAGATCCTCATTGCTAGGTTGGAGCAGTGGGTGGGCATCACAGGGTCAGCCCTCAATTGGTTCAGATCCTACCTCGCTGAGAGATCCTTTTGTGTTACCATCAAAAATTTTAGTTCTGCAGTGGCAGAGCTTAAATGGGGGGTTCCGCAGGGGTCCATCCTGGGTCCCCTCCTATTCTCTTTATACTGCTGCCAGTTGGGGCTATTTTCCGGAAACACAACATATCTTTTCACTTCTACACCGACGACTGTCAAATTTACTTCCCCCTAAGACACAATGGTACATGCTCTATTCAACCTCTGCTTGACTGCCTGGCTGACATCAGGGACTGGATGGCTTTAAATTTCTTAAGTTTCAATGAAAAGAAGTCTGAAGTCATGTTGTTCCCTCCCAATGACACAATCACGAATCACTGCATCGACCTTTCTGCTCTAGCCCTGTCAGAAAAACAAAGAGTCACAAATCTGGGAGTGATAATGGACCCTTACATGAAACTTAACAGTCAAGTAAACATGATTGTTAAATCCTGTTTTTTCCAACTGAGGCGACTTTCTAAGCTGAAGCCCATATTGTCCAAAAATAACCTGGAGACAGTAATACACGCATTTATTACATTTAGGCTTGATTATTGCAACTCGCTAATGTTTGGTATCAGTCAGACCTCCATTGCATGACTACAACTGGTCCCGAATGCAGCAGCCCGATTTTTAACCAGTACAGGCAAAAGAGAGCACATTACACCAGTTTTGGCCAGACTGCACTGGCTACCGGTTCACCTTCAAATCCAGTTCAAAATACTTCTGTATGTCTACAAATCGCTGAACAGACCCCCTCTCTGATTTGCTACAGCCATATGTCTCACCACGTTCTCTGAGGTCAGTGGACCATTTGCTTCTGACAGTTCCAGGAACTTGTCTTAAACGCAGAGGTGACAGTCTTCTCTGTAGCAGGCCCAAGACTTTGGAACGAGTTACCTCTGCTTGTCAGACAGGCCCCCTCCCTCTCGGTTTTCAAATCCAGTTTAAAAACCCACTACTATTCTGTAGCTTTCAACACCAGATGATCTGTGTTTTGAACCTGTATGCTTCACACAGGTTAGTCGTCATATTTATTATATGCAACGTTTTTATGTCAATATTCTGATTTAACGTGATTTTGTATGTTGCTTTGTGTGTTGCCTGTTTTTCTGTTTGTACAGCACTTTGGTTGGCCTTGTCACTGTTTTAAGTGCTCTATAAATAAAATGGTATGGTATATGTCTTTCTGTGAGTGCAACTACAGAGCGCGCTCTCAATACATGCAGTGCACCCTCAGTGCGGACTGAATTAGGCAAAAGGGCCTTCTCTTACTCCACTCTTGTAACCTAGAATACCTTACAAAATGATCTGAAGCACTCAACCATGACATCTCTAAGGGATTTAAAACACCTGCTAAGTTCATGGCAACAACCAACACAAATACACTACATTGCCAAAAGTATTTGCTCACTCATCCAAATTATCGGAATCAGGTGTTCCAATCACTTCCATGGCCACAGGTGTATAAAATGAAGCACCTAGGCATGCAGACTGTTTGTACAAACATTTGTGAAAGAATGGGTTGCTCTCGGGAGCTCAGTGAATTCCAGCATGGAACTGATAGGATGCCACCTATGTAACAAATCCAGTCGTGAAATTTCCTCACTCCTAAATATTCCACAGTCAACTGTTAGCTGTATTATAAGAAAATGGAAGTGTTTTGAAATGACAGCAACTCAGCCATGAAGTGGTAGGTCACTTAAACTGACGGAGCAGGGTCAGCGGATGCTGAAGTGTGTAGTGAGTCACGTGGGTACGTGTCACTAGTTGTAGTATGACAATATATATGAAATATATATGCATACAATTTCACGAGTTCCTCATCTTTCTGACTGTGTAATGCCGTGCATTGAAATTAAAGAAATGCGAACGAGAGACGTTATTTACCTTTGACCCATCAAAATGAATGGAGTCATTTATTTTCAGAATCAAAGTTTAACATCAAACATTTACATTAATTTGGCAAAATATGAAAATAATAACAGACAAGTTTCACAGAAAATGAGCATCGATCACGCGGCGGTGAACGAGGACTTTGCTTCAGATATTTCTAAAATATCTGTACTGGTTTTGTGAGAGAGAGAAGAGTTTAAGATGAAATGGAGATTATCTTACAGAGAACTATGTGAGGGAATTTATATCTGTTGACCAGAACGTGCACGCTTCATCAGATTTCAGCTCGCTTCCGGTACACTTTAGTCGAAGAAGAGACCGTTACCTTGTTGATGATAGATCAGCTCGATAGAGAGTCCTCCAGACCTTTCAGCGTCTCCGTTGAGAGCTGCTGAAATCCTTAGATAGTCGTGCGTGGGTCGTTCAAACAGAAATTATAATTCCAAAACGTCTCTGGATCATCCTGAATTCTCGAATTCTCTTCCATTCACTTCACCATTCTCCATGGATTCCCCATGAATTCATACCAATTCTCTCCAGAACTCCTTGAGAACTCCTTGAGAACTCCTTGAGAACTCCTTGAGAACTTCAGAACTGCTTCAGAACTAACTTGAACTGGAAAGTTGCCACATTTTAAATGGGTCGACTTCCGGTTCAATTTAGAGCTTTCTGATTCGTGGATGTACCAGAAAGAGGTGTGGTTTTTGACGTAAGGTATTATCAAAAGTCGAGGTCAGGGAATGAGATTTGTTTAACAACTGACAGAGAGATTATTGCAAAAAGCAGACTTCGTGGAGTCTCTATTCTGATTATCTTCTCAAATAGTTAAACATGACATTTCTTCTTCAGTAAACATTTAGTTGACCGAAGCTTCAACTTTCACATACTTACGACTTGGCTCATTTCAGACAGAAAATCAAGAAATGCATATTCAGGTGATTTCTTCTTTGAATGAGGAATAAAAATCATTACTTACTGTTTATGTAAAATAAAAATGAGTAGTTCTTTTCAACCTGTAAGCATTGAGTGAAACTAACACAATTTGATTATCAAACATTTGTAAAACAGTAATGATTATAGAGGATTGTCTTTTCTGCTTGATTAATTCAAGAAAGAAAGTCATCAGATGGCTCAGACTTATTCAGATCAATGAAAATAACAGTCTCTGTCCATCTGGTAGATTTGAGGTCAGATAAGGGTCAGACCAGGTTCACTACAAGTGCATAGTGCAAAGTTGTCGCCAACTTTCTGCAGAGTCTATCACTACAGACCTCCAAACTTCATGTGGCCTTCAGATTAGCTCAAGAACAGTGCACAGAGAGCTTCATGGAATGGGTTTCCATGGTCGAGCAGTTGCATCCAAGCCATACATCACCAAGTGAAATGCAAAGCGTTGGATGCAGTGGTGTGAAGCATCCCGCCACTGGACTCTAGAGCAGTGGATGCATGTTCTCTGGAGTGAAGAATTGCACTTCTCCATCTGGCAATCTGATAGATGAGTCTGGGTTTGGCAGTTGCCAGGAGAACGGTACTTGTCTGACTGCATTGTGCCAAATGTAAAGTTTGGTGGAGGGGGGATTAAGGTGTGGGGTTGTTTTTTAGGAGCTGGGCTTGGCCCCTTAGTTCCAGTGAAAGGAACTCTGACTACTTCAGCATACCAAGACATTTTGGACAATTCCATGCTCCCAACTTTGTGGGAACAGTTTGGAGCTGGTCCCTTCCTCTTCCAACATGACTGTGCACCAGTGCACAAAGCAAGGTCCATGGATGGCAGAGTCTGGTCTGGATGAACTTGACTGGCTTGCACAGAGTCCTGACCTCAACCCGATAGAACACCTTTGGGATGAATTAGAGCAGAGACTGAGAGCCAGGTCTTCTTGTCCAACATCAGTATGTGACCTCACAAATGCGCTTCTGGAAGAATGGTCAAAAATCACCATAAACACACTCCTAGACCTTGTGAACAGAAGAGTTGAAGCTGTTCTAGCTGCAAAGGGCAGACCACCGTCATATTGAACCTTATGGAGTAAGAATGGGATGTCATTTAAGCTCATATGTGAATCAAGGCAGGTGAGTGAATACTTTTGGCAATGTAGTGTATGTTCCTGCTTTCAGCATTTTACACCACTTTATAATGTAGCTGTTTCTTTTTCCGTTTCGTTTTTATATCATTTCTTCTATTTACTTTTTAATTTTATATGCTTTTTATATGATCGTCTATTGTTGTCTGTACCTCATCTGTGTTCTTTGTTTAAAACAGGTCTCTCTTGTAAATGAGTCCTCGTGGCTCAATGAGACTGACCTGTATAAATAAAGGTTGAATGAATATGTAGTAGGGCAGCACGGTGGCGCAACTGGTAGAGCTGCTGCCTCTCAGTGAGCAAGTTCTTGGTTCAAACCCCGGTCCAGGGGCCTTTCTGGGTGGAGTTTGCATGTTCTCTCCGTGCATGCGTGGGTTTTCTCCGGGTGCTCCGGTTTCCTCCCACAGACCAAAAACATGCATGTTAGGCTGATTGGTAACTCTAAATTGTCCCTAGGTGTGAGTGAGAGAGTGAATGGTTGTTTGTCTCGTTTGTCTCTGTGTGGCCCTGTGATGGACTTGCGACCCATCCAGGGTGTACCCCGCCCCTCACACAGTGATTGCTGGACATGGGCACCAGCGACCCCCGTGACCCAAAATGGAATAAGCGGGTAAAGAAAATGGATGGATGGATGGATGAATATGTAGTAAATCATGACATAATATGTACAGTAGATAATGATGCAATGCAAGACATTTTAAATATGGCAGCTTGATATATTCAAATTACATCTCCTTTTTGAGATTTGAGCTTGAAAATTGTTTCTTCATTACAACTCCAAAAAGTACAGCAGGTGTAAAGATTATGGTGCTCACAGCACTTGTGCACAAATTTGGTATGAACATCAGTGTAATATACAAAACAACAGCCATTAAGCATCCTCAACCATCAATTTTGATGTTTTGTAAAGAAAACAAAATCAATTTTCACACATTTTGTTTTCAGTGTGCTCCAGAGGGACCTTTTTTTTTTTTTAACAAACACTTTTGCAATAATTTCCAGCAGGAAATCTCCCACTGAAAAGTGTTTGTGTGCTCATGCAAGAGAAAATCAAAAGAAAACAAATAAATCTAGTCTAATTGCACATTTTTCAGTTTTCACAAGTGGAACAGCTTTAAAGGAGCAGTTGTTGCTGCCATCAACCTGCACATGATCATAAAGTTGTAGTGAACCAGATAACCTCAAATCTACCAGATGGACAGAGACTGTTATTTTCATTGATCTGAATAAGTCTGAACCATCTGATGAACTTTCTTTCTTGAATTAATCAAGCAGAAAAGACAATTCTTTATAATCATTACTGTCTTACAAATGTTTTGATAATCAAATTGTGTTAGTTCACTCAATGCTTTACAGGTTGAAAAGAACTACTAATTTTTATTTTACATAAACAGTAAGTAATGATTTTTGTTCCTCATTCAAAGCAGAAATCACCTGAATATGCCTTTCTTGATTTTTCTGTCTGAAATGAGCAAGCTGTCGTAAGTATGTGAAAGGTTGGTCTTCGGTCAACTAAAATGTTTACTGAAGAAGAAATGTCATGTTTAAACTTTTTCAGAAGATTACTAAGAGTAGACTCCAAAAAGTCTGCTGCTTCTGCAATAATCTTTTCTGTATGTTAAACAAGTTTCATTCTCTGACCTCGACTGTTGATAAACACCTTACGTCAAAAACCACTCCTCTTTCTGGTCCTTCCACGAATCAGAAAGCTCTAAATTGAACAGGAAGTCGACCCAAATAAAATGTGGCAACTCCCCAGTTCAAGTTAGATTGAGAGTTCTGAGAGATGTTGGATTGGGAGCTGACAATAGGTCCGATAGTCTAACAGAATGAGAAGATTGAGAATGCAGTCGGTTCTGAAAGCTTCAGAGCAATGAAGAATCCAGAGGTTTTTTGGGGATTATAATTCTGTTTTGAGCTAATCAACGCACGACTTTCTGAAGGTTTGGTAGCTCTCGACGGAGACGCTGAAACGAGTCAGAAAGGAACTACATCCAACGCTGATTCATCGTCAACAGGTAGATGGTTCTATTTTGACCAAGTGTACCGTGAGAAGCTGAGATCGGACGGAGCGTGCAACTTCTGGTTAAACAGATTAAATCTCCCTCACATATTCCTCTGTAAGATAAATCTCAATTTACTCTTAAACTCACCTCTCTCTCATAAAACAGTACAGATATTTTTAGAAATGTCTGAAGCAAAGTCCTCAAATCACCGCCGAGTGATTTGAAGTTCATTTTCTGTGAAACTGTCTGTTATTATTTTCATATTTTGCCAAATTAATGTAAATGTTTGATGTTAAACTTTGATTTTGAAAATAAATGATTCCATTCATTTGATGGGTCAAAGATAAATAACGTCTCTCGTTCACATTTCTGTTAAATTCAATGCACGGCATTTACAGTCAGAAAAATGAAGAACTCGTGAATATTGTATGCATATATAATTCATATATTGTGTCATACAACAAGTGACACGTACCTCATGTGTATCACTACAAAGTCATCAACGAATAGTTTAACATTTTTGAGTCTACTGTGAGAAACATTACTGACTGTCTGAAATTATTCAAGACAATTGTCAATTTTCTCTACAAGTGGAAAGAAAAGCTTTTTTTTTTGCAAGTCATTGTAAACATAGGCATTTTATTGATCTGAATCACAAAACACGAACATTTACTGGTAAATGCTCTCAAATATCCACTCATTTGATGTTTTTGCACATGTACATTGCAGTCTAGTAGAACTGCACCGCAGCACCCTTTAAAAGGTGGTTTCTAAATGAGCGAACATGTTGGTCCAGTTTGAAATCCAAGAGCAGAGATTACACAAATGACTGTTTTCCTTCGGCTGCAAACTGTGTGTGTTTCTGTTTGAGTCAAACATGAATAGTTTTGACTTTACCTGCACCTCAACGTGCTCACAGTGAGTATCGTGAAGTGGCTCAATTTCTCACACCAAACACAAAGCTGCATCTTCTAGTCCATTTCAATTGTCCACTTATGTACAAATTTAGGTTTAGAAGAATTTAGGTGAAGTAAATTAGGAAGGTTTTCAAATGAATATTTAGTCAAAACAAATAATTTGATGCTTTTGCTTATTTATTTATTTGGTACCGCTTTACAATAAGGCTTCCCGTATAAGAAAGGTATGTACCAAAGGTACCTTAAATTGATTTGGAACCTTATTTATTCCTCGATAAATACTTTATAAATCACTAATAACTGCTTAATATGCATTAATTAAGGGCGAGAAAGAAACAAAACTGACCAGTTTCTTGCCATAACTGCAAACATTTAAGTTAACATTCTAAGTTGCTACCTTGTAAACACTATAAGCATTTGTAAACCAAATTTTTTTGAATGTAATATTAGTTGTAGATACTTATAATGCAGTGATGAAGTACAATATTATATGCTAAAATAGGTTTACACATGCTTATTGTGCTTACAAGGTAGTAACTTAGTCTGAAATGTTTAATATAACAACTCTAAATGAAATATATAGGTAAACATATTTGGCATGAAACTGGTCAGTTTTGTTTCTTTCTCGTCCTTAATTAATGCATAAAAAGCAGTTATTAATGATTTATAACATGTTTATACAGGACTCAGTAACATATCTCTAAACTATGTATTAGCCATTTATAAGGGGAGCCTTATTGTAAAGTGGTACCATTTATTTTTTTTACAAATTCAAGTGTTTTAATGTTAAACATGCTAAACAATGCAAAAATAAATAGTTCTTAAAACACAAGCTCCCGACCACTAACCACCAATATTCTTCCCATAAAACCAAGAGTGGTTGCAGTAAATAACGCCTCGGCCCCAGAGTATTCATGATTCAAGGATTTCATTTGCTCTCAGCTGAACCCCAGGAGGCGGGCTGGATCTCGACGTCTTTAAGACTGCCTCCAGAATAGATCCCCCACACCTTTTCTCCACTATTACTCACAGCTGGGTTTCAAAAAGTCTACTACCTCTGTATGTCACTGTCGACTGCCAAGGCCAATTCGGGCAGTTTTAGAGACTGCCCTCTTGAGGACCATTTTGAGATATAGGATGTAAGTGCCGTGAGGGCCCTGAATGCAACACAACACACTCTTCCCTTAGGTCACACCACGCTAGAACTGATCAGAAGCATAATCATAACATATGAACATTGCTACAGTTCATATATGATTATTGGAAATAGTCTCTTCTAGTTTAAAATGGAGATGGCCTCAATTTCTGCATACACAACTTCTAGTGGTAATAAAGAACAGTTCTTAATACTGCTATAAGCTCTTAAACAAAGAAGAACATCACAGATATTGAAGATTGATATAACTAACTTAAATGTACAGGCATGAACTGCTAAGCATGAACTTTGATGTTTTCAACCACTTTGGCTATGGCTGCCTGAGGGGAGTCGACGGAAGAGAGGGCGAGCCCCAGAAACCATCTTGTCACCAGAGCAACTGGTTGGCCCACTATGTGAGTGTGCTGCTTGTGGGACTGATTTTGTTGTGGCTCCTTGGGCTGATGAAGTCCTTCGGATGAAGGGTGAAATGTTTCAATAACAACAACAATAACAAAGAAACTGTCCAGATGACCCGGCTGAACTTTGTTGGATGTTTTACCTGAATTATTGAGCGTGAACTTTCATGTTTAAATGTACAGAGTGCATTTTGTTGAAGAGTTATAGGGGATTGGTGGTGCAGAGGTTAGAGAAGGTGGGCCTGTGATTGGAAGGTCGCCGGTTCGACTCCCCAGACCGACAGTATCAAAATGGGTTGAAAAAGTGAAACCACACATGCCTCCACGCTCATTTGCCACACTCTGGGCCCTTGAGCAAGGCCCTTAACCCCAACCATATGTTCCCAAACAGATCTCTCTTGAAAATGAGTCCTTGTGACTCAATGAGACTACTTGTTTAAATAAAGCTTAATACATTTAATAAAATTAAGGATCAGTGTGAGAAAACTGTCTCTTTGTTTTATATTCAATAAACTCTAATGAACAATTAACATTTGGGCCCCTGGGGTGCTTTTACCAAAGTTCACAATGATTTCATTTAATTGTTTGTCCAACTCGAGACTTTAAATTCATATATATATAAACTGTAGACAAATATTACCACCTTTCCTGCAGTTAAGTTACTAAATGTTTTCTGTCAAATGAAAATGATTCTTGTTTTAGTGATGCAGAAGCAATAAATAAAACAGTGTTTGTTTAATTATTTATATGAGAACATATATGATCACTGAAAAGTATTGCATTTGCAGAGTAAAAAAGAAACAAGTTGTATTTTCACTCAAAAGGGGCAACACATATCGCTTCAAAACAAACACCAAACAAAAAGAGTGTGTCATTACAATATTTAGCACAGAAACTGACAATAATTAAAATTCATGAGCCTCTCAGGATGGTTAAATTAATCATGCTAACAGGGTCATTTAACTGTTTTATTCAAAGAGAGCAATTCCAGTGCAATGAATGACACAATAATTACACACACAATCTAACAAGAGGACAGACAGGTGGAGGAGTGACATACTCATCTCCATAAATTACAACAAAAAAATCACATTTGGGCACAACAAACTGGGAAATGATGTAAAAATCCATACAGGCAGGATGAGAGAATAACAAAAACCAGCTAACAGTTTTATAGCCACTGCAGCTTTTCTCCCTCGGACTAATAAATATGATTTGTTACTGTGTGTTATTATTTAGAATTATTCATTTTCTCTGTCAGTGCACATAGAGGGGTAATAGAAATGCCAGCGAGGTGGCTGATTTACTCTGTAAAATTTTCATCTCAAGGCTCGCGTGGCATGATTGGAGTCTGCGAGAGTAACGGGAAATCATGCATTATGTAGGCGAATTTGACACGACCTTGAGAGTCCTCAGCACAGGCCATATATTACTATCAGAGCGACCTTCCCGTCTTGAAGATACATCTGATGTGTTTAAAGCTGTTTTACAATGCATTAGGAGGGCTTTACATGTGCTGAGTTCACTTTATTTGCTCATACATTTCACAGGGAGAGTTTAGTGTCACGCTGATGGGGACCGTTCACAGAGAGCGAGTCACTTGTCGAGACAAATGAGCTCACGGAAACAGGCAGAGGTTCTGGAAAATAAGCATTTCAGAGCAAATTTCCTCATTTCCACTTTTACTTCTCTGCAGTATACAGCACATTTACTATTCAGTGAAAGCCCTGCTCATCATTTATTCTCACTTGCTGTCATTGATTGACCTGCATGTTGAAGACGAGGAATAGGATAAAAAATTTTCCCACCAAGTCATGTGGCATCAGGATCAATATTCTCACTGTTGGTTAAGCTTTTCCAACCAAAAAAAAAAAACAGTTCAAATTGATCCCTTTCACTTAATTATCTTGGTTTTTCTTCTTTCTTTCTCTTTTAATCATGCTGGTAAAATGTGAAATATCGTATGGTCATGTCAAAGGACTCGATGGAGACGAGACTGACAAAAAACAACATTTACTTATACTTTTCGACCCTTTGCTATAAACGTTTAGAGAATTGAGACCATGTTATATCTCCATATAAAAAGCTCAATAATTATAGGGAGGAAGAGGAATGGGTGTTCACCTTATCAGAGGAAATGATAAGGGAGTAGAAGGCCTTATGAAAGAACAGGGCCCATTTTGATATAATTGGCAGTGGAATTATTTATGACATTAATTGCCACATTATTGACTGGCTGTCAGGAACTGTGTCAGTCTGTCCATATTTCTTAGCAGAAAGAGCCAGCTCAGCCTGGTGTCCACTGACAAGCTAATTACTACAGCACAGCCCTGAATGACAAATGTTACTCATCGAAGACCGGCCAGGCCCGGAAATAAGGGCCACTTCTCCCCCTCCAGCTTCCCTGGATCAAATGAGACAGCAGCGTGCTGCCAAATGTAGTCAGGTGCAGGAGAGAAAGGCTTTGCATGACAGGGAGTGAAAGAAAAATGTGGAGAAAAGGAAAAATGAGGAAAAAATAACCGCTCACAAGCCAGAGGATAGTTAATTTTATATCTCACCCCATCCTGTTTGCAGCTCTACAATGACCACTTGCCACTTACGAAGATGTCCTTCTTGCCTCCACCTGCCTCTTTGTAAATTTACATAAACTAATCAGTCATCTGTCTGTGAGTCGATAGCTACTGATGGAGTGTTTGGTCTTCAGTCTTCCTGAATCTCCCTCTAGAGTGCTTTTTCAGAGTGGGAACTGTAGTCTGCAACAAATTAAATATGTAGAATACAAATGGACAATTAGACAATAAACTGTTACAATCTAAAAATCCTGCTAAAAGATCAGGACTAAAATTAAAATTTATGTTATTTAATAAAAACTTTACATTTTACAGCTATTGTCGTATTCAAAGAAGTCAACGACATCACTGTTCTGTCCCAACAGGAATTATAGTTTTATTTATTTATTTAAATAAAGGCTAAACATTCCGTGGCCAGCACAGTGGCGAAGGTGGTAGAGCTGCTGCCTTTCAGCAAGCAGGTCGCCCCAGTTAAAATCCAGACCGGGGGCCATTCTGGGTGGAGTTTGCAAGTTTTCTCCGTGCATGCATGTGATTAGTAACTCTAATTGTCCCTAGGTGTGAGTGAGAAAGTGAATTGTTGTTTGTCTCATTTGTTTCTGTGTCCCTGTGATGGACTGGAGACCTGTCCAGGGTGTACCCCGCCCCTCGCACTTTGATTGCTGGACATGGGCACCGGTGACCCCCATGATCCAAAATGGAAGAAGCGGGTAAAAGATAATGGATGGGTGGATGTTTTTCTTTTAGTTAAATACACTTCAGTTAAACATTCCAGGGGTTCTGATTAGAAAATCTAACTTGTTTTTATTGTTTTTGAGTTCAAATCACAAAATAGGGGGATTGTATGGCTAACCCCCTTGGTTGAAGACACCTGTACTGCATACAAGTATGATAGAATGCTGTAGGGTGTCTGAACTTTGGTGTTTTGAACCACTTTTGCATGACCGTCTCAGAGGAGTTGACGAGGGAGAGGGTGGGCCCCAGAGGTTATCTTAGCACCTGCAAACTGGTTTTCTCCACTATGGAGTATGCTGTTTGTGGGAATCAGTTTTGTTTGGTGTCTCCTCAGATTGAGGAAGTCTTTTGGATGAAGGACAAAACGTCTCAGCAAAAACAGAAATCGTCCAGATGACCTGACTTGGATTATTGAGCATGAACTTTGTTGTAGGTTATTCATTCAACCTTTATTTAGACAGGTAAATCCCATTGAGCCTCGAGGACTCATTTACAAGAGAGACCTGGTTTGTTGTAGGTTAGTGTTTGTACTGTGTTCATTGGTTTTATTTTTTATGGGGAGGGTGGGGGGGGGGGGTCTGGGGGTCCTCCCCCAGAAAATTTTGAATAGATGCCATTTCTTGCATTCTGGTGTATTTTAACGGTTGTTTAATGTCTAGTTTTACCTACATAAGTAAACACTTGGAACTCCTTGGGATTCCCCTGGAGGAGCTGGCCCAAGTGGCTGGGGAGAGGGAAGTCTGGGCCTCCCTACTTAGGCTGCTACCCCCGCGGATGGATGGAAGTAAACACTTGATTCAATAACTATTTTAGAGTTAATGGCACAACAAGAAGTAAACTGATCAACAGCTGATTCAATGAATTAAAAATATTATATATTCAAAGGTGCCGATTTGATGCCCACATTAAAATTAAATGACTGTAACATCCGGCCTGGCTGACTTCAGGGACTGAATGGCTTTAAATTTCTTAAGTTTCAATGAAAAGAAATCTGAAGTCATGTCGTTCCCTCCCAACGACACGATCACAAACCACTGTATAGACCTCTCCGCTCTAACCCTGTCAGAAAAACAAAGAGTCACTAATCTGGGAGTGATAACGGACCCTTCCCTGAAACTTAACAATCATGTAAACATGATTGTTAAATCATGCTTCTTCCAACTGAGGCGGCTGTCTAAACTGAAGCCCATATTGTCCATAAAGAACCTGGAGACAGTAATACATGCATTCATTACATTTAGGCTTGATTACTGCAATTCACTCCTGTTTGGTATCAGTCAGACCTCCATTGCACGACTACAACTGGTCCGGAATGCAGGAGCTCGATTTTTAACCAGTACAGGCAAAAGAGAGCACATTACACCAGTTTTGGCCAGACTGCACTGGTTACCGGTTCACCTTGGAATCCAGTTCAAAATGCCTGTATGTCTACAAATTGCTGAACAGTCGTCCCCCCCCCCCCCCCCCCCACATCTCTCTGATCTGCTACAACCGTATGTCCCACCACGCTCCCTGAGGTCAGCGGACCATTTGCTCCTCACAGTTCCGGGAACCCGTCTTAAGCGCAGAGGTGACAGGGCCTTCTCTGTAGCAGGACCAAGACTTTGGAACGAGTTACCTCTGCTTGTCAGACTGGCCACCTCCCTCTCAGTTTTCAAATCCCATTTAAAAACTCACTACTATTCAGTAGCTTTCAACACCAGAGGATCTGTGTTTTGAACCTGTTTGCTCCACACTGGTTTGTCGTCATTATCTGCATCGTTTTTATGTCTATATTTCTGATTTACTTCATTTTATATATTGCTTCGTGTGTTGTCTATTGTTCTGTCTGTACAGCACTTTGGTTGGCCTTGTCGCTGTTTTAAGTGCTCTATAAATAAAATGGTATGGTAACTTAGTTGACTTCAATATCATTGAATGTTTGCAACAAAGGATTTACTGAGTATAACAAAGATTCCTTCAAGAAACCTAATATAAATCATAAAACCAGAATGACTTCTGCTCATTCTTAATGTGTCAAATGGCCTAAATCTCCAAAAGTGAAGGAGAATCATTTAAAAATAATAAATAAGATATATCCTATAGCCATGTTTCTGAAAAGAAGATTTAAATTTCATGTTGATTTGTGTGCCTTTTGTAAATCAGAAGATGAATCCCTTGAGCAATATTTTTTTTTCACATCAATACAAAGTGTTTGGTCAGATATTAGAAACTGGATTAATCTCTTAACATACCTTCTTTTCATGCTGATAACATTTTACTTTATGTGGATAACTTAAGCTCAGCTTTCTCTGATGCCATAAATATAGTCGTACTTATAGCAAAGTACTACATTCACTGTAAGAGGAGGGATAATAAGCCTTCCTTCCTGTTTGATAAACGATTTTACGTCATACTATTCTTCATTAAGTAGATTAAAAAATTGCAAAATTGCTAAAGTCATCTCACAACAGATATAAATTTATTGTTTTAATTAAAACAATGTTTCTCAAGAAAAAAAAACTGATGAGCTTGTCAGCAGGTAAGGGGCGTTTACCTTCGGGACAAATTGAGGTTGACGATTGGTCAGTTACTGACACGCCTTTTGAGTTGATTGACAGGTCCCACCGTCCAAGATCCGATTGAAAACAAAAAACAAAAAACCGAGAGCTGCAGCAGCCGCGCTGGGTGGAGGCGGGACTGCCCAAATGCACTGGAAGCACAGCAGTCTGTGCAGCTCAGGGCTCCAAGTAAAACAGGAGATAACCAGATATTTTGCTTGTGCCCTCACTGCCCTGGGCCCCTTAGAGATCATGGGCCCCTGGACAGTTGCCCAGTTGCCCATATGGTTAATCCGGCCTTGCTCCCATAGTGGGAAAAAACAAAAACAGATTGCGGATGATAAGATGACCTCCAGGGCCTGCCCTTTCCCCGTCAACTCCTCTGAGGAGTTGTCATAAAGGACAATGCTACGTGTAAATAAGGTAGTATCAAATTGTTGCTAGTAACAATATCATTTGCAGTTTGCAAAAGGAGAAGCTGACTCTTACGTATAATTCACTGCTTTTTTCGCTTAGTTCTATATTTTACTGATTTTTTTTTAAAAATATCTGTTTTATATCCATAGTGGACATTCCCCTGAATGTATGGGCTGTTTAATGCTTATCAATTTATGTAAGTGTCAAAACACTTTTCATACGACTTTAAAACATTTACAATAGCCTTTAGATTTTGACAGCTTTAAGTTTATTTTTTATAAATAACTAATAAATACTGTGCAGATAGAAACTTCTATAACTATAAACAAACATAATAATAAAAGTTCCTAGTTAGTTTATTTAAGCACAAGGTAGATACAGTACATACACACATTGTGGCTACCAGAGGAGCCTTCAGGGCTACTGTATCAGAATGTCACTGATCTGCTGTGATGAAGTGGCGTGCCATTTGTTCAACCAGGAAGTTCCCAACAAGTTGCAGCAGTGACGAGGCTGAGGGTCAAGGAGTTCATCGCCTTCAGGTAATTCTGTGGCTCATACCCTAATTAATCTACTGTCCACGATGCTGAGCATCCTACTCATCCCCTTACATGCACAAAGGCGCTTGTCAGACATATGTCAAGCCATCCTGCCACTCCCCACCCACTCCATAATGCAGTTTATGTTGGTGTGGCAGCTCAGGATGCGTCCCTGACAAGGATGGGAAGTGACACACACCAAACTTGGTGTGTCCCCCAGCCAGCTCCGGTGGCTCAGAGCCTGTCAATTCCAGCTCCGTCAGTGGCACTGGCTCAATGGCAGTGCCTGTGACACATGTCACAAAGTTTTAAATGTCTGCTCTTTTCAGCAGGATGGCTGGGCGCGCGCGGCAGCCAGGGGAAGGATGACATTTTGTGTTGTGCGGGGGGGAACTTGTTGTGGCTCCCCTCTTCCTGCCTCCTCCGGCTGTCAGTCCCAGTTTCCTCTGAGCATATCAAAACACAGACAAATAAACCTTGTCATTTTGAAACGCCAGCACTAGTGACCAGGCTCCTGAGCGGCATGTCATCTGGAATATGGTCACACAGTCCTGTAGGAAGATGTGAAGTGGATGTACATGCATGCAGACACTCTCTCTCTCTCACACACACACACAAACACACACTTACACAGAAGAACAAATGTTTAAGCTAATAAAAACAGGAAATGAACAAGGAGAGACATAGTGAACAAACATTGCATTAGGCTATCTCTGACCTTTTCTTCATCTGTTTGTGGATGAGTGACATGCTGTTTTGAGCGTAAACATGGTTTCTTTCAAGCTCCAGACATCAAACCTCTTCTCTGTAGCTCACCATAAATTATTTACTGCCATCATTTATAAAATGCAAATATGATGAGAAATTAGATTTGTCAGTCCACCGTGAGCCACCGGGCCACTCTCAAAATATCCAATAAACAATAAACAAAAATTGTTTATATTAAAATTTTAGCTTGAAGATTTTCCCAAGCTTCTTTTTACTTGATGTTGTGTTAAGACAGTAATAATCACAATAATAATAAATCATTGAACTGTAATGTTTATAAAAATCACAATAACGTTCACATAAATGACATAATTCAACAAGACACTGGGAAATCCATTCATATAACAAGTTGTTTACATTTGCTCTGCATCTCAGAATGAATGAAGTTAACAGTACAGTGAACATAACAAGATATGACATAAAACAACCAATAATACACGATTTCATACAAAAGTGTTGACATTCGCTGCCAATTTTTAAAGTAAAGTAAAAATAAGAAATTAAAAAAAGCAAAGATCACACTGTTAGGAATGTTTTAAGTAACTTTAAAAAGGAACCTAAAAGCAGAATATGGGGGCACTGAACGCTCAGTGAAAACTCAACTTTCAGAGTGGTGACACCACTTGTGTTTCAGTTCATATCTGTAATGACAACCATGCTGACTTCTCCTAATTTGTCTGGAGAGCCTTGGTTTGCCTTTACAGCAGTGAAGATTCAATGGGACATTTTTATTGTAGACATCGACTCGTTTTCAGCTTTGTTTATGAACGGACAATTCAATAGCATAAAAAAACCTAAGTGAATTGCACAGTAAATTCTTTAAATAGCCATTACCTGGTTTGATTGCATTAGCTGGTGCTGGTGGAATTTTCATTATTTTTTTAATGCATAACTCTAAAGAAAACAAACTTGTCAGCTGACACTGATTGGAGGGGTTGGTTTATTGTCACCCTTTGCATTTTGCCATTTAAAATACTATATTTTCCAGACTATAAGTCGATTCGTAGTATAGGTCGCATCAGTCAAAAAATGCCTCATGAAGAGGAAAAAACAATATATAAGTCGCTTCAGTTTAAGTCGTATTTATTTAGAAGTGCAAGAACAGACATTTAACCTGAAATAACAATAACACAGATCATACTTGGGATCCTGAACAGACTTAATTAACATAACAAGCCAACGAGTCAGACAAGCAAGCTACTGGTAAATTCACCAATATCATTCCACATCACTTTTGGGGGCATTTTACTTGTGCTAAGTTTTTCTCAGTAGTCTCATAAGTGAATGTTGGTTTTTTTTTTTTTGGGGGGGGGGGGGGGGGGGGGGTAGAGTAAAAATATAAAGTTGTCAAAAGCCTAGAGGGCTCACAGCTGCAAATGCTAATGTTTACTCTTTGGTTCATGTCAGTATGAATGAACATTTAACGCGTCAGTCAAAAATTGCATCATGCATAGGGAAAAAACGTATATAAGTTACTTCGGACTATAAGTTGCAGGACTGGCTAAACTATGAAAAACAAGTGTGACTTATAGTCCGGAAAATATGGTAACTAGCTTAGCATTGTACCTATTGGAGTAGCTGTAGTGGTTGAGGGTGAGTTGTAGCCAAGAGCCAAATGCAGCCATACCTGAAACGGTTTCAAGAACATAATCAAGACTTTTTATAATTCAGATAACTAAACAATTAATGGCAATTGGCAGGAAACACATTGGTTAACAGAGGATCTGACAAACAACTGAATAAAATCAGTTTGCAGATTTTAAACATACATGTAAGTGAGGAGTTGGAGGCAGGGACAACTGAGGACATCTTTTGGTTATTATAGTACAATGTCATCAAAGAATAAAAACTGAGAAACCTCAATAAACATGAATTAAACACAAAAACTAAACACATTTAAAACATGACATTCTAGTGCTTAGCACTGCATCTCATTGTTGTGTCTCAGTGTACAACACTTTGGGTCGTGACTGATTCCTGCATCTGATTGTGTATTACTACTCTTAATGATTGAAATACTACTACTAATTATTAACATAGTGTTATATTTTGGGGAATGTTGTGGGTGTCAAGTGTGGGCAGGAGTTAATAATTAGACTATGCTCTGTATTATATACAAAGTATAATGGGACATGGATTTCAAACTGGAAACTACCTGGTCAGAAAATGTTCACAAAGTATGTCAGTAGCTGAAACTGTTTATGAAGCCAATAATTCTTAGATATTTCAGGATAAACACAAATATTGTTAACAGCTATTTTAATATTATTCCAAAAGGGGAGGAGAAAAAAAAGACAAGGAGAGAATGAAGATGAGTTTGTGTCAGGACCCAGGTGTGCAACCAGCAACCCTTTCACCCTTGATTAGTAGGTGTAGTGGACAAGTGATCCATCATGGGCGGCACAGAAAAGGAAAGTGATTGGCCGAGTCTGTTTGTTGCTGCTTGTGTGTACGACAATAATGAAGAGAGACGCTTGTGTGTATATAGGTTGTGTGTCTGGATTTGCGTTACAGCCGATGCTTAGAGGCAATCAAGTCAGCAGGAGTGCCATCTCTGACTCTGAGCTGCAAGCAAGGAAGAAGAATTAGTCTTAGCTCAGGAAATAAGGCTGCAACAATGGGGCTAAAACATAATAAACCCAAACAAGAAACTACCTGTCTGGAAAAGTTATTATCACAAACTGATAAAAGTTAAACGAACAAACAAAAAAATCCCAGCAAAAGATTGGATGAGTCAAATTTCACCGGTAGTTTTAATAAATAGGAGAATGAACGATTCATCTGTGAGCATCTGTTGTTTTTCATGTCCCCCTCTGAGTCCATCAGAGCTGATCGTTTCGGATGAATCTGTTGCCTTCTGAGTGCTTCCCGTAGTACATGTAGCGACACTTGGCAAAACTCCCTAAAAAAGAATAGAACAAACTTTATAGCTCATTTGAAGCATCACTTTGCATCACAATTACAACAATTACAGACATTTATGTGAAAGTTGCTAGATACACCCACCTGGCAGGTGATCCTAATATTTTACTAAACCCACAGATGAAAAACTGAGCTTTATCAAAATTAAAACATTTAAATGTTAGGAGGTTAATCCATTTCTTAGAATGAGAAAAACAAAACACAAAACAAAAATTTTATGAAAAATGAACGATGAATTTTTTTTTGTCTATGTTTTTAGGTATTGCTTTAAATGCTAGGTCTAGGTGCTGTGTGATAAATACATGCTTGTAAGAAATATACTGTATAGTATTGTTGAAAAGGATGAATACAAAGAAAATAAAGTAAAATTTAAAAAAACAAATCACACACACACACATTTTGTATTTATATTTATATAACTCAAACTGGAAACTAATTTGTAAGAAAATTGTTTTATTAGAGATTGTTTTGCTGAATCCATCATCACATTTTCTAATAAAAATATTTAGAATACTTTTTCTAATATAATCTCTATATGTTTTTTCTGCTTATTTTGACAGGCTTCAAGTCTCGTAAGTTACTGATTTGAAGCATCTGAATGGTCTGGGGTATTTTCCAGATGCACAAAAAGGTGGATCTGTCCAGGCAGGGGGCAGGCCCTTTGCGGTTGGTTTGCTTTGATGCTAATGTCAAGCACTCACAATGCCACTTGATGAATGCAGCAAGCTGCACCTTTGTGTCACCTCTTGCCAAATGAGGCAAGGACAAGTGGCATTAATGCTGTCAATGATCCTCTGACAGCAGAACAGATACAGCTTTCACCAGGTTTTCTAAATAGACATCAAGTGCAATTTTGAGAGAGGGAGGGAGGCAGGCCGTAGACAAGGCAGGAATGGAGAGACATATGGGGGAGGCAGTGTTGCGGAAAGATGAGGGGTGCTCCAAGTGGTAAGTCCAATCACATAATCCAAAAAGACATTGTCAAGAGAGGGAAGAGAATGGCAACTAAGTGACAGAAAGCAGGGACAGGGACAGAGATACTGGTGCCATATTAGTGCCAAGCATATTCTGATGCCACCCTCAATTCTAACCAAACCTGACACATCGCTCTCTTCCCCCACTCTCTCTGACTCTTCAAAGTAGGCTCCACCAAGTCACACACATGCACACTCATATACACCCATATGTGCACAAACACACACACACCAGTCCCTCTCAGCGGTGGTGGGTGTTCTGTCAGGCAGAGGAGCAGTACGGCAGCAGCAGAAGCCCACAGGCCCGAGGACAAGCTCAGTCAATCTAAATCTGGACTTTGTTGTGGAGCAGTGCTCATTTCCCCTCATAGCCCAGCTACTTGAGGTGATCCAAACACTGAAGTGTGAGAAGCTGTCACCTCCGATAAAATCCAGGACCAGCTCCATGCCTGCCTGCTCCCCCGGTGTATGAGGGGTATATATACGTGTGTGTTTGTGTGCACATTTGTGTGTGTGCTTTTCTGACACTGAGGAGGTTGGGAGTGTGAAGGGTGTGGGGGGATGAATTCCAGCTGCTGTGATTTGCCTTGGGACAAAGGTGCCATGGTTGTATAGTGGGTTTGACACCACAGGACTCAGGGTATCTCACAGTGCTCAGATCAAATGGTTGCCAGGGTTTTTCACATATTCACAGCATACCCAGCAAAAAACTCACTCTCCAGGAGTAGGGCCCTTAAAGAGATTACCCGCTGAGGTACCAGAACCAAGTCTCCTATAAGACATTACCTAGAGGGAATATATTTGTAGGTTGCAACCAAAGCCTTTCAGAGATAACCTTCACAGATGAAGGAACTAAAGCTAAAGGCCCTTGAAGGCTTTACACTCTGCTGAGCTTGTCTCTAACCTATGAGAAAGATTGGAAGGGCCACATTCTGTGATTCTCCAGTACCATTTGGAAAGGTCCAGACAATTTGTGACCTGTAGCTTCCCAGCAGAGCTAATATACACTTGCATATAATAAAAAGAGAAGAAGAGTAAATTAAGAAAAAGAGAAGACCAAAGATCGGGGAGGGTTGCTTCCCAGTGGGTGAAAAAGCACATGAATGTGACAGTTCTCCATTTCTTTACTACATTAAGCAGTGTGCTGTGTGCATAAACAACATACTCCAGTTCACTGCATTCCCTTCACAGCAAGAGCTTGCTCTTATTACTAGAGAAACCAGGAGAAAGATGGGGCGGTTGACAAAAGGGAAAGGAGTAACTAAGGCAAACTCACTCTTACATAATGCCCTCTGAGGCTATGCTCATGCCTATAGAGTTCTGCCTGATGAACTGATACTTAATAACAAGTATTACAGTGCCAAACTCACTATTCTACAATATCCTCTGTGTATCTTAAGCCATGGACGATTGCACTTTATCTTCATCCACACTTTCATCTTAAGTACACAAATACTGCACACAGTGAGAACAGTGGGAGCAGCCAGTGAAGTGACAGATTAACCAAGTTATGGGCAGGATAACACTTCCTTCATGCCCTGGTGGAGAAACAACAGTGTCTTTGTACTGCATATGTCTTACACCCTTTGGTGTTTTCTAGGAGAGAACCTAACCTTTTTGACTTTAATAAAACTAGAACCATCAACGTTTTAAAGTACCCCAAGAACAGACAAAGGGGGTCAAGATTATCCAAGACAGTGCCAAAAACATTTTAAAGAGGCAGTGTTTTAGTCTTCTTTAGTTGTTTTATGAACTATACAGTAAGTGCACTAAGCAAAACAAATGAATAAATAAACCACACAAAAACTTGAGACTCAATTCTAATTAATTAACTTTTGCAAGAAAGTTAGGCTTTCGATATTTGAGATATATTTAATGTCAAAAACAATTTGATTTTGAGAGGTACTAAACAAAAAATCAAAGTAGACTGTTATGACAGTTCATTCTGCATTTCCTAATTCAAAAGTAGTTATAAGTGGTTGTCAAGTCATTGAGATGCTTTGATTTGCATCTGTAGCTAATTTAATTTCAGAAAACTGTAGTTAAATTTATGGATGAGGTTAACCCTTGTAATCAGGATGTAAGTTTGTTCCTTTGATTAGAAATAATAGAAGAGCAGAAGTACTTGTATAACAAGCTTGTATAACTACAATTGTAACCACATATATATTATTTTGGCTCATTTGAAGTCTATGCAGTTGTACTGCCTAAAGTCCTAGAACTTCACTACTTTTGGTCTGTTTGAAGACCCTGACAAAATAGGCCAGATGACAGAATTTAGGTCACTCTGACCCTTGTGGGCATGGACAACATAAGTTGGCCTTTATAGTTCTGCTACCTGACCTGAAAGTGACAAGTATCAACAAAGTCTTCTAGTTCCTCTTCCATGTGATGTGTCTGTTGCTGTGATGGAGTTTTACAGCCCAAGAGGCACTCCCAAACTGTATTAGCCCAGTAATTTAGTGGTCATTAAAACATACAACATGGAGCCATTTCTTGGGTCTGGGGCAGAATTTGCAATTTTCAAGTAATGGTCAAATTCTGTCAGGTGAATTAAAAAAACAACAAAAAAAAAAAACAGTGTTAAAATCTTATTCAAGTTCCAGGTAAGACTACATTTTTATCTACATGTACTGCACCTCTAAAGTTTTTAACTATTTTTAACATACCATAAATATTCAATGCCAAACACAAAAGTCACACATTCATGTTTTAAACGGTCTGAAAGTACCTGTTGGAAATCCTAGCTCTATTTGCTGATGGCATGCTTAAAATTTTTGTATTAAATCAGCACACACACACAAGAAAAAGTCGTAGCGAGTCAGAAGAAGGGTGATGGAGTGGGTTTAATGATTGTTCTCTGCATAAAATCAGCTTGACTCTTTTCGAGGGCCATCAATATGTCACAGAGAGACACATTGAACGGATGCAGCTTTTAACATCAAGGTTATCTATTCTTGGCATGAATTTACTTGTCTCACTCCTATTTTCTTGTCTTGTCCCTTCACCAAATCTGTCCTCCCATATTTTGAAGTGCTTCCACTTTCTTTTTCTTCTCTATTTTTCCACTTCCTTATTTGTTGTCATCATATTTTTTCCCTATTCCTATTTTTTCCTGTTCTTTTTGACTTGTCTTGTGTTTTTTTCCCCCTACCCACCAGTTTGAAAATAAAAAAGTAAAACTTGTGATAGTTTTTTTCAGTACCTGAAAAAAAATTGCAATAAAACTAGTTAATAACTTAATTACATTCTCTGGCTTTATTTTTAAAATTTCAAAATAGTACAGTCATGCAAGTGGAGATGTGTTCAGGTTAAGCTGGCTAGCTTCTGAAAATGTGTTAGTGACAAAAAATAAAAACATAAATAATTAAAAAAAAACATACTAATTCCCAGGCATAGTGGTAAATGTGTGATGATATGGGCTTGTTTTGTATCCACAAGACCTGATGATCTTAAATTCACTGAGTCAAACATAACTCCTCTTTTGAGCCCTATTCAAGGCCTAAGATTAGCTAAAAAAATGGTGACAGAAAATAGTTATTCCTAATGAACAAATCAAACAAAAATGAACCCGGGGCATCACACGTGTGCAAGCTACACATCTTACACATCTTCAGCAATGAGTAGTGAGCGCTTTGAATAAGTCTTGTGGATGACACTGAGCTCCAATCACACCAAATCTTAGTTTAATATATGTGTAACTTATTACGTCATAGCAATTTTCCCATTTTGTATAGTCAGTTGGCTGTTGTGGTCACCTTTAATTGGGTTGGTTCCAAAAGCTGATCAGTTATGGAGATCGAATGATTATTTTCTGAAAGTTTCATTAAAATCCATACATGACATGTTTTGCCAAAAGACAGAGTTTTTTTTATTGTGGTACATGTGGTGGAATGAAATTGTGTACACAGGGTTCCAGTTACATCCTACAAAAACATTAAAATGTGTGTCAAAGAAAAACAGTAATAAGATCTAAGATATGAAATAAGAAAAATGTTAACTAAAAACACACTAAGCACTAGTAGCATAAAAACAATATGCCGAACAGCAGCATGAACATGAGTCTGTGTGAGCAGATGAGCACGAATGAACACAGCAACATTGAAACAGATCAGCAGCAACATTGAAACAGATCAGCAGCAACATGATGTGATTTTTCACAGTGATTATTCTGGTTAGAGATTCATGAGTCTAACAGCTTCAGGGTTGTAGTGAGTCACGTAGGTACGTGTCACTAGTTGTATGACAAATATATGTGGTATATATTTATGCATACTTTTCACGAGTTCTTCATTTTTCTGACTGTGTAATGCCGTGCATTGAATTTAAAGGAATGCGAACGAGAGACGTTATTATCTTTGACCCATCAAATGAATGGAGTCATTTATTTTCAGAATCAAAGTTTAACATCAAACATTTACATTAATTTGGCAAAATATGAAAATAATAACAGACAGTTTCACAAATAATGAACTTCAAATCACTCGGCGGTGATTTGAGGACTTTGCTTCAGATATTTCTAAAAATATCTGTACTGATTTATGAGAGAGAGGTGAGTTTAAGAGGAAATTGAGATTTATCTTACAGAGGAATATGTGAGGGAATTTAATCTGTTTGACCAGAAATTGCACGCTCCAATCAGGTATCTCAGCTTATCCCAGGTACACTTTAGTCGAAGAAGAAACCGTTACCTTGTTGACGATAGATCACCTCAGTAAGAACCTTCAGACTGATATCAGCGTCTCCGTTGAGAACAGCTAAAATCCTTGGAGAGTCGTGCGTGGTTAGCTCAAAACAGAATTATAATCCCAAACGTCTCTGGATTCTCGGCAACTCTGACTCTTCATTGTCAGCAGCTCTCAGACTCTTTCAGATCTTCTCTTCACCATTCCAACTCTCTCTAGACTGATAGAACCGGGAAGTTGTCACATTTTAAATGAGTTTACTTCCGAGTTTACTTCAGAGCTTTCTGATTCGTGGATGGACCAGAAAGAGGAGTGGTTTTGACGTAAGGTGTTTATCAAAAGTCGAGGTCAGAGAATGAAATTGTTTTCAACTTACAGAAAAGATTATTGCAAAATACCAGACTTTTTGGAGCCTCTATTCTGATTATCTTCTCCAATAGTTAAACATGACATTTCTTCTTCAGTAAACATTTAGTTGACCGAAGCTTCAACTTCCACACACTTACGAGCTTAGCTCATTTCAGACAGAAAATCAAGAAATGCATATTCAGGTGATTTCTTCTTTGAATGAGGAATAAAAATCATTACTTACTGTTTATGTAAAATAAAAATGAGTAGTTCTTTTCAACCTGTAAGCATTGAGTGAAACTAACACAATTTGATTATCAAACATTTGTAAAACAGTAATGATTATAGAGGATTGTCTTTTCTGCTTGATTAATTCAAGAAAGAAAGCCATCAGATGGCTCAGACTTATTCAGATCAATGAAAATAACAGTCTCTGTCCATCTGGTAGATTTGAGGTCATCAGGGTCAGATGAGGGTCAGATCATCAGGCCATCTGGTTCACTACAGGGTAGAAGCTGTTCCTCAGTCTAGTGGTTCTACACTTAATGCTCCTTAACCTCCTTCCTGAGGGGAGCAGGGCAAAAAGTATGTGTGCTGGGTGAGTGAGGTCCTTCATGATGCAGGTGGCCCTCTTCCTGCATCTGGAGGTGTAGATGTCTGTGATGGTGGGAAGGCTGACTCCAACAGACTTCATTTCTGGCAAGCCATTTCTGGTTTTGTTAAGTTTGATGAATTGTGAAAGAAGAAATCTTCCAAAGAAGACCTATGGAATGACTGGTAAATTAATATAATAATAATTTAAAAAAATCATGCTCACAAATCCTAAATAAATGCACAATGGTATCAAAGTGTCACTAAAAGAGGTGGGTAATATTTATTTAGATATGCTTGCATTATTTTTGTGCTTAACAGCCTAATCTAAGTAAACATTAATGACATTAGGTCTACTTAATTTTCATTTATAGCATGTATGTCACAAGAGTATCAAATGAACCTGCTGTTGTAACTTTAGGAAATAGGGTGACATTTGACCTTTACGTAAAATATGATTTAGTCCATTAAAACATAAATAACTGTCATTATAATTCATGCTGTGGGCTGGTGGGTTTTCTGTAAATCTACTGGACAGTTACTGCTGCCAAACATCAGCAATGCCTTCATGTTTTCAACTCCAGAAAATTGATTAAACTTCTACACAGCCATATAAAGCTGGCACATTATGGAAATTCATTTGCATCAATGTTCATCTGTAATTCATTAGCCATTTATACTCTAAACATTCACACGGACTATTAAAGAAATGCGTCCCATTTTTCACAGACAGAGGGAAGGAAAAACTCAGAGTAGAAGAGCTGGAAAGAGGAAGATTATCCAGACTATGTTACAAGAAGCTTTTTTCAATGTGTGAAAGATACTCCTAAAACACACTGTAGCTCTAAATGAATACTTATAAATACAAAGCATGGTACCACTTTAAGCAAATGTTTGAAAGGTACCTATTATTAGCTTTCAATTGTTTTACAGATGCAAATTTGCAACAACAATTTTAGAAGTATTCTTCAAACTATGTAAATAAACACTCTCTTGACCATTCATTTATTTTGAGGCCGTCTACATTTTTCCCACAATCACTGCACAAGTATTACTTACATTTTTGTTTTTACTTGTAGTAGAAGCGTAAAAGTAAAATATATGAGGGACTATGAGATCACGTTTTAAACAGCGATTTAAAAACTCTGGAAACAGACAAAAAGCAAACACACTTCAATTAAGGATAAAACAGGCTGAGTATGCATGCGTATGGCAGATAGTGAGTTGAAATGTTTGCTATTGCTAAAGGCTGATAGCCTGTGAGAAGAAGGTTGCTGTGTTTTGGCTCAAACAGCCCTAATCAATACGAAGAAGATTTCTACCAAATACTTTAATTAAAAACACAGTTACAAATTCACATGTATAATCCATTGTTGAGTTTAGAATAATTGGCAACATAATTGACAAAATATAAAACATTTACAAATGACAAGAATCATTTAAAAAATACAGTTAGAAACTGATACTTTATATACTTGTATACATGAAAGTATATGATGCAGAAATGAGTCATGCACAAAAAAGCACTGTAAGCACACTGAATGACAGGAAAAAACCCCCCACAAATTTAGATAAGTCAATATTCATTAATGAATACTCTGATGTTGTGACCCAAAAAGTGCTTGCCTGTTATCACTCTTTGTACTTTCAACCTATGAGGAGAAATAAATTGAATATTAGGGTAAATACATTCGCCTGCAGAAAAAGATTATCATTACGGGGGGTCTGATGAAGAAAGAAATGAAGAAATTAATTTTAGTGGCATTTATTCTTCATAAGAGCCTAAGCAGAACACTGCTTACAGTAGCTCTGGAGTCTGGAGATAAGAGGACGATGGTTTAAAGTGGGGGACTCACCCAGTTTTAAAACTCATAAGCACCCTTGGAGCATCTTGCCCAAGATATTCACCACAATCTTCAACACACACCTCACTTGATGAAGAAAAAAACTACTTTAAGTACAACAATGACAAGCTGATTATTTACTGCTGGAGTTCATCTTGCCTTAAGGGCGCAAAAAGCCACTAATGATGCAAGTAATCATAGGCGCTCATTTTCTCTGTTAATATGTGGATCACAAATCACCACCCATGCACACCCTATGGCCTGACACTGATCGATTGTGTTCTTCATTACAGCCAGAATTTCTAATTAAAAGAAAAGCACAGATAAGTGGTTTCAAACCTATGACCAAAATAGAAAGGAAAAAAGTAAAAATTGCAATTAGAGGTTTGCCTGTGTTCACTAATGGTGCCGTTAATAAGAGCGGCTGGTGAGTCACTCAGTGAAGGTTTAATCACTGCGACAGGATTCAATAACAAAAGAGCGTAATATTAATCACCAGAGAGTGATAACTTCACTGTTCATCTCTTTGACATTGGAGGAAAGGATGAATTAATGATGCTCTCCATCTGAACACATTAAATAATAATTATCAGGCAAAACAGCATGAAAGGGACTGCATAATGAACTCCATTGTCAGGTCAATTACAACCACATAAAACTGTTCAAAGGCAAGTAGCTTGTTACTAGATAGCCATACCAGAAAGGACAGCTGTGACTTTATTAGTGGAAGGTGCTGGGCTTAAAATGTGTTGAGGGGTTGACGTTTACTCACAGGGCACTGAAACTCTGTCACGCCAACTGTAAAAGCAAGAAGTGTTCAGTGAGGCATTCAGAAAGGAACAAATTGTAAATTGGCTAGCAAAAGATAAATGACATGACAATGACAATGTTTTGCTAGCTCTGAAGCAATGTCACTTGCTAAGTGTCATGTTAACTAAACTCAACTACACAGACAATGATGGACTTCATGCATCAGCAGACAGAATGGCACCTCACTGCTTGTCAGTAGCAATTTCCATCAAATCAAAGATGGCCAAAATTTTTAGCTACAAGAATAAATGCTGCTGGAGTTTTTGTACATATACACACAGTTGAAAGAAATGTCACATGTTGCACTATTGTCTTTCATCATCTTTTCTAAAAATGGCCAATTGCTTCACTGAGCTCTCACCTTTCCCTAAGCATCAGACATGTCAGATCATCCTCTAGATCAGGGTTGTCCAATCCTGGTCCTCAAGAACCACAATCCTGCATGTTTTACTTGTTTCTATAATACAGCTCAACTGATTTAATAGTAGAATTATCTTATCATGTTCTGAAGAATCCTGTTAATCAGCTATTGATTGAAATCGGATGTGTTTGAGCAGAGAACATCTAAAACATGTAGGGTAGTGTCCCTTAAGCACCAGGATTAGACATCCCTGCTCTTGATTCTCTTTGATCTACACATCAATGCAGTTTGATTGTCTCAAGGTGATTGCAACCACCTTGAGACACTTTCTTAAACAAACCTTACAACCTCCATGACACATATCAATACTAATCTGACATCTTGTTCCACAGTTATCACCTTCAGAGCCTGCCTGGGTGCACCTGCCTGACCAGAGTGCCCAGTGTTGACTGTGCTTTTTCACACCCTCTTTGCCTGTAGACATCAAACACTTATTACTCTCCATCCTGGCTCTGCTAACTGACTGGTCAGTTTGGTCCACATAGAGACCCCATTATTAGAGTCATTTCAGTGCCCAACCTGATGCCTGTTAGGCAGTTCTCTACCTAGGGCTCCTGCTCCCTGCTTGCCCGACTGAGTGCTTGCCCAGCCATACAGTGATTGGACATGACATGGTGACAGAAAACAAGGGAGAAGGGCAATAGAAATAAAAGAACAGAGATGGGAGAGTGAGGTAGGCAGAGACAGGGACACAGGAAGGTGGGTATGGTAGCCAAGGCCCTTGTGGCGAAGGGTGTGCCCATCAACACAGATGAGCATTAGCCAAGAGCCACATGTCACAATGATGGAGAGGCAGGATCACTCACATCAGAGCTTCGTCTGACTGGAAGATATCAATCTTCAGGCCTAATCCAAACGGACATGGTAAAATATCCTGTAACATTGCTCTTCCACTCTGCCTTTGTGCATCCCTCTGCTTTAGTCTCTTTTCACAGCTGTGTGTAACCTTCATTGTTGGACCTCAAAACACTATATTTCACATTCCATTTCCTCTGTCTCTAGCACTGACAGTCAAATTATGATGGGTAAAATGGTACCTTGACACATGGCATTTAGCACAATTTGTCACTAAATGTGGTAAGAAGCATAAAAAGAAAAGGCACAAAAAAAGCAAAGATAACTATATACATAGAAAAATACAGTGTTAAGAAAAAAGTAAATTTGGCCAAGGCATCTTAATTTCATCCATACTATTTCATCAAATATAAGTGTCAGGTATGTTAAAATGTGTTGTTGTTTTTTTGCCCTTTTGCAAATTTTATTTGAAAGCACAGGTACAGTATACGAGCAAAATCAGTATTTAAGATCAACTATATTTTTTCAATTGCTATCTTATTGGATACTTGGGAACATATAATAATAATAATTATTATTATTATTACTATTGCTTTCTTCAGTATTGCATAGGATACTGATTGATGATAGATTTTATAGTTGTGTCATCTGATCAGTGGCCATATGTGTTGGACAACTGGGTGACAAGAGGAGCTGAGCTGTAAAGTGATCACCACCTGGTGGTGAGTTAGATCAGATGGTGGGGGAAGATTCCGGACAGGCCCAGAAAACCCAAACGTGTAGTGAGGGTTTGCTGGGGACACCTGGCAGAAGAACCTGTCAGAATCTGCCACATACACAAGAGAAATTAAATCACATCCCAGAGAGGGCTGGGGACATTGAGTCTGAGTGGGCCATATTCTGTGCCTTCGTTGTCAAGGCAGCTGCCTTGAGCTGTGGGCACAAGGTTGCCAGTGCCTCTGGCGGCAGACATTCTCAAACACAGTGGTGGACACGCTGAGTGAGAGAGGCTGAAGGAGTCCTATCAGGCCTTTTACAGCTGAGAGGTATCGGCAGGCTATGCAAGTTGCAGCCCTGGATGTTGCTGAGGCAGAAATTCAGTAGTGGGAGTTCAGTGAGGTCTAGGACAGAAACTCTCAATTGGTTCCAAGGAGATTCTGCCAAACCATCAGACAGCTGTGGTGGGAAAAGTAGCACTTTACCAACAATGTGTGTAGTGGAGGTGGGGTGCTATTGATCTTTACTAGAGATGTCGTTGGGCGGTGAAAGGAACACTACTTGGACCTTCTCAATCACATCAACAGATCTTCCATGAGGAAGCTGAGCTGAGTCAGGGGCTTGGGGGTTGGTCTGTCCAAATCTGGGGCTGACGTCGCCATGGTAGTTACAAAGCTCAGCGGTGACAGGGCTCTAGGGTGGATGAGATCCATCCTATGTTTCTCAAGGCTCTGGATGTTGTTGGGCTGTCTTTGTTGGCACACTTATGCAACACTGCATGGACATAGGGGGCAGTGCCACTGGATGAGCTGACTGGGTGGTCGTTCCAAGCTTCAAAAAGTGAAATTGAATGTTGTGCTACAATTACAGGAGCACCACTCTCCTTAACCCCCACCCCACCCCCACCCCCAGTAAAGTATGTTCAAGGATGGCTGAAAGGAAAGTCTAATCGATGGTTGAATCTCAAATTTAGGAAGAACAGTGCATGTTTGGTGGAACACTGGCAGGGCCCTCCAGGGGGCATGGGAGACTGATGACTTGAGCATGTTTTTTGTGGACTTGGAGAAGGTATTTGATCATGTTCCTTGAAGTACAGTGTGGGGATGCACTGTGAATATGGGCTTAGGGGTCTGATGCTATGGGTCATTCCATCCTCAAACAAGCAGTGCAAGAGTTTGATTTGCATTGCCAGCAGTAAGTAGGACCTCTTCAGTGTAGGAGATGGACTGCACCAACTAATCTGACATCAATATTATTGTCACCAATTCTGTTCATCACTTTTATGGACAGAATTGCTCGGTGCTGTCAGGGGACAGAGAGAGTATGGTATGGTGGTTTCAAGATTCTATTTCTGCCATTTTCAGATGATATAGTCCTGTTGGCATCATTGTGTTGTTATCTCCAGCTCTCACTAGAGTGAACAAAAAAGTCCATGCTCAATAATCCAGGTATACAATCTCCCTACGGTGGTTTGCAGGCAAGTGTGAAGCAACTGTGATTAGAATCAACACCTCTAAAGCTGAGGCTATGGTCCTCAGTTGAAAAAGGGTGAATTTGCAATAGGGATGGGGTCAATCCGATCCAGTATCGGTATCGGATTTTCCTGATCCAATCTGCCGATATTTCCGATCCATGAAGCATGTCTGTGGTTGCACTGCACATTGGCTTCAAACTATGGAATGGATTTCCTGAACGGAGGCGTGTCTCATAAACCCAGAGTAATAAGACCCGCCTCACATTCAGGAAATCCATTTCATAGTTTGCAGCCAGCTACAACATACAGTAGCACTGTGGCTAACAGCTAACCAACTTTTCATCAAAACGTCTAATGTGTGTATGTCAGCAGATGAGAAAAATAAATGGACTCGATGTTCCCTCGCCCGGACGTGGGTCACCGGGGCCCCACTCTGGAGCTAGGCCTGGAAGTGGGGCACGCGGGCGAGCACCTGGTGGCCGGGCTTTTACCCATGGAGCTCAGCCGGGCACAGCCCAAAGAGGAGACGTGGGTCCCCCTTCCCAAGGACTTACCACCTGTGGGAGGGGCCAAAGGTGTCGGGTGCAATGTGGGATGGGTGGTAGCTGAGGGCGGGGACCCTGGCTGTCTGATCCTCGGCTACAGAAGATGGCTATTGGGACATGGAATGTCACCTCACTGGTGGGGAAGGAGCCTGAGCTGGTGTGTGAGGTTGAGAGGTTCCGGCTAGAAATAGTCAGACTCACCTCTACGCATGGCTCTGGCTCTGGAACCAGTTTTCTTGAGAGGGGCTGGACACTCTTCCACTCTCGAGTTGCCCCTGGTGAGAGGCGCCGAGCAGGAGTGGGCATACTTATTGCCCCCCATCTTGGTGCCTGTGTGTTGGGGTTCACCCTGGTGAATGAGAGGGTGGCCTCCCTCCGCCTACGTGTGGGGGGATGAGTTCTGACTGTCGTTTGTGCTTATGCACCAAATGGCAGTTCAGATTATATAATAACAATAATAATCATCATTTTATTTAAAAAGCGCCTTTCAGGACACCTAAGGACACTTTACAGTAAGAACAAAGATCAATAGGAATAAATTACATAAAGAATATAAAATACATACAGAATATAAAATACATAAAGAATATAAAATACATACAGCAAAGTTAAGGATAAACAAGTCTAAAGAGATGTGTTTCAGAGCAGTCTTGAATAGAGAAAGAGAGGTGGTGTTTCGTAAGTCAGGCGATAGAGAGTTCCAGAGATGAGGGGCAGAGCGGGTGAAGGCCCTGCTCCCCATGGTGGAGAGGCGGGCAGAGGGTACATGGAGGTGTAGTGATGAGGAGGATCTGAGAGAGCGAGAGGGGATGGAGATGTGTAAGAGGTCAGATAGGTACAGATGGGCAAGGTTGTGGATAGCTTTGAAAGTGAGAAGAAGGATTTTGAAGACGATGCATGATTTAACCGGGAGCCAGTGGAGCTGCTGCAGGACTGGAGTGATGTGGTTATAGGAGGAGGTTTGAGTTATGACATGGGCAGCTGAGTTCTGAACCAATTGTAGCTTTTGGAGAGATTTGTTGGGGAGGCCATAGAGAAGGGAGTTGCAGTAGTCAACCCGAAAAGTCACAAGACTGTGAACAAGGATGTCTGTGGAGCGGGGTGTGAGAGAAGGGCAAAGACGGTTAATATTTCGGAGATGGAAATAGGCAGACCGAGTAACATTGTTGATGTGTGAAGTGAAGGAGTGAGTGGTGTTGAGGATGACACCAAGACTCTTGACCTGAGGTGAGGGGGATAGCAGAGAGTTGTTAAGGGGGATGAGAAGATTTTCTGATTTTGAAATACGAGTTTTTGGTACCGACAAGAATGATTTCTGTTTTGTCACTGTTTAGTTGTAGGAAATTGTTAGAAAACCAGTGATTAAGCTCATTGAGACAGTTGGTGAGGATGGAGGGTGGGTGGGTGGAGTTTGGTTTTATTGACAAGTAGAGCTGTGTGTCATCAGCATAACAGTGAAAATGGACACCAAATTTACGGAAGATGTGACCTAGAGGAAGGAGGTAAATGATGAAGAGGAGGGGTCCGAGGACAGAGCCTTGGGGGACACTTGTGGAGAAGGGGGAAGACTGGGAACGAAAGGATTTGAGCTGAATGAATTGAGTGTGGTCAGAGAGATATGATTTGAACCATTCTAACGGAGTACCTGAGATGTCAATGGAGGTTAGTCTGTTGAGGAGGATAGAAAGACAGATTGTGTCGAAGGCAGAACTTAGATCAAGTAGAATGAGGATAGACAGAAGAGCACCATCGGTGAGAGATGCTGTCAGGCTGAAGAAGGAGTCCTATCGGGCCTTTTTGGCCTGTGGGACCCTGGAAGCAGCTGATGGGTACCGGCAGTCCAAGCGACATGTGGCTTGGGTGGTGGCTGAGGCAAAAACTTGGGCATGGGAGGAGTTTGGAGAGGCCGTGGAGAATGACTTTCGTACGGCTTTGAGGCGATTCTGGTCCACCATCCGGCATCTCAGGGGGGGAAAGCGGTACGCCACCAACACTGTTTATAGTGGGAGTGGTGCGCTACTGACCTCAACTCGGGATGTCGTGGGTCGGTGGGCAGAATACTTTGAAGACCTCCTCAATCCCACTGCCATGTCTTCTTCTGAGGAAGCGGAGCCTGGGGACTCTGAGTCAGGCCCTCCAATCTCTGGTGCTGAGGTCACCATCGTGGTTAAAAAGATCCTCAGTGGCAGGGCCCCAGGGGTGGATGAGATTCGCCCGGAGTTCCTTAAGGCTCTGGATGTTATAGGGTTATGTTGGCTTACGCGACTCTGCAATATTGCGTGGACATCAGGGGAAGTCCCCCTGGATTGGCAGACCGGGGTGGTGGTCTCCCTATTCAAAAAGGGGAACCGTAGAGTGTGTTCCAACTACAGGGGGATCACGCTCTTAAGCCTCCCTGGTAAGGTCTATTCGGGGGTTCTGGAGAGGAGGGTCCGTCGGATAGTCGAACCTCGGATTCATGAGGAGCAGTTTGGTTTTCGTCCTAGTCGTGGAACACTGGAACAGCTCTACACTCTCAGCAGTGTCCTGGAGGGTGAGTGAGAGTTTGCCCAACCGGTCTACATGTGATTTGTGGACTTGGAGAAGGCGTTTGACCGTCCCTCAGGGAACCCTGAGGGGGGTACTCTGGGAGTATGGAGTACGGGCTGTTAGGTCCCTGTATGACCGGTGTCAGAGCCTGGTCCGCATTGCTGGCAGTAAGTCGGGCTTGTTCCTGGTGAGATTTGGACTCCGCCAAGGTTGCCCTTTGTCACCGATTCTGTTCATAACTTTTATGGACATAATTTCTAGGCGCAGCCAAGGTGTTGAGGGGATCTGTTTTGGTGGCCTTAGGATTGCTTCTTTGCTTTTTGCAGATGATGTGGTCCTATTGGCTTCATCAGATCATGATCTACAGCTTTCACTGGAATGGTTCACAGCCGAGTGCGACGCGGCTGGGATGAGGATCAGTTCCTCCAAATCCGAGGCCATGGTCTTGAGCCGAAAAAGGGTAAAGTGCCCTCTCCGGGTCAGGGAGAAGGTCCTGCCCCAAGCGGAGGAGTTCAAGTATCTTGGGGTCTTGTTCACGAATGAGGGAAAAATGGAGCATGAGATCGATAGGCAGATAGGCGCAGTGTCTGCAGTGAAGCGGGAGCTGTACAGGTCTGTTGTGGTGAAGAGAGAGCTGAGTCAAAAGGCTAAGCTCTCAATTTATTGATCTATCTACTTTCCCACCCTCATCTATGGTCATGAGCTTTGGGTTGTGACCGAAAGAACGAGATCTCGGATACAAGTGGCCGAAATGAGTTTTCTCCACAGGGTGTCTGGGCTCTCCCTTAGAGATAGGGTGGGAAGCTCGATCATCTGGGAGGGACTCAGAGTAGAGCCGCTACTTCTCCATGTCGAGAGGAGCCAGTTGAGGTGGCTCCTCTCGATCTGCATCTGTTTAGCATGCCTCCTGGACACCTCCCTGGTGAGGTGTTCCGGACACATCCCACTGGGCGGAGGCCCAAAGGAAGACCCAGGACACGCTGGAGGGACTATGTTTCTCGGCTGGCCTGGGAACGCCTTGGGATTATCTCAGAGGAGCTGGACCAAGTGGCTGGGGAGAGGGAAGTCTGGTCCTCCCTACTTAGGCTGCTACCCCCACGACCCGACCCTGGATAAGTGGAAGAAAATGGATGGATGGATGGATGTCCGCTGTGTGAAAGTATTTTACACTAGAAACACCACAAAACAAGACAGCAAAGTGCAATGTCCGCAGAGCCATAGCACCACATTAAACCACGGTAAAGTTAGTTTGACGATGGACATTCGAGCTCCGGGGCTTCAGCGGTCTGTTATTTTCATTCAGTCCAGAGAAGGCAGTCTAATTTCGGTCAGCCACACTCAGTTTGACCTGCTCAGTCTGTCTGTGCTCGAATGTTTACCGTGAAGTTGCTAAACTTCATCGTAATTAATGACCAACAACTGACCAAATGATCAATTGTAGAAAACGAAGGATTTCGCAGCTTGATACTTGCAGCCAAGATATAGTTTACCCTCCAGGAGATATTTATCAGTACAATTTGTAGACAATCATAAAAAGCATATAAATTGAAAATTACAATAAAATTATATTTAAAGAAAAAACAACAAAAAAAAACAGCAACATTATGAAGTGATTTACAATACTAAAAACAGAAACATGTTTGTGTAGGTTTATGTCATGGACTTAGCCATCTAATCACTTTAATATCCACTTTAAAGCTAGGAATAAAAACAAACATGTTTTGTGTTAGGAGGATTTAATTCTAACTTTGAAACTTATCCAACATTAATAAAACTTACCTCATGTTGCCTTTTTGGACATGGATATATTTGTACAAATTGTACTTGCCTGTAGAGAGGACATTATTACAGCCTCATACAAAATCTATTATGATGATATCAGAACGGGATAGGTGTCGGCCGATATCCAGACTTAGGTATCGGGATCAGATCGGAAGTTACAAAATGTGGATCATTGCATCCCTAATTTGCACATTCTGGGTTAGGAGTAAGGTTCTGCCTCAAGAGGAGGAGTTAAAGTATCTCAGGCTTTTGGTCATGAGTGAGGGAAGAATGGATGGTGTTGGATTTAATATTTTATACCTTTTTATAATTCCTATCAAGCACTCAAATGTCATGTCATATAAAGTGTGTGTGTGTCTTTCTTCCAAGGTTGAACTATGTTTATAGAAAGTGTTTGCTAATTCTAACTAGTTGACCTTTAAATATAATCTCATAGTAGCTAAAGATAATTTTACAAGTTCACATTTGATAAATTACAAGCAATCAAATCAGGCCAGAGAGCAGACTGATTAACATAAATAAAGCTAGAACAGCTCTTTAATTTAGACTATAGGTTGACTAAGTAAAATCAAATTAAGAGTATAACCATGATCCAAATAAAAACACGAACATAAGTTAGATAATATAATTATTCCTAGAAATAAACAACTATTTCAAATCAGTGTTATCACTAAGGTATAATCACGTTAAACAAACAGTGTTAACAGTTTTAAACGCAGACACAGAAACTAAGATGAATCTGCCTTAAAAACAGAATCACCAGACCTCCAACAGATAGTGAAGTAACACCCAGGAGGTAGGTAATAATTAATAGTTATTAATTATTACGCATAAACAATTTAGACACAAATCATTTTATATCCCTAAAGTATAATAGCAAGTTAAACTTTAAACAAAAGCCGAACCAAAACTTATCTGAAATATAGACGTAACGTCCTTGAGGGGGCGGGCTACGTCGTAACCATAGCGACAGAAGCTGAACCAATCAGGAAGCTAGCCTTCTCAAACGGGGATAAAAGGCCGGGAATGACGCACGCGCACTGAGCATTTTCAGGGAGGCACGCACGAGGCGGTTTGTTCTTAATGCTCCATTTATATGCATATATCTTATTAATGTAACTGTTTGTCTCTGAATATCTGTAACCCATGTTGTGTCAAATAAATCTTTTATACGAAGGGCGACGCCTCCGCCGTTTTGAACACGACGTGGTATTCTATCCACAACAATGGGGAAAGCAACTGATGGAATGTGTGGCTTCCAGCTTATTGTAAATTCTGTGGTGATCCATTATAATGAAGGGGAACTGAGCAAGGAGAAGCTCTCTAATTACCAATAGGTCTATGGTCCTACCCTCACCTATGGTCACGAACTTTGGGTAGTGACCGAAAGAACAAGATTGTGGATACAAGTGGTCAAAATTTGTATCTAAACAAGTTAAATCTGGAGCTCTGGACATTCAAAAAACAAAACAAAGCAAAACAACAACAAAAAAGTAGAAACGTTTCATCTTTCATCCAAGACTTCTTCAATCTGAGGTGTTGTATTCAGCTCAGGCTTAATAATAGCACCTTCTCAGAGTGGTTCAACTAGTTTGCTGCTGACAACCAAAACCAGCTGCTCACATGATCAAGAAGGACCATCAGCCTAATGACGGATCATTAGCACCCTGATGGCTGTTTACTATTCACAGTGGGCTGAATGATAATAGCAATAACAGCATTGTAAGAGGGGGACAGTTGAACACAGAGGCCTCCACCCATGTTTAATGATGGATGATTTCTTTTCACAAAGATGGCCTCCTTTACTCCTCTCTCAAACCATCGTTCCTCTCTATCCAGGTTGTGAACATCTTCATCCCTGAAAAAGTGACCGCTGGCCTGGAGATGAGTGTAGACCATGGAGTCCTGGCCTGATGGTGTTGCTCTTCTGTGCTGGGCCATCCTTTTGGCCAGTGGCTGTTTAGTTTCCCTGATGTAAGACTGATCACAGCCCTCCTGACACTGAACAGCATACACAATATTACTCTGTTTGTGCTGGGGGACTGGATCTTTGGGATGAACCAAAGTTGGCAGCTCAGAACACCACATACAGAACACCATGGACTTTGTCACATTACTCTTTACGTGCATTCCTGTTGATGAGGCAGTAGAGGTGGTCAGTTTAGGATTAAAATCAGACACCACTCTGAGCAGCAGGACCACACTTTCCACAGAACAACTGTGCCAACTCTTCAAACTGTGCCTGCAGTCAACCTACTTTACATTTGGGGAGCAATATTATAGGCAGAAACATGGGTGTGCTATGGGGTCTCCAGTTTCTCCTATTGTTGCCAACCTGCACATGGAGGAGGTAGAAAAGAAAGCCTTGTCGTCCTTTTCAGGGACACCACCAAGTCATTAATTCAGGTATGTTAACAACACCTGGGTTAAAATTAAATCTCAGGAAGTCCAACATTTTACTAACCACATCAACTCTGTGAATAAATACATCAAGTTCACACGAGAAGATGTAAAAAATGGCAGGTTAGCTTTCTTGGACTGTGAGGTCTCAGTCTCAGAGGACATTTGCAAACTGAGGTGTATCGCAAACCCACCCACACAGACCAGTACTTGCAGTTTGACTCCCATGTAGTATGTCATATGCTGGATATTTCATACATTTTTCACGAGTTCCTCATCTTTCTGACTGTGTAAATGTCGTGCATTGAGTTTAACAAAAATGTAACGAGAGACGTTATTTATCTTTGACCCATCAAATGAATGCGGTCATTTATTTTCAGAATCAAAGTTTAACATCAAACATTTACATTAATTTGGCAAAATATGAAAATAATAACAGACAAGTTTCACAGATAATGGACTTCAATCACACGGCGGTGATTGAGGACTTTGCTTCAGATATTTCTAAGATATCTGTATTGATTTTAGGAGAAGGGAGAGTTTAAGATGGAAGATGGAGATTTATCTTACAGAGAGATTTGTGAGGGAATTAATCTGTTTGACCAGAAACGTGCACGCTCCTTCAGATCTCAGCTTGCGACGGTACACTTGGTCGAAGTGGACTGTTACCTGGTTGATGATAGGTCAGCGTCGGTATAGGATCCTCCTTTGACTCTTTCAGCGTCTCCGTTGAGAGCAGCTGAAATCCTTCGAGAGTCGTGCGAGGTTATTCAAACAGAAGTTATAATCCCAAAACGTCTCTGGATCATCCTGAATGCATTTGCATCCAAGAGCTCTGAACTCCTTTCATCTCCTTAGCACTCTCTATCAGACTTCCGACATCAGACTCTCCAGCACTCTGGCAAGAACCGGGAAGTTGCCACATTTTAAATGAGTTGACTTCCGGGTCAATTTAGAGCTTTCTGATTCGTGGATGGACCAGAATAGAGGTGTGTTTTGTGACGTAAGATGTTATCAAAAGTCAAGGGCAGAGAATGAGATTGCTTAACAGACAGAAAAGATTATTGGAGAAACACCAGACTTCGTGGAGTCAAACTCCTATTATCTTCTGAAAAAGTTTAAACATGACATTTCTTCTCAGTAAACATTTTAGTTGACCGAGACTCGACCTTTAACATACTTACAAAACTTGCTCATTGAAGACAGAAAATCAAGAAATGCATATTAACCTGATTTCTTCTTTGAATGAGGAATAAAAATCATTACTTACTGTTTATGTAAAATAAAAATGAGTAGTTCTCTTCAACCTGTAAGCATTGAGTGAACTAACAAAATTTGATTATCAAACATTTGTAAAATAGTAATGATCATAGAGGATTGTCTTTTCTACTTGATTAATTCAAGAAAGAAAGTCTCCAGATGGCTCAAACTGTATTTCTGGATGCAGATCAATGAAATAACAGTCTCTGTTCATCTGATCAGATTTGAGGTCAGATCAGGTTCACTACACCATCACCCTTCGGAGCACAAGTTAGGAGTCATCAGGACTCTGTACCATAGAGCAGACAGTGTCCCCATTAACTCAGGAGACAGGCAGAAGGAGAAATCCCACACAAGACAGGCTCTAGAGTAATGTGGATATCCTAACTGGGCCTTCCTGAAAGCAGAGAAGAAACCCAAACAGGACTCCAGTTAGCCATCAGGTGAAAAGGAGGAACCCAGACCCAGACCAGTGGTCATTCCATATGTTGCGAGAGTATCAGAGAAACTGAGACGTTTATTTTCTAAATACAACGTCCCAGTGGCTTTTAAACCCCAAAATACATTACGGCAAAGACTGGTTCATCCCAAAGATCCAGTCCCCCGGCACAAACAGAGTAATACTGTGTATGCTGTTCAGTGTCAGGAGGGCTGTGATCAGTCTTACATTGGGGAAACTAAACAGCCACTGGCCAAAAGGATGGCCCAGCACAGAAGAGCAACAACATCAGGCCAGGACTCTACAGTCTACACTCATTTCCAGGCCAGTGGTCACTCGTTCAGGGATGAAGATGTTCACATCCTGGATAGAGAGGAACGGTGGTTTTAGAGAGGAGGCCATCTTTGTGAAAAAAAACATCCATCATTAAACATGGGTGGAAGCCTCCGTGTTCAACTGTCCCCCTCTTACAATGCTGTTATTGCTAGTATCACTCAGCCCACTGTGAATAGTAAACAGCCATCAGTGTGCTAACGATCCATCGTTAGGCTGATGGTCCTTCTTGATCATGTGAGCAGCTGGTTTTGGTTGTCAGCAGCAAACTAGTTGATCCACTCTGAGAAGGTGCTATTTATAAGACTGAGCTGAATACAGCACCTCAGACTGAGGAAGTCTTTCGGATGAAAGACGAAACGTTTCTACATTTTTTTTGTTGTTGTTTTGCTTTGTTTTGTTCTTTTTGAATGTCCAGAGGACCAGATTAAACTTTTTTAGATTTTTCTACCTGGATTATTGAGTATGCATCAGGATATCAAAATTATTATATTTTCCTATATGGTGGCTGGACTCTCTCTTAGAGATAGGGTAGAAGTTCAGTTATCTGGGAGAGACACAAAGTAGAGCCGCTGCTCTTCCACATTTAAGCCCCTTTGCCAATGATAAGTGCGATTCCACTCGGCTTTGGTCTGATTGGTTCTTCTCAGGTGTAGGTGATTTGCCACTGTAAGTTGTTTCCCCGCTTTGTGGGCAGCATCGTCATTTCAAAATGAGCGGTATGGTAACAGATCATTGAGTGCAATGCTCCAATTATACCAAAGATCATGCTCAGTATAAAATCCAACAATGTTCAATCAGGTCATCTGGACAGTTGCTTTTTTTTTGCTGACACGTTTCGTCCTGCATCCAAAGGACTTCTTGGATCTGAGGAGCCACCAAACAAAACTGATTGCTGCAAACAGCACACTCCATAGTAGAAAAAAAGCTTGCTGGTGCTAAGATGGCCTCCGAGGCTCACCCTCTCCTCCGGGACCCGCCCTCTCCTTCAGGGCCCAGCCTCTCTCCCGTCAACTCCTCTGAAACAGTCATGCCAAAGTGGTTCAAAACACCAAAGTTCATGCTCAATAACCCAGGTATGAAATTCAACAATGTTGAGTCAGGTCATTAGGAAAGTTCCTCAGATTGAAGAAGTCCTGGATGAAGGATGAAACATCTCAGCAAAAAAAATAAACTGTTCTTCACTGATCGAATACCGGGATTTGATCCGGCAACTTTTTCGCTGAGAGATGGTATCTCTACAAACTGTGCCACCGTGCTGCACCATGTTTATGTTCCATTTATTCAAATGTATATCTCTTAGCATTCAGTTCATCCATCCATCCATTATCTTTTACCCGCTTATTCCATTTTGGGTCACGGGGGGTCACCGGTGCCCATGTCCAGCAATCACTGTGTGAGGGGCGGGGTACACCCTGGACGGGTGGCAAGTTCATCACAGGGCCATATAGACACAAATGAGACAAACAACCATTCACTTTCTCACTCACACCTAGGGACAATTTAGAGTTACCAATCAGCCTAGCATGCATGTTTTTGGTTTGTGGGAGGAAACCGGAGCACCCGGAGAAAATCCATGCATGCACGGAGCGAACATGCAAACTCCACCCAGAAAGGCCCCTGGACCGGGGTTTGAACCAAGGACCTGCTCGCTGAGAGGCAGCAGCTCTACCAGTTGTGCCACCGTGCTGCCCGCATTCAATTCAATTCAATTCAATTAAAAATACTTTATTAATTCCAAAGGGAAATTAAGTGTTGTTGTAGCTCATTATCTTGGTTTCATTTAAGAGTTGTTGTAGATGCTGATGGCTATGGGCAGGAAGGATCTCCCACAGTGGATCTGAAGAATCTGGCCACAGATGCTGATCCACCCACCCAGACCCAGCGAACCTCTCAGTCTTCCTGGGCAGCAGGACCACCCGAATGCTGAGCAAAACTCTTACCCGAGTGATGGCCACTTCTCCCAGCAGCCTGCCAAGCTCCTCGTCGCCGCGGACAACCAGCTGCAGGTGTGAGGGGACGATCCCTGTCCTCCGGCTGTCACGAGCCTTGTTTTCTTCCAACTCGATGATCTCGGCGATCAGGCACTCAAGCACTGCCTCCAAATAGACAGGAATTCATCCACGGCACCTCCTTTTAAACTCATTTGAGATTTGGGACTATAGATGAGTTATTTGAGCTTTTCAGATGTTAATCACCTGCTCCCAGTTGTTAAAAAAACACCTTGTTGTTATGGTTACGCATCATAACAAATGTTCAAAAGTAAAACGTTTTCAGTAAAAATACTTCCAGCTGCACAGCATCTGGTCCCAGAGGAAATATAAAAAAATAAAATAAAATAAAAAACATGAAAAGCATGAAAATGTGTTGTCGTTTGGTTGAGGCTAATGTTGTTTCATTTTCATCAATGTTGATTCTTTTAACATTTTACTTAAAAAAAAATCTTATTTAAGTTTACAGTCAAACTTTAAATGGCTTTGTGCACAATTACTTTTAAAGCTTTAAACTTATTTATACCAGCATTCTGTAAGATAATCATCTATGCCAATCATAAAATATTGTTCACATGATTAGAAAAATGCCCTCTTGGGGATGTCAGACGTAGCTCAAAATTATGTCTTTGTCAAATTGCGAGCTGTCAGCTCCTGCCAGATTTTAGAATGATGAACCAGGAGTAGCCAGACAGATGTAAGACAGAGGTGATGATGGGTTTGTGTTGTGTGGAATATTTCCTACCCTTCAGGCCTCCTTGTGCCCCATTCAGATGGATGGCACTGCTGTAACGTTTTTTCTTTTAATTAATATGACACATCCCTTGTTCATATGCAGACAGTAAGGGAGGGGATAGAGAGCTGAAGGTATAAAAGAATGATTAACTGTGGATCGTCCTTCCTTGCAAGAAAAGAGCTTGCCTGTTCTGATCTGCCCAGTCTCTCTCCCCCTCCTCCTCTTCATTTCCGTCTCCCTCTCATTCCCTTGTCTGTGTCCTTTGGCTTTTTTCTTTTCCATTCTACATCATCCTTCCTTCTTCCCTTTTCCCTTATCTCTGTCTTCCTCTCTGCTTCTATCCCCCTCGCCTCTCTTTCCCCTCTTGACACTCTCGGACTGTCCTCAGCCCTTGCACATCTCCTGACAGGTAGAATAATAACACTCGTACATCACTGCCCTGAAAAGTCCAATAACCTAAATCTTCACTTGCCACACACCCCAGGACTCAATTACTTTATTGACATGTAATCTTCATAAGGGGAGAAATATTGAGCATGTAAGGTCAGCCGGTTATGAAGACATATTATCATATTATCTGCATGAGGGTTATAGGGGCTAGGACCTGACAAAGCTAATTATAATGGTACATGTTTCAGAGCTCAGAGCGTATTATCTGCTTGGCTGCTTGGTTGAGCCACAGCTGAGGTATAGAGGGGAAGGGGGTAAGATTTCAAACCTAATAGGGGCAGGGTGTCATCTCAGGGCATGGGAATTAATGAAGCCAAATATTATCGACCTCCCATCAAAGCACTAATGCCCTTGATTTGTTCATCGCATTTGTCAAGATTACCTTGCCACACCATAATAGATAACAACAAATCACATTATCATAGGAGCAAAAAAGCAGCTCCTCAAACTGTACAATACCAAGAAAAGCTATGCATGCTCTCCTGGCCATGTTTAGGAAAATTTAAATATGCAGTAGCTTGAGGTTGTTGTTTTGTTTTGGGGTTTTTTTCCCAATCAAATTGACACAGACAGTTGGTCAGCTGGATGCACAACTGTTATGAATTCTCTCCTATCTGTTCTTTTGGATACAGCTACAACACTTATAAAAAAAAATAATCTTGTAATGGTTCCAAACAAACTTTTCCTTATGAGGACGGTACACTAAAAGAAAAGAAAAATACTGAGAAAATCTCAGTCTAATTATTTTAATCAATGACATAATAGATCAAAGGGCAATAATAGCAGTTAGTTAACATTGACACTGTATATCACAGGGTCAAAGTGGAAATAAACACAGAATCCCACCACCAGATACAGATAAATTTTTACATCCTCCGATATTATGCCCTCTGCCCCATTTCTGTTGTCCAGCTGTCTAAATTCTTAAGTTTCATACTCACTGCTGCAGAAGATGCCAAAAATGGTGTGGAACAGTTTGCCAATCCTGCCAAAGGTTATCTGGTAACACTTGCTAATGATGTCAAGTAGGGAGACATATTTTAGCTCTCTCATGAAGGTCTGCAGCAGGCATTCAACACTTCACACATCAATTGAGGAAAAATAAAAAGTATACCGGTATATATGCATGTATTTTTTTCTTCTTTCAGCTGCTCCCTTCTTCAGGGTTTGCCACAGCGAACTATATTGCACGAATACTTGGCCATTGCTTTTATGGCAGATGCCCTTCCTGAGGCAGCCACAGACCACCGAGCTACCACAGCACTCTGCATTGGGCAGATAGCTGCCATTTAGGGCACCTGGGAGAGCAGATGGTGGGGGTTAAGGGCCTTGCTCAAGGGCCCAGAGTGGGGCAAATGAGGGAAGAGTCAGGTGTGGATGCTTTACCTTTCCTGTCCACATTTTGAGGTTATAGGTACGGGGAGTCGAACCGGCACCCTTTCTATTACAGGCCCACCTTCTCTAGCCACCAAACCCACCCATATGTATATATACATTAGAGCTGGGCAATATCTCAATATTTTAAAAATATCAATATAATTTTTTTGCAATGTAAGATGAGACTATTTCAATATAAACAATATTATACTTCAAAATTGACCTGCTCTTCTTTTTCCCTCCTGGAATAACCACATGGCACTTTCCTTCTCCCTCCGTGAATACAAACCCAGCCCCTCAGCCACACTCTTCCCGCTTCCTGCTTCTTCAGGAGGTAGGCGGGAGACCATAGTTGCCAAGTCCGCTTATTATAAGCGACTTTGGGCTTGTTTTTTTCTAAAGACACTTGCAAATCTCGTGAGTTACGGGTTGTGGTTTTTTAGGCTTGTTTTGAACGTGGAGTTGCTTATTTGGCTTGGCTTTCTTTCCGAGAGAAACTTTTCAAACTAGCTGATTATCTCCCAGCTCCGCAAAATAAAGCAAAAGACGAGTGGTAGTAGTTTGTCCCTTCCACGCCCCCGTTTCCTGTTTATTTCTCCTGCCCAAGTTGGTTAGGCGACAGGCGCACACGGTGCACACCCCAAACACTCATACTGTGACCGACCACTAGAGGGCTTCACTCAAACACAGATGTCAGGATGTTTTGTTTTTAAAAGAATGTAGAAAAAATTACATATGCAAAATGTACTTTTTTTATCAGAGCTTAAAAGTATGTTATTCACAGTGTTTAGCATAATTTTACTGTTTATGTGTAATGCCATAATAAATGTATGTTTATGAAGGTAAAATATATGAGCTGGGTGCTTGTTTTTATGGCGAGATCTGGCAACACTGCAGGAGACATTTAGCACAAGTAAACACGGGAGATATATGAAGAGAAGCTGCTGCTGAGGAAAAAGAGAAACTATGGCTGTTCTTTTGGAGATGGTTTGGATTTAAATAGTCAGATGAGCAGCAGAAAAAAATGTTTTCTGTAGGCAATGCCAAAAACAAGTCCCGATAAAAGGTCAGCACTACAATTTTTTTTCACGCTTTAAAAGCGTGTGTGGTAGATTCAGCCTCCTTCCCTGAAACAAACCACGTGTCAGAAATCATTTAGCTGTGCTGTGCCTTATGAGAGGAAAAGTGAGGTGGTGCAACATTAAAGCTGTGGCTAATCATATCGCTAAAGACACGATTTTTAGCGGCTAACAAGATGGTTAAAGTTAGCTGTCTTGTTAGCCGCTAAGGACCGTGTTTTTAGCGATATGATTAGCCATCGCTTTATTAATGTGGCACTGCCTCCTCTCACTGTAAGACTTAAAAATCTACGTACAGTGGTTCTTTTTCTGCCCGTTCAACTTCACACAGTCTCCTCCTTCTCCTCCCTCGCTGAATACAAACAGCCCCTCACTGCCGCTCCACACATACTAACGTGAAGGCGGCACAGCTGAAGAGGATTATTATTTAATATATGTAAATAAATGTCTAAAAAAACCAAACTTTAATATATCTAAATAGTTTATTTTTTAGACATTTATTTTGTAGAGTTACAACTGTTGTTAATAAATGCGTCTGTGTGACAACTGGGACAAAGCTTTGACTCAGAAATATATTTTTGTTATTATTTTATGGAAAGAAAAAAATATTGAGATATACATCGTATATCGCCATTTTTCTTAAAATATC
>NC_056498.1:65219263-65234732 GCF_014905685.2 Nematolebias whitei | reverse complement strand
AGTTGCCCTGCTCGACGTTTATGTATATATATATATACAGATATATATATATACAGTATGCTTTTCATTATGACAAGAATCATAGTTAAATTTATGTTAGAAGGGAAAAAAAGGTTCAGTCAACTCAGTTATCTTCTACTAAAGCCACATGCCAGAAACTATTTTCAAATGAATTTATAATGGTGAAGTCTACTTGTATTATCATGATAGAGAAACCTGTTCTGTCTGTTTAAAGAGGCCTAATAAGCAAATCAAAGTGACAGTTTAAAAGGTTGTTTTGGACTTGGTAACATTTCTGTGACCTTGCTCTTTTCATTGTAGTGAAGCTGAGACGTTCATGCCCCCAGGAGCCCTGAAAAAACCCTATTTGCAACTGAGGTTCCTTTTTACAATAAAATAGTGAAAATTTGTTACTTGATCACTTGCAATCAATAAACAAACAATCAAATAAAAAAAATAGTTTTGACATGTATATCCATTTGACCATCCAGTCAGGGCCGAATTAGTTGATCTACAAAATTTGCAAAACTTCATTAGTTTTTTTGTTTTTTTTCCCCCCAAAAAAATCTTGCATTGCTTATTCAGCTGCAATAGTAGGTAAAAATAAAGGAAAAGGTTCAAAGTCTATAAAACTGAATTTCAAGGATAACAGCTGTTTTTCCTCTTGTAAAGTAGCAAATCCAAACAGCAATTTTTTCAGACAGCTCGATGCAGTGCAAAATCAAAACAGTTCCTAATGCAAGCCATGCTGATACTCTTACAATAGTTTGTGTTCAGACCTCACTGCTCAGTGTCTCCCAATTGTATATTGAACAGAGACTGTTGACAACAAATCACTGGATTCACCAGAGTAAATCTAGAGTGTGAAAAAACAGTTTGGACAATGACCCAGTGGAGCTTACCATAATCGACCGATGAGTTCACTTTTCACTGCAACTGCTTTGAGCACTGAGAGTACCTGGATAGGTGTTAGCTTGCGCAAAATTTCAGGATACACAAAAATCAGTAGAAGAACAATATGTTCATAATAACATGACAGAATATTTGCTTCAAACAAATATTTAGATGTTAGGATTGAAACTGGTTTGGTGACTCAGTAACTTTGTTACAATTCAAGTGTTGTGTCAGTTTTAGCTTTTCAGAATATACAACATTGTCAACTCAAATGAAAACACTCATCACTCTTCAAAATATGCTAGTTTCAACTTTTTCCACTGGGTTTACTGCCATCATAGGTGGCTGTGGCTGAGTGATTAGAGCAGTTATCCTCCAATGCAAGAGTTGGGGTTTCGACTCCACCAGCAGTTACGTGCCTAAGTGTCCCTGGGCAAGACATTGAACCCCTCATTGCCTCCAATGTGTGTCCCATTGGTGTATGAATGTGATAAAGCACTGACTAATCTTTGTATAGATCTAGTGGAGTGCTGTATGAATGGGCAAATGAGGGCACAGATTGTAGTGTAAAGCACTTTGAGTATCTTGATAAGATAGAAAAGTGCTATATAAGTACAGTCCATTTACCATTTACCATCATTAACAATAAAAGCAACTAGAACATTTGTTTAAACTTTGTATTGTTTAATATTCTTAATTAAACATTATGTTTGTGATCTTCCAAAACTGTTGACACTAAGTTTTGTGATAAAGACCTTTGATTCTCATTAAATACCTTTAAATAACAATTGTGTTGTATTATGAGAATATAGAAATAGGCTTTCAGCTTTGACTTTCATTCTTGTGTATGACTGCAATCATGAAACTAGAAGGAACTGAGGGCATGGTAGAATTACGAAAACAGTTCAGATTGACAGACAGGTGCAGTCAGATACTGCCTTTTCTATGGCAGAAATTTAACATATTTGCAGGAAATGTCAGTTAAAATGAGAAGTAAATATGTGTTCAATACAGTATACAGTACATGAACACCCTTTCCGCAAGCTGGAGTTGCCTGTTTTTCAAATTTACATAAATAATAAGAAGATGTTGCAATTATATATATTTTTAGACACTTACCAATGCAAATTAATAATGAGTTGAAATATAATGAAAATCTGACATGCCATAAAACAAGAGTACAGTACTATGTTGCATTTTAAAATAGACAGCACATGAACTGTTATGAAACCAGAGAGGTGAAACTTAATTCTGTAAATGAACTATAGTGTTAGATTACTAAAACTGTACCTTCGGTCAACATATTTTGTTTACATTGCATATACTCAGTCTTATAAAAAGAAAAACAATTTAATTAGATGTCAAAATATAAAATTATTTTATATTTTAATGACATTAATATTAATACTTGATGCATGTTTGTTTAACTCACTTTCTGTTGAGGTGAAAATCATTAAACAAAACAGTTAATTCAATGGTGTGTCTGTCACAATGCCTGAAAGAACGATGGGGTTATGTAGCACAGCTGTACAGATACAGCACCACAAATAAGCAACTGAGTGAATGGAAACACAGTTTGTCAAAGCCATTAACCAAACCAGTATTACAGCACCTACTCATTCTTAATATGTATTGTATGAGATCTATTACCCTGCTTTCAGATCTACAGACTACTTAAAATATAATCTGGTAAGAACATTTAGATTAGGATGAAGGATTTAGTTAAAACCAACATGACGGTTTGACATTGTTTAATTCATATGAATTCATATATATCAGTGTTAATAAACATTATTACAAATCTAAAAGATTGAGCTGATCCAGCCTCTGTTCAACGTCTGCCTGCATGTTTTTGATCGTTCATCAGAAATAAAGTTAGTGAGCTCTATCACATAAACAAAAAATGGCTTGTCATCCAGCAAGCTATTCCAAAGAATAATGGGATAAAAAATTAAATAGGGCAAAAAGAAAACAAAAACAAACAAAACATCCTACAGCTGCCCTCAAACCTAAATCTCTGCTTGAGGTAACGATAAAGACTTCAAAAGCCAAAATCTGAAACCCAAAATGAAAGGACCCATAAATCACAGTTGACGATACACGTTTCTTCACTGTGATTCAGGGCTGACTGTAGTTTCAGTTTGGACGATTTATGTTCAACGACCTCACTGAGAATGACTGATGCAACTGGGAAGAAGACCAATGTCCAGAACACCAGTGGGATGATTTTCCAAGAAGTTTGTTTGCTTGGCAGAAGCTCGTGTCCTTGTCTTAAATAGGAGGGAAAGCAGCCAACAAACTTGCATCTGTTTTTGCCTTAGGAAGTGATCAAGAGTAAGTTCAATGAGAAAGTTTTGCATGCTATGTTCACAGACTGTACAACTTTCAGAGGTCATATCTCATTCTACTGCTGAGAAAATGGCTCAACCTTTGTAATATTCATATTTCTTGGTAATACATGGAACAGTTGAAGTAGAAAAACCTAAATCTTCATCACAAAAAAAAAAAAACTTCATAAAAACTTTATGATCAGACAGAATTGGAACCGGAATGAGAATACCTAAACTGATGAGAGAACTGCTTTGCTCATCATAATCAAACTACAAAATAGATCCTGTCAAAACAATTCCAAAACACTTTGACTCAAGCAATTCTTATCAAAGCAGTAAACCACTGTAAAAGCATTAACTTTTTTTAGTTGTGGCAAAGGAACTAACAAACAAAAATCTTGGAATATCTCAGAAGCCATCTCTTTTCACTTTAAGTTTTTGCTGTATACGCCCAACATCAGTTTAAGAACTCAAGATACTCAGGAGACTCTTTCAGCTACATCAAAAGGTAAGGTAAAAAAACACAACAGTGTCACTGCCTATCCCCCAAACCCAGCACAAACAGAATTATTCACACACTGTGAGAGAAGTGCCATCCGATAACAAGAGAGATAATGACACTTGGTAGAAGGCTGCTTTCTCAAAGCAGTTTAGAGCTAGCTTGTAAGAGTTTGGCAGTCGAGCCTGTCTTTAAAGTTGAGGTTATCTTGGCATTTTAATCTAGCTTCCCTCTGAAGGAGAAAATGTAAAGGTGAATTCCAGATCTGGAAATAATAAGGACAAGCCTGCCTCTGAAAATTTGAGCGTCAAATGTAAACAATGTAGAGTTCGCATGTAAAGTGATGATGTGGGATTGCAGGACCAGTTTGCATTGTCCCCGTTCCCTTCATCTATCTCCATCGACTCGTTTAAATGAGTATTCATGTTGCTGAAGCCAACCCACTCCTGAGAGAAACAATGCCACATCAATGGATTCAGATAAAGTAAATAGAGTTTATCCAAAGGGGGCGTGTTCTAGTGTGATGCACTGTGATATGAAGCAGGATCACTGCCATGGGAAAGACTGATGTGACTGAGTGAATTCAAGACTTTCGTTTAATTCTTACAAATCCAGATTAGAAGAAATGTTTATGAATTAGGTTCAGCAGTTAGTTAATCTTTGTATATGTTCTCAAACAAAAGTTAGAATTGATGACTAATGAAACATAACAACACGATTACTTAATTTTTAATCAGAATCAGAATCAGTTTATTATTGCCATGTCAATGAACGAGGTTCACAAACTAGGAATTTGCTTTGACATAAGGTGCAAATAGTAATACAGTAAAATAAAGTAAAAATGAAGTAAAAATGAAGTAAAAATGAGAACATTACATAAGACATAAGACCTGTGTACACCCACAAATAAAGTAAAATTAAAAACATAACATAAACATGTGTACACCCAAACAATAGAATAATATTACCAATAGTAATGGTTCTGGAAAATGGGAGAGTGTGAGTTAAGTTTAAAACACGAAATATAAATGGTAATAGAAGTTAAATGTGCACTAATGAGTTGAGAGGTTTTTCCTTTAAAATATTATTTGATATTACAAAAAATAATTCTTAGGAATTCTCAGGTTTCCCTAAAATGTAATGAATGTTTGAACACCACTTTCTCTTAGCAAATACTTTGAAGTTCTTTGTGATCCATGGAACAATACTTAGCATGCCATCGAACCACATTTTTGAAATGCTCATTCAGGCATACTGCACAAAAATTGCAACAAATGCTCAGAATTATCACGGTCGGTGAAGGGATTGAACCTAGATACAGGCAGACACGTTATTAAGCAAACAAAATAATAGGCTGGTGTGGCAGCAAAACTTACAAACACATGGGAGCACAAGAGGGACCAAGACATCAGACTTGTAGCCAGAATAATGAACCGCTGTGGAACGGTGATTAGAGATGGTTTAAATAGAACCGAGGATGAGTGGAAAGTGGCAGTAAATGAGTGATTAATAAATGGAAATGATCCTCCATCTCCATGGTTCGTGGAGACCTGGGCCCCAATTTTATTAAACAACCTAGACACTCACATATAACATTCTCACGACACATGCATATATAGGGGCTGGAGTGGGCACACGATGGCAAATAGGGAGTGGGATGTGTAATCATTCTCACCTCCGGGACCTGTGCCCACTCTCATATGTAGCATGTAGACATTTAGGGTTCTGGGCAAGGGTTGGGGAGGTGAACGGGCACTTCCTGCTCTCTGGGGAGGGGGTAGGTCTGTGCCAGTCGCCGCTTCATCCATCCATTCTTCCTCCATTTTAAATGCACTATATAACAACATGCATCAACATCTTATTTGAGTGGGAGGAGGGAGGAGTTGGGTCTTCCTGTTTTCCTTAAACCCTCGTTTTCCGTTTGACATTTGGGGGCGGGGCGGGGGGGGGGGGTGGTGGGGGGGGGGGGGGGGGGTAGGCTGCCTGGTCTGGTTGAGGTCTGGGCTGTGGGTGGGTGTTGGGCCTTGGGGGGCGATTGGGGGTGGAGCCGGTGCTCCGGTTCTCCCTGGGTTGTTTGGATCTTTTGATCAGGGTTCCTGGTTGCGATGGCTGGCCCTTTGGCTGGGGTGGCTGCCGGGTTCTGGCGGGGGGTCGGCTGTGGTTGTGTGTGTGTGGTCGTTGGTAGTGCATGGAGGTGGTCGGGGGCGTGGCTTCACTTTGACGGGGTGCTGGCTGGTCGGCCTGATGTGACATTCACGGTGGGGGTGCTGTGTGTGTGGGGGTGCATGGGTGGCGTGCTGGGGCCTCTCCGGGCCTGTGGTGTGGGGCTGTAGGGATGCATTGGTGCGCTGGGCCGGCCTTCCTCAGCTGCTGCTCCCTGCAGCTCTGGCCCCCGACCTGGGGCTGGCTTGCGGTTACTGTCGGGTGGGTGGGGCGCATGGACAGCCCGACAGAGGCTATGTCGGCCTGTCTCTGTGTGCCTGTTTATGTCTCAGGTTGGGTTTTAGGTGGTCCCCTCTCTTGGATCAGTTTTGCCCCCCCCCCCCCCCCCCCAGTTGGTGTGTCATGCTCCCCTCTGGTGGTGGGCCCCCCTGCCGGGGTGGCTCTCAGCAGCTGGGGCTGGGTGGTGGGGTGTGTGCGGGTCCGCCCTGGTGGCTGCCTGCTGGGGCCTGGGTGCCCTGGCTCTGTCGGGCCTCTGTTGCTCTGTTGAGGGGTGGTATGACCTCAGGACTCTGTGTCCATGGCCGGATCCACTCTGGAGGGGCAGGTTGCTGGCGGGGCCTGTGGACTCGTCGCTGCAGCCTCCTGGGGTTTTTGCATTGTGGTTGCTGGGGATCGCCCGGGGCTTCCCTTTGCTTCTCCCTCTGAGGGGTGCGGGTGTCCCTGTTGGGGGACTCCCGGAGTTCCGGGCTTGGAGGCCGGTGTGTGTCTGTGGTTCCGGTCTTCACTGTGTTACCATTGTGTCCTATGGGGACGGGTCTGTGGGTCCCCACATCCACTATTGAACATTTTTATGGAGAAACCTTATAGTGACAAGCATGCTCACACAGGTGTTTAGATTCAGGTGTTTATCAGATACACACTCAGTTGGGTTGTGGAGAACACTAAATATATCTTTAGAAAGATATGAAAGATAACATCAATAGAAAGTATTTTATACAGTACATGGTAATACAAGTATCATTATATATGTTGTTTGTTGTTGTGGTTTCTCGGTTTTGTCTTGTTTTTTTTTCTTTCTGCAGGTCTAGAGGCAGACTTCAATGAAGTTGATTTGTGTTCTCTTTATCCCTCTCTCTCTCCTCTATTCCTATCTCCTTCTTTACCTTTTAACCCTTCTCTCACTTTTCTGCTTTGTTATCTTTTTTTGTTTTTCATCCCCATTTCCATTAAATCTGAAACAATCCCAAAGCAAATTCTAATAAATTTTAATTTATATATCAAGTGGAGCATTAAGGCCAGCCATAATGCTCTGCTTGTGAAAGTAAATCTGTTGGGTATCACTTTGACACTCAGACAATAATTCTAAGTGTCACAATGCCGGACAGGACAAGGGAGAGTAAAAACAAAAAAGGAAAACAGGTGTAAGTGGTAACTGGCTGAACTGAGGAGTCTGAGGATAAAAATGAGAACTGACAAGAAAAGACAGGAACCAAATACAAGGAATATAATAATAAAACATAACCCACAAGGAGAAATTACTAAAACATAAAACAAATTAAATTACCACAAAAAACAAAACAAAACAAAAAAAACAAGAAACAACAACAAAGACTTTAACAACAATGGCAAGTGCTTAAAAAACTTTTTTTAAACCCAGTATCTGAGAGGGAAGCCATGTTTTCTCCTTGGTAAATCACTTGACGTGCAGACTGACTCTATAAATGTCAGCAACACCTTCACACTGGAGTTGCATTTGAGCCCAAAAAATCAGACCTGCCCCAGCCCACAGCCATCATTTCCGAACCCGACCCAGTGAATTAACAATAATTACAGGTCTGACACCACCCCCACCCCCCCAAAAAACATTTTTAATTAAGCTTTGACTGCTTATATTGTTATTAACAGATATGCTATGCGACTGAGTAAAAGGGGGCAGAAGATCGGAGCTGAGGGGGTGTTTGTCCTTTCATGGCCATCGAAGTGCATTAAATCCGTGTTTCTGCCTACATTCTGCATTATTCAGACATTAAGACTGCTCTGACATGTTGGATATTTTGTGATCTCACCTGTTTGGGTCATAGGCCGTGTGCATGCTGAGTGCAGCGGCTGAATGAACCTCCATTTGGGCAATGGATCGCTCCCTGGCAGTATAGTCCCATCTGATGCTTAACTGAACTTTTTTTTTTACCTCTTTCATGGCCGGCCAGCGCGTGGTCAAATGGCCACGTGCGGTTGGTGATTGTATGGCAAGCCATAATGCCATATAATTGGATCGTCAACTGCACGCATCTGACAACAATCAAAAGCCTGACACCAGCCCAGCCCGCACATTAAGCACATTATTATGGCCCGGCTCTGGATTAGAAATTACAGCTTTACTTCACACTAGATCATTCTCAGTAGAATTATTCAGTTTCATCTTCTGTCATCTGCCATCAGTCTAGAGTGCTCACACCTAGAGTTTTCCTTTAATACAAAGATTTACAGGCAATGGCTCATCAAAAGACATTCAGGGAGAAACTGGTGGGAAAGTTTACACTTTGCTCTTTCTGTATGGCTCATTCTAGTTGTACTGGGGCCAAGGTGAGACTTTGTGTTTTAACGGTGATGTTCATCAGAGGACAGATCCTGCTGGTATAATCATCAGGAGCCTGAATGGAACATCTCACAGAGCACGTACATACTGTCTAAAGGGAGACGTCAAAGGTGTTCTGGCTTTGCTCAGCAAGCTCCTGAGAGGACATTTACACACTCATGAAACATGCCAAGACAGTCCAAACAAGAATGGGAAGATTTTCAGCAGAATGATGAAAGTTTTTATTTGAGTTGCAGAGTGATATCAAACAGAACCGAGGCATCACTCACGATGAGCATGGAAACAATGATGGACTGTAACAGAACAGAGTAAAGAAACGGATGTCTGAGGTAATGAATCAATTAATATGCCAAAAAAGTAAAAATGTAATCTTATTCAGCAGGACATGTTCATTTACAAAATGAAACAAGACCTTAAGAGGGAAAAAGTTTCTAATCTTCCAGTATGAACAATGCATTTAGCTCTGGTTGATATACACAAGACAGGCATTGGTGAAAAGCTGTCAAGCTCACATTGCATTTTACTTAGTGCATTGTGAAATAACATTAAGTCATCTGTCACACCAACAGCCCTTCCCTTCATAATGACAACTGCTATGTTTCAACACCAGGGATTCAGTCATCCATTAAGTCATGTATCCCATCCAGATGTCTGGTGCAGAAGAAGAGGGAGGAGAAGAAAGCAGCAGGTGTAGATCTCTACGAGCCCAGCTGAGCTCTAAAAGGCAGTGCTTAGCACCCACAGCTCCATCATCTGGCCTCTCCCCTGTCTCCATGAGCCTACCGACAGCCCATTTCTCATCATTTACCCCTTTTTGGCAAAGCCCAGAGCCCTTCTAATGGGCTGCTCTGAATGCTTCCAGATGTTTGTTTATTTGTTGTGCAGCAACTGTAAAAGAGTTTACTCTTTGCTTGAATCTGCTCTCGTTGCTCCATTATTTATTTGTTTATTTATTTGTTTTACTGGGTGGGAGGGTGAAGGGTGGCAGTGTGGGGCTGTTGCGGAAGTTTCACTGAAGATAACCTTGGAGAGCAAAGAAAGGGAGCTTCCAAGAAAACACAAGGTGCCCGATGAGTGGCATTAGGATAGATTTTCCCCCTTTGTTTCATTTCGTCTTCTTTTTTGCTTTGAAAAATGCTTTTCTCTTGGGACTTAAATAACAGTTGTGCACAGTTTAACATACATGTATAAAGTAGATGTAAGCAAGCCCAGAACTTTACCTGTAGAAACTATACTGCTGAAATGACAACCAAGTGTTCTCTGATATTTGTTAAAAACAGAGGGACTACAGGCTTGCATAATTAGTATGGATATAACAATTAAGACTAAATCTGAGGTAATGCTTTAATTAGCTTTATAAAATACAAAATATGACTTTAAATAGATTATCCTAAAAGAACTATGTTAGTTCAAACTTAAGTTTTCGTGATAAATCACAAGATCGTGCTTCCAGTACCTTCGGGTTGATTGTATGGTACAGGGCAGTGCTTATGAGGGCACACTGTACTTCAGGCTGGGGCCCCATTTCTGTTGCTGAGATTTAGAGTTGAGCTGGCAGAAGGACCAGCACCAAGAATTAGAGTCAAGGTGACAGTGGTGGAAGATCCTCAGGCCCCTCTGCCAGACTGTGTGCTCCACTCTGCATCACGCCTTCACCAAAACACACCAGAGCTCCCACCTCAATCCTTTAACTTGATCCTTGTGTCTAGTTATTTTAGAGTCCAATTTTCACATTTTACTTATTTTATCCCATTAGCGACTTTTGCTTCTCGGTTTGTATTTCACATCCATAATAAGGCACATTTCCTCTATTCGCACCTCCATGTTCTTGTCTTTGCTTCCTTGTTTAACTCTGTCTCCTCCAGGTTGATTCCTTCGCAAACTAAGACAGGAATTCTGTCTTTGGTGTCCAGGCATCTCTCCTGGGGCAGTGACCTGACAGCACTGTCCTCCTCTGAGAGCTCCTTGCTGCTGTAATTACCTCTGGCACCCATGCTCTGGGGCTTCCACGCAGGTGACATGGTAGAGGGTTTGGATACATGGGGTTGAAAGGAGAAAACAGAAGTTCTTCTTGTGCAGCCAACATGAGGATGTCAGACATGCTGTTAATCTGGCTCCTATTACAAGAATTAAGACAGACAGACTCACCTGTTACTCTTTCAAAAAGACTATTTTAGTAACTTGTAAAACAACTTCTCTCACATGCACATGCTACATGTATATACAATCGCCTTCAAAATTAAATCCTTACAGGATTTCTGTTTATGTGCTGACTATTGTTTTTCACAAGGTAGGGCGTACTTCACAAGGCAGAGAAAGCAGTTGTGACAGCACAAACTGGTTTAAAACCAAAGAAATAAACAACAGAACAAAAAAAAAAAGGGAATTGTTTAATTTACCATGCGTACTCAAAGGAGAGCACTGCAGTGAACTGCATCAAATCAGGCAGCGTTTTGTTCCACCGCTATTGTTTATATTCTGGATTATCTTGGCAAACACTGCGGATTTATTGTATGTGGATTTTCTCTGTTAAAGCACTGTTTTTGGCTTTTTTGTTGTTGTTCTTTTTGAATGAGAACTTACCGTGACCATCTACCACACGCAGAGAAAAGTAAAGTATGTTTAGGAAGAGTAAATTAATATAGAAGGGAGGAAAAAAACAAGATGGGGTGGTTGTTTCAAGCAGGGACATGAAGCAGAGGTGAAGGGCAAAGATGAGGGCTGTGTTATCTAAAACTGCAGTGCTGCATCATAAAAATAACAAATGAAGACTGTCACTGCTGTTCAGATCCTAAAACGAGGGGGAAATATTTCAAATGTCAGATCCCTTCACCTTTAAATGGGCTGTTCTGAGCAGGTATGAGTTTGACAAAGTACAACGCACTCTGTCCTCATGTCCAATGAAATCTGCCACCGTCCTGGATTTTATGACACAGATCTGTCCTTTGTAATAAAAACAGGGCTGTTAGTTTCCTCTGGAACACTGAACCAGAGCTTTACCCTCACACAATTATTAATGGGAGTTTGGTTGTCTGGTCGACATGCCACGGTTGCTTTTGCAGGTTATGCAGTCCCTGAATAACCAAAGCAAGAGGTGTGATTACATTATCTGTACAAAGTTGAACTTATTGCTAGTGAAGACACTCCTTGTCTCAAATCCTGTTTGCAATGTTTATGAATAGGAACTCAATTGTAATTATGGAGAGTGGGCCTGTCACAATAACAAATTTTGCTGGGTGATTAATTGCCTCAGAAATTATTGCAATAAACAATAATAATGTTTGAAATTTGACAATAATGAGTAATTATTGTCAAATGAAGGTTTTTTTCCCCGAGGTTGGCCTGTTAGCTTAGCTAGTAGCTTAGCTTTTCAGCTTAGCTGCTTTTAACGATCCAAAAACACCATTTTGGAGGGTTAAAATGGATTTTAAAGAGAAAAGAGAAAGGAAGGGGTCAGTGAAGAGCACTGGAGTTGAGCCTTTTGCCATCCAGTGTCTTCAGTAGAAAGAGAGAGACATGAAGAAACAATAAAGCTGATAAATGAAAATGAGGTAGATAATTTTAATTTATCATGCGATTAATTGATTTATGGTTTATTGTGACAGGCCAAATGGAGAGGAGGGTGTCTGGTTTGGTAACCACAGGGTCTCATCTTTGGTTTTTGCAGATCATATGGTTCTATTGGCATCGGCATGCACCTAAACAATTCCTTGTAGAACGTAAAAAACATCAAACGAGTCAGTTACTTTAGGGCTAGCAGTGGTTCTCTACAAAAAAAGGTGAAATGTGCCCTTTGGGTTGGGGAAGAGTCTTTGACTTAAGCAGAAATATTAATTATATCCATCTACTGTTTCCAAATGATGACAGGATCAAATCAGAGATGGACAAATGGGTTGGTGCTTTGTCCTTAGTAATAAAGGTGCTAATCTGGTGTGTAATCGTAAAAATGGAGCTGAGTCAAAAGCTTTCTTTTTTTAACTGGTCCGTCTATGTTCCAGTCTTTACCTATGGTCATGATATTTGGATTATGACTGAAAAAATAAAATCCCTGAAGCAAATTATGCTTTTTTTTTTCAAAGTGTGGCTGAGTTTAGTCTTGGAGACAGATGTCCTTTCTGGCTGAGCGGCCTCCATGACCAGACTTTGGAAATTAATACAAAAATGTATGGTTTACTCTTTATTGTGTAGGAACACTAAAAACTATATTACTCTAAGATTTAAAGGGGAAAAATGGCTTTGTTTTAGTGCAAGTTTACCAGATATTTTAGAAAAACGTATTTAAATACCATATTTTTCTGACTGTAAGGCACAAGTAAAATCCTTTAATTATCTCAAAAATTGACAGTGAACCTTATTAATTCTGGGTGTGCTTACTGACCTCGAACTGAATTTATGTGGTTATTGTGAATGAGTTGAATAAAGTTTGACTTATCTGACTGTTTTGTTTCGCTTAATACACCTTTTAATCCGAAAAATATGGTAATATTGTAATTATGAGCTTGTGTAAAGTATGACAGATAATAAATCTAGGTATGCATAAAAACTTAACTCTCTAGTGGTTAATGTAATTCTGTAGTGCAGGACTATTCAACTGGCAGCACACTGGACATTTAAGTCCAGTCTGCCGACTAGTTCATAAAAAGAAAAAAGAAAAGAAATCAGAAAATAATTTATATATATATATATATATATATATATATATATAACCACACAGTACTTTCCCCTTTATACATACTGGGAACAACCTCTCACTCGTGGTGTCAGTTTACAGCCAATAACAGACTTTAACATAAATGCCAAAGCAAACCAGAACAGGACATTAAAAGGAACAACCCACTTTCACACTCAGAAACATGGTCAACAGTCAGAAATTATGCATATATAATTTCCACAAGGATACCCAGCATGCTTTGCAGCTCACAGTCTCCCTGGGCCTCTCACAGAGAGAACTTTGTGAGTTTGGGGTTAAATAAAATAAAGTTCAGGAGACACATCTTTGCGTTAATCTGAGGCCTACAAATATCCATGTTTTGGTGTTATTAATGTTTAATTTTAATAATGATGCCTTCCTAAAATACCCACTAACTAACTCATTTTGTCACGTTTTTCTGGAAACAAAAAACTTTACCTAAAATTTTACATGACATTTAATGATAATTTCACTCAATTTGCCAAAAATTGACTCAGGTCAATTAGATTAAATTGTTAGACTTAGATTGTTTTAGGAAGGTGACGATAATTAAATTAGCAGAAACACGAGTCAAAAGGCTGCATGCTATCGCGTGGGGGGTGGCATTCTTTCTCTCTCTCCCGCTGATGAACTGATCATATCAGTGTGTGATAACCCACGGCCCAGATTAAACAACAACAAACAAATTAATTACTAGAGTAATATTGATGATGACACACAACATCTTTGTAGTTAGCTTAAAACAGTTAACTACAAATAGGATTGAGATATTAGCTATTAGTCATTATATCAAACGACACTAAGGAGACGTTCGGCACGCACATGCATCATGCTCACTTTCAACCCAGCTGAGTTCTGCTCCGCCTCTTTTGGTTCCACTCAAATCTCACATCTGAGCGGGACGTGGACACTTCACCTGTGATTTATGAAGCATCTGGGGAAGAAATTGTCTGTGCAGCCATTTAATTGTAAATGAGAACTGGTTCTTAATGGACACACCTGGAACAGCGACGTTGGCCATTCAGGGAAAATTAAAAAAAAGATCACCTTTTTACTTTTATTTTGAAAATCATAAAGATTTGGTAAGTCAGAGATGGCAGAATAATATTTGTGTTAAATAGAAGGCACAGTGTGTCATTTTTCTTTTTAATATTGTTTTGTATTACAATATCGTTACTTTTATTGCAAGGAAATAAACCTTGAAATGTAGTTTCTTTGAATTATACTTTTGGGCTTTACTTATTTCATTTATGATTCAATGCAACAAAATAAATTAATTTAAAAGATAACAGGTTATTGTAATATTTGGTTTATTTGCATAATGACTGGAGGTTTGGGCCCTGAGCTGTTGGCTTTTTTCAGTAACTGTGGCCCCCTGAGCAATTTAGTTGAATAGCCCTACAAGTGTTTGTGTACGAAATGCTTTTTTTCCAAAACCAATTGCTTTGGGTGCTATAATTGTGACTACATCTTTTTTTCTCACAGTCTCTGTTTTACATTGGGTAGTCTTTGATGAATGTAAAAAACAGGACAATATGTATTTTATAATAATAAAAAAAAAAACACAAGAAGAAGAATTTATTATGAAAAAACTGATGCAGACCAATTTGTTTATTACTGCCCCTGCTGCTCCAAAAGCTAGATGAAACCTGATAAAACTAAACTGGATTTTTAGACATGAAAACCAACCTAAGATGTAAATGTATAATGTCTTGAAAAAAGCAACTACAAAAAAATAACGCACACAAAAAAACATAATTTTTATGCTTGGAATTTAATTTGTGGCTGGTCTGAGTACACAGACGGACTTAAATAGAAAATTGAGCAATATGTTTTAATTTCATTCTCCCCTAATAAATTGCTACAAATGCAGAAGACGACCTTCAAAAATCCTTCACAACACTTTTTAATGAATGTGATATATTCTTTCTAGAGTGCATAATTTAATGTTAAAAAAGTTGCTACATAATTACATCAACCTACTACACTGGGTCAATGTGGGGCCTAATCAATGTCTGTGTATCAACAGATCAAGGATGCTTCATCTTCTATATGGGCTCTGTGCTCCCACGCATGCATTCAGATCAGGGTTACCCCAGAATACCTAGACTTTTTTTTCCCACTATCAACACATCACACAGACACAAAAAGATCAATAATCATAGATAAGACAACTTCAACTCATTCTCAAGTTCAACACATTCCCACTCTGCACCATTTGGGTTATGACTCACATAATCCACTGGCTGTAGTTCTGAATATATATATATATATATATATATATATATATATATATA
>NC_056498.1:65206350-65216263 GCF_014905685.2 Nematolebias whitei | reverse complement strand
CAGGTATACAATCCAACAATTTTCAGTCAGGTCATCTAGACAGTTTCAAACTGAAACTGTCCAGATGACCTGACTGAAAAATGTTGGATTGTATACCTGGATTATTGAGCATGGACTTTGTTGTTTTCAACCAGTTTGACACGACTGTCAACAAGGAAGAGGGCCGGCAATGGAGGAGGTGGTGTGACAAAAGACCATCTTAGCAGCAACAGAACTGGTTTGTTCCACTTTGGAGTAAGCTGTTGGGGGAAGAATCAGTTTTGTGTTGTGTGTTTCCTTGACTGATGAAGCGACAAAAAAAGAAACTGTCCAGATGACCTGACTGAAAAATGTTGAATGGTGATAAGGGTTTTAAGCACATTTTCGATATTGCAATATGATTGTTTATTTATTTATTAACCTTTATTTAACCAGGGAAATCATAATAATATCACAGATCTCTTTTGGAAGGGAGGCCTGGGCCTGAACACAGCCTAACATTATAGTGTTTCACTGACACATTTCTTTTTCTGTTCGGGTTGAAGCAGCCGCTTCAGTTTCAACCCGAACAGATCTCCAACGTGCGTGTTTGCTTCAAACCGAGTGCCCATGACCGTCAGAATGTGACTGAACAAGCTTTCACAAGTGAAGAGAAAGCAGATGACATAATTGATAAGAGAGGAAAGACTAATTTGGCGGTGTGGAAGTGGTTCGGCTATCTAAGATCCGATAAACTGCAGGTTTCAGTGCGCTGCAAAATGTGATGGAGAGTCGTTCCAACTAGCGGTGGAACACATCTAACTTGTTCCACTCGATAGTATATGCTGAGAGTCGGAAGATGAAGCACAATAAAAGTTTGAGCCAACGTGTCCATGAAACAACACCCCCACCTGTATCAAAAGAGAAACCTATGCAGCAACATGGGTTAGGTTATGTTGATGTTTAAAGTTAAAATCATTAATATTGAGAAAGTTGAGTTTTTTGTTTATTTGACGGTGATTTCAATATTTTTTTGAAGGCTAAATACAAATAAAAGGTGAACATTAATTTATTTGTACAGTTTGTACAGTTTTTCTGAGGCTTTTATATTGTTTATATCAATATTGAATTATATTTTTATCGACCGAAATTAAGAAATATATTGTGATAAAAGTTTTGGCCATATCGTCCAGCCCTACTTTAGTGTCTTTAAGTCAAAGTAGTTTGACAAAAAGCAAGGTCTTCCCAAAATTAAAGTCTAAAGTCACACCTTTGTTCTATTGATTACTTAATGTTCCACAATAAAAATGTAAGATACATATGTGCATAGAACGCTGGCTTCACAAGTGGGATGGGATACTGATTGTGAACAAAGTCAAACATTCAGCAGGCGAGAAGTGAGAGAAATTTATGACGTTGAAAAAACTATGGCCTCAGTCTTACACTGCACTCACAAACAGGTCAAGTCTTTTTTGTTCTGTTTTTCTATGGTGCACTTTCAAGGTCCAAAACATCCTCTTCCTTCCCATAGTCTTTGAGCTAGTGGAAGCAGGCAGTTTATCGTGACACAGCGATATCTGATGCCTTTGCAGAAATATGTTCCTTTGCTGCAGGAAGGAATTCACTAGGCCTTTAATCATCGCAAGGAACTCAACTGACAAATACATATTAGAGATGGTTTTGGTGCTGCATTTTTCCCCCCTTTATTGTTGTTCCTCTGCATGCCCATGCATAACTTTGAAAAATGGAATGGTCTGCACAGTTAAATGGAACTATATTCTTCATGGGCGAAGGGAGCACTGTAAATTGAAAACGATCACTTAATGTGCTTTCAGATAGCATCTCTGAAAGGCATTAAGGTCTGGCCAGCATGTGTCTCGTATTAGAGCAAGGAGGGGGGAAAAAGGCAAAAAATACGCTTGTTTTGAGGCCTTCTTTCATATATGCTGGAGGACTGTGTGTTTGGAAGAAACAGTTTGGAATAGGAATATTGTTTTGACAGCAGACCCGCTGGTTTCAGCCTCTGGAGTGGCTAAAACTTGATAAGTTACATCAAAGCTTGCTCCCTCCTTGTGAGATGTACTTGCATGGAATAAGTAATACAAGCAGAGCAACAACAGAAAATGAGAACATATAGTACTAAATAAGAACTGCCACGTTCAGCTTGAAGAAAATGGGTGCTGTCAGTTAACTCAGTTTAAGCTACAAAACCTGTAACTTGAGCAGACCAATAACATTCTACAGCAGAAAAAATATTGCAATCATGTAATCTTCAAAAAGAAAACCAACTACTGTGAACTTTGATATTTGGCAAACACATTTTGAATAGTTTGGCAGTTACAAGAAAATATGTTGTTATTTGCTAATGGTGCTTAGGCTCTCAATGTATCAGTCCACCAGATTAAGGAATCTAGGTAGTCAAAGGTTTACCTCTTGGTGAACTACTACATTTAACACACCTGGCAGTACTAACACAAAAAAGGACATGTGCATTCTTGTAGTAAGACAGATATTGTTTGATCGAGAAACAGTGATGAACTAAATAAAAAGTGCAAAAATACAAAGTTTTAATATTAGTTGATAATATTAGCCCTCATTTAGCTTGCCATTAGTCTAGTCTGGACAAAGACTTTTGCCTTTTTCTACATACAACATGCTCTATGACTGATGTCACATCTGGTAAGGTACTTACTATTGATAACTATTTGACAGAAGACATTTCAAAGTTGACTGAACTATCACTTTAAGACTTTGCCATCTCTTCTGTCTCTTGGAAAGCCATCTCTTTTATATTCATCCCCATCCTTCTCTGAACACATCTTGTGTCCATCTTGCCTAATTTCTTTAACTGGTTGAAAGATAACAACACTGACTCTTCAGTCTTGCTTACACCCAGAGTCCCCTTCTACGTCCACTGCCTGACTATAAATAACATGCCGTTTTTAACAGAATTAACTAAACCAACATTACTGTTGCTAGATGAAATGTTTGGGTCTCTTTTACACCATTGTTTCAATACTTTTAAGCACAGACCCATGCTTCACATCAGGCTTCACCTCATTCAACATCTGTAGTTCTAGTCAGTCCATGTCCAGTCCAGTCATTTTACCTGTCCCTCACATCCATCAGCCATCTTTCACCATCACCTATTTGGACTTCTTATGCTTATCAGAAGTTAACAAAGCAGCAGTCATTTTCTTCAGAAAACGTGAACAAATGGATCAATGCTGTTTGTCTCTATGTGTCCCTGCGATGGACCTGCAAACTGTCCAGGGTGTACCCAGCTTCTCGCACAGTGATAGCTGGACATGGGCACCAGTGATCCCCGCGACCTGAGATAGGAAGAAGTGGGTGAAGATAATGGATGGATGTTTTAAGAGAACAAACTGGTGATTATTTCAATGCTCTGTAACATTCTCCAAGCTTTGGAACAAATGAATACATTGACAATACATCTCATTATGTTCTCAGTCATATATCTTGTGATTTTTCAGGCACTCTTATTACTGCTTTTATGCACAATTTCCACTTCTTCATTTTGCTGTATTAATTCCTTTAGTTGTGCCGACACTGAACAGAGGGAGGTGCTGCTGTGTCGTTGATTTAAGATTCTCCAAGAGCTCCCTTTTCCCCCTCTTGCAGTCTCTCTGCTGTCCAGATTAGTCTGCTCATCAAGCTGAGCATTGTTTTAATTTGCTGGGCCTGGGGCATATGCTGAGTGTTCACATCATTATTGTCTCTGTGCAATGTGAGTTATCACCACAGCTTATGATAATGTGGCACAAATTTACAGGCTGGGGAGCATCATGGATTCTGTGATAATAAAGAGTGGACAGAGGGGAGTGGAAGGAAGGGAGTGAGAAATGAGGAAAACGTGTATCTGTGTGAATACAAGACAGAGAAGGGGAAAAAAAGAGGAGGAGAGAGGAAACTCTGCTGGATGTCATTATGAAAGATGATTCCCGTACTGGATAATACATCACACCAGTCCTGTCTGTCTGCTCTTTTTTTCTGTGTTGTTATGCGAATAAATGCGGATAAACCCAGAGGCAATAGTGATTATTAGTTCCAACATATCACCACAAGAGAGGCGAGCGGAAGGAGAAAGACAGGGGAGGGGTGGAAAAAGAAGACAGGCGAGGCACAAAGAGAGCCACATGGAGCGCACAACCACCTCCATGGTGGGGATCTTAAAAAAGTGTGCTACACACGAAAAAAAGCGAGTTAGGGGAAAACTGTCACGCATCTAGATGTTTTTCAACTGCCACAAAGTTTATAAAGTTCTGAAAAGTTGGCTGTCAATATAAGATCTTGACGAGAGTTGTATAACACAACGTAATGGTGGCATCTGATACAGATAGAGTGTAATTGTGGTGTTGGTCGTCACACGAGACATACAGAAAGTAACAAGTTTACACCGTGTTTTACAATCAGCTTTCTGAAGTCTCGCCTGGACCAGCTCATCCTGACACAGCTGGTTCCTGCCTTGCTTCACCTCAACTCCCTCCTGAAGACTGACCAGCAATACAATCTAATTACAGCTGCGCTACAGAGGGAGACCAGTGTAAACACCAGCCCTTTTTATCTCCTTATACATCTGGACAAGTAGACAAAGTGCTAAAAGGAAATAAATGTGGCCTGACAGCCACATCAAAGAGTTCAGCCAGAGGCTTACTGCTACTTAGGGCACAGGAATGTTGTTGCTAAGCACCAGCCCGCAACCTATCAGGGTGCAAAGAGGGCCGTGTCCTGCCGAAGAGGGGGAAAAGAGGAAAAGAAAAAGAAAAATGAAGTGCAGAGAAGAGGAAAGGGGGAGGGCGAGGAGGAGTTGGGGGCTGACATTGAGTGGAGGCTAGGGACTCAAGGAGATTTTTGTAGCTTAAAGCAATTGTTGGAAGAAACAATCCTTCTGTTTTGTTTTCTCTTGACACCATTTCTGCTTTTTGCGCTTGCAAAAGACATGTATAAAAATGTCTTTTGATATGTTTTCTCTTTGGGTCTATATCAAAATATTTCTTTTGTGTCTGAGCAAGGAACTTTTTTCACATCTTGTCTCTATAAACTGGTGCTGCTTTCTGATCATGTTGGAGATCAGAGGAGACATAACTTGTGAACTTATTTGAGTCAACATTTCATGCTAGCATGACACGTTCATTTCTTCACTAAGATATATATTTTTTCTTCTGTTTTGATTCATGTCTTCTGAAGTTAGGGTTGCAAGCATTAGAACATAAAAACAAAACAAAAAAAACAAACAATAATTTGGGGGTGTCTTGAAGCATGGAAGAAATAAAAAATATGCTCTGCTGCGTTTTCATAAATATAAATTATTTGTTGTCTAATACAAATCTATCAGCAGTTTAAATTAAAATATTACCGTATTTTCCGGCGTATAAGTCAGGGTTTTTTGCATAAGTTGCATGTCCTGCGACTTATACATCGAAGCAACACATTTATGTTTTTTCCCCATATTTATAATCCAATCTTTGGCTAAGCTCTGACGATTTCATTCATTCTGACATGGAAAATATTAAACACTACCATTTTCAGCCACTAGAGGGCTCTCGACTAATATGGCAAGTCAAGTGTCTCATTAATAGGTAAAAGTGGCTATTAATGAGACACTTGGCTTGCCATACAAAGCCACCTTCGTCTCCCTCCGGAAATCCTGGAGCAAATGTCAAATCAGCTACATTTCGCTGCTCAGGTTGATTTGACCATTAAAGTGCATTTATTAAGGAAAAGTTCAACTGAGACACACCTTTGCTATAATTTCGAGCAAACAAATAATTGTTTTTAGGTAGTTATCTTGTTAAATTTCGAAGGAATGCACAGCGAGTCGTCCCTTTGCGCATTCCCGCTTTCGTGTATCGGCTTTTGAAATGCAGCTGATTTGACCTTCAAAAGGCATTTATTAAGAAAAAGTTAAACTGAGACACATCTTTGATATAATTTCCAGCAAACAAATACTTGTTTTTACGTGTTAATCTTGTTAAATTCTTGCTAAAGTCTTTCCGTGCACGCTCCCATGGCCACCATTTGGCAGCGAATCGATTTTTGGCACAACACCGGCCCAAATTTCTGGGTTCGGCCCACATTTCCAGGTTGTCAGCCGTGACGCACAATAGAATGCACTTAACAGTTAAAACTGACATGAAAAAATGTGCATTTCTAGCAGATAAATGTCAACATTTTGTTTTAATTAAAATATATTAACAATTACAGTAAGACATAAGTACAATACATTTTAAATAGATGATGCACACATAAAAAAGTAATAATTCTGCTTTCTTAAGCAGAAGGAATAACATTTACCATCGCGGTGCTCCAACTTGTGAGCAGAACTTCTTTTTTTTTTAATCAGCAGGAAGACTGCTGAGCGTGTGTTTAATGATTAAGCAGTTCTACTCCAATGAGCATGCTCTGAGTAAATGTTTCATATGATCACTGATCACAAGAGCAAATGTTCTGATGTTTCGCTCAGGGCACGAGGCGCACGAAGTGAACCAGCAACAGCAAAAAAAAAAAAACTGCGGTTCTGTGTGCAGCAGGCAGGGAAAGGTTGAGTGCTGCTGGACGTTAATCATCCATAGCGATGACTCATGGATGTAATAAGGCTGTGTTTGCTTTTAGGTTGAAATTTAAAAAGTCATTTGACCTTTCTTGTTAGTGTCTAACAGAGTAGGAGATTTAGAGCATAGATTACAGGGATGTAGTACACTAAGCTGGAGGCGTTTTTTTATTCCAATTTTAGTCAAGTTTGACCTTTTCTTTTGTACAGATTGTAAAGCAACAAATAACAAAATCATAAAAGTTGTACAACAAGGCTTTTGTCTTATTCTAAAAACTTTTACAACAAACTTAACATGTTTCAAATGTTCACAACACAAACTCTTTAATCTACAACCTATGGGAGAAAGGTAAGATGAGAACATTCTGATCTAACCAAACACACAGTCATAGTTTAACTGCTATAAAAATAAATATTTTCATCAGGTTTTTTTTTTTTTTTTTTTTTGTGTGTATTGCAAACAACACACTCAAACGTACAGCAACTCAGGAGTGTGACATATCATGAGGCTTTCTGTTCCGATTAGGGGCTGTAGCTAACGTCGGGGCTGTTTTCTAGAGTATGGGATGCTAAATAATTAAAGAGTATGGGAGCGAGGCTGTCATACCGGCTTGTCTAGAATGTTTCCTATGCAATTAGACGCCGGGAGACATTTGAAGAGGACCCACAAAAAGAGCCACAAAAAAGTGACATGTGAACTTAAAGGAAATTAGCTCTTCACACAAGTGAAATGTGAAGGTTACTTAGGAATGCTTAACTCAGACTGCGGCTGTGTGAAGTGTGCGTTTGACTCAGCCCCGCTACCAAGACTGCGATTTTCTTTACTTTGAGCTGGCTTCAGTCAGTAAGATCACAGAGGGAATGAAAACTAATTTTGACTCAAGGCACACGGTGGAAGAAATAAAAATAAATAAATAAAAAAAATAACTTGAGATGTGTCGAAATAATGAGATCTCTTGATGTTTTCTGGGAGGATATGGGATGATGCAGACAGATACGCAGCTCACATCTTCACCCAAGGACACAGACACACAAACAGCCGTTGAACACTTAACCGCAACTTCAAAAAACACACAAATTTGCATGAGTGCGCCGACTCACGGTAGAAAGCCCACACACATCCTCTCACATTATCTGAGCACATGAAAGAATGAAGTGCGCGTACCTAAATGTTCATTTGACTTCAAGAAAACACAGCCTGATTGGTTGATTGGTACAGACGTCAATTAAACTTATGAACTTAATTAAAAGTCATTGTGGTGTAAGGCTTTAAACTTTTGTCCATTTTATATTAAAGCTTTTTTATCACAAAAAAAACTCAAAAACTGTTGTACAGTAAGTAGTACCTTGTTTACTGTGAGGGTTCCGTACCCTGAAGCCCGGCGATAAGTGAAAAACCGCAAAGTAGGGATATTAGTACAAATAGTAGTTTATTTTAGTTATATATATGGTTTAAAATGCCTATATACACACACACATATATATATATATATATATATATATATAGGCATTTTAAACCATTCCCACACTCTTGCAATATTCTAAACAATGTTTCTAAACTCTAAATGCTCTAAAAGAGCAAAGAATGTCATGATTTCCCTCTCTGTGTACACGGCTCACTTGCAAGTGGTTTTGGCCACTTCTCCTCTCTGCATGGAGATCAGCCGATCAGCTGCAGCAAGAATCTTATCCTGCAGTGTGGGCTGCACAAAGATGCAGCAGGTGCTAAATAATTTTAAATAATTTATTTTAAATAAAAATTCCAAACCAATCTAAATTTGAAAAACCGCGATTGAGCAAGTCCGTGATAAACAAACCGTGAGTAGAGAGGGACTAATGTATCACGGTGATGCACATATTTACTTATTAAACTTAAAAAACGTGTGAACATACATACAAACAACAATACTTTTGAAGACTGAAGTTCTGTTGGAGACCTGTAAATATTTGTAGATTAGTATGCTTCACATCCATCTCTGCTTTCCTCCAATCCCTGACAACCTTTCAAAGAAGTTTCTTACATCTCTACGTAGCAGTGATAACGCTGTCATCTTCCACACCTATCATAAGTCACAGGCAAACGACCCAGATCCTCTTTCGTCAGACAGAAGCCTCTGCGGGCCTGTAAGCTGTATCATTACATCATGTCATCTTTATGGCAAGGAGCAAAGCCTGGCTCTCTAATTACACTCTGCTTACTCCATTTACCCAGACAAGGACAGAACAGCAGGCAAACAAAGCATTAAAAATGGAGCGATTCCTCCCCGCTCTATAGATGCCCGTGTTGTTCTGCTGGTGGCTCGTGTTGTCCCCTGGTTGTTGTTGTTTCTGAAAAAAAAGCTGTGGAGGAGTGATAGCAGAGGGCACACGCCACAGTCTCTCTCTTCCTCTCCTCCCCTTCTTGACTTTCCCACCTCCTCATCTCTTCAAGCGTTCCCTCAAAAGGACTTATGAAGGTGAGAGGCTTTGTGACAGGCCAGGAATAAAAGAGACAAACCAGGGATAAAAATTAAATAAAAAGTAGCTGTCTTAAACAGTAATTGTACTCCTTTGCTGAGCATGCTTTCAGATATATAAAGCTGATTTACTGTCGGTGTTGCTGCCACAAATCAGAAGGCCCTCTGAGAAACACTCATGCTATGAAATTGTTTAATCTCATCAAGTTCTGCTTTCACAGCAGGCCATAAATCACATAGTCTTTGTTATCATAGACCTCCATGAGCGCCTGTGAGGCAGGCAATGGATCGTGGGTATATATAATCTTGACTGCACAAACAGCGGGGTCTGTGCAGCCTGAAATACTTTCATATTAGCCGCGGTGCAGCTGGCGGAACACAAGCGCCCTGATGGATATCTCATTTCCTGCGCTCCGCATCTATTCCAAGCAAATTATTACTGCATAAATTTCTTGTCAACAGAAACGGCCAATTAATTAAGTTAAAATGCACTCATGATCACATCTACGCACTACACAGGAGAGCCGGGGTAATTTTTCACTAAGCGGATTTACCGCAGGGGTCACCGTAATGAATGATTCTAGACTTTGTCATAAAGTCGCAGACAAGCCAATATCTACACGGGAGCTGCGGTACGAAGTAAACCCGTGATATATTTGCATAAAGCACATTTATGCGAAAATGCTGGAGGACGACAGACAGGGCGAAGAAATAAAGTTTACAACTCCAAAACAAAATGTCCGCCAACCTCCGCCTCGCCGACATTTATCAAAAGACGACCACAGAGGATTGGATAGAGATTACGGAAGCACCTTTGCCATTTAAGATACAAACTTTACACATTTAAGAGTGGTCCCAAACTGGATGAATTATTCATGATGTATTGGGGGGGGGGGGGGGTGGAGGGGGAGAGTGGTTGTGTGTTTTT
>NC_056498.1:65189724-65203350 GCF_014905685.2 Nematolebias whitei | reverse complement strand
GGGGGGGCTGGTGGTTGTTTATTCAGCTTGGGCCGTTTATCAGACAGTGAGGATCCCATGGCGGGGATGAGCTCTAAGATTTATCTGTGCTTGGGCTCCAAAGCAGATAAATCAAGGGGTGTAATCATGCTCTGAGTGGCCCAGCTGTGACCCCGTGGTGAACTAATGACACAGGGATATCTAAGCCCCTTTTCCTGTTTCTGGGTTAGGCCCTCAGGTTAGTCCTCTTGTCAGACACAAAGCTAAAGAAAGGCAAGGCTTGGCGGAAACACCAAGGAGAAACTTGAGGTCCTCCATGTCCCTTTGTCCTGTTTATACTACACCATTGTGCAGGATTGTTCACCTTCTACTAAAAATACCAGAGTTGTGTGAAAAGTAAGAGCAGAAAGCTACTGTGCAACAATATTAGTTTAAACAGTAACAATGGCTATCAATTACCAGTACATACATAGCAAGTTCACAAACCATCCGTGTAAATCATACTGCTGTTTGGTTGAGGAAGCCTCCCATCCCCTCCCTAAGCTAACGCTTTCTCCTGGACTTAGCCCACGCTGATTTATTATGTCTTTTTGCTAGCAGGCTGTCCGCTGATTAAGCCAGTGGAACTTTGTTTCACTCTCCTCTCTCTTTAATCTGTCTCTCAGCGAGATAAATTAGCCAGTGCCGTGCCAGCTCCCGCTCCCTTTACCTCCCTCCCTCTTTTCCTCTCCCTCTGCTTTTCTCTCTGTTTATCTTTTCTGTCTGTCACACATTGAGAAGAGAGCAGACACATCTGCTCCTGCGCTGCAGCGGAAGATAGGACTGGGCGACATCCCTGGTCAGATTTAGCTGAGAGTGTCTGTGAGTGAGAGCGAGAGGATGAGTGTGTTTTTCCTGTCTTTTTTCTCCTCTTGACAACATTCTGTCAAACAGTCCCCCTTCTCCTTGGCTGGGCTTATGCTCTTTTGTTGTTAACTAATAAATCAGAAAGTATTTATGATCTATTATCCTTACTTTTAGTCCTTTTAAATGGCGGCACGTTTGTGAGTGAATTAAAGCAGGTTTTTATTCACTAGGCTGTGGGCCAAAGTGAGGCCTGTGAATGCTTTCCCTTCTCCACTCTTGCCTGGGCGGTAAATCATACTCATTGTCAAGCAGCGCTAAGTTAGTGTACGTCATCGGGGAGAGCAGGAAACACTGGGCATAATTCTGTCCTTCATTTTAATTTATTGTATTGGTAGCTTTGTAATCCACGCCCCATAAATTTGGGGGTCTGACAGGCAGGAATTTGGTCTTAAAGGAAACGTTCATCAAGACTTTGGATAGAAAAGTACTTTTTTTTCTTCTTCTGAATTTTAAGTTCTCCTATAAAAGAAATAAACCTTTCAGCTTGAAGGCCGAGTTGCTGCTTTTCCTTTAGCTAGTTTCAATAACAGACATATTTTATTACATTATAATTTAGATAAGAAAACTACTAAAAAAACAGAATATAAAAGGTTGACAAAAAGGAAAGAAAAAAAAAACAGTAGGAGAAAAAGGAGGTTTGAGGACATAGCCTTGCTCAAAGATCTTATTTCAGGTAAAATATAAGGTCTAATACAAATTTAGAGCCTAGCACAAGGGCACTGCTGTGGCATCTGCTTTGCAGATAGTGCATTTGGCTTTCATTTCATGCCAGTGAATATAAATCAGGGAAGGCATCTCAATGCTAGGCCTGACTTCTAAAGTCCAACAAATCTTTAACATGAGATTAGGGGCTCAGTGGAGTCATCAATCTCTGGGTGATGGAGGAAAAAATATCATAGAACTCTATGGGCAATATGGTTTCACTGAGTCAGGACTGATGTGTACTAGAATGTGCAAAAATGCAATGTGCAATGGACTAACAAGTCATTATTCACATAAACTGTGAATTATCTTCGACACTGAGGATAAATAGATGGCTACAAAAAAGAAGAGGCTACTAAAAAGTGTCAGCAAATTAAAATTAAAGGCCTACCATTCTTTGAAGGGATGCACACAACCCATTGCCTTTCTTTCTTTCTTTTTTTTTTTAAACAGACATTTAAACTAAGATGACTTTATACCAAAGTTCATGCTCATTAATCCAGGTATAAATCCAACAATGTTCAGTCAGGTCATCTGAACAGTTTTTTTTTTTTTTTTGTGCTGAAACGTTTCACCTTCAATCCAGAAGGCTTCATCAGTCAATGAAACACACAACAAAACTGATTCTTCCCCCAACAGCTTACTCCAAAGTGGAACAAACCAGTTTTGTTAGTGATAACTTTGGTACAAAGGGGCCGTACCAAAGAGACCATCTTATCACAAACACAACTGGTTTGTTCTACTTTGGAGTAAGCTGTTGGGGGAAGAATCAGTTTTGTTGTGAGTTTGCTTGACTGATGAAGCCTTCCGGATCGAAGGCGAAACGTTTCAGCACAAAAAACAGAAACTGTCCAGATGACCTGACTGAAAAATGTTGGATGGTTCAAAGTGTTTTGAACCACTATGGCATGGTCTGCCTTGGGGAGTTGACGAGGCAGAGGGTGGGCCCTGGAGGCCATCTTATCACCAGCAAACGTTTTTTTTTTTTTTCCACTTTGGGAGTGAGCTGTTTGTGGGATTCAGTTTGATTTAATGAGCTCCGCAGACTAAAGAAGTCTTTTGGATGAAGGACGAAACATCTCAGCAACAAAAGAAACCGTCCAGATGACCTGACTGAACATTGTTGAAGATGATTTTATGTTGAGAAATGGAGTTATAGCCACTTTGGTCAAAAATTGAAATTAACCACAAACACAAGTTCAAAAATTCCACAAATTAATAATTTGTTTAAGTATATCCAGTGATTATGGTACTTTCTGAAAGTTTAGGTAAAATAGTTGCTGTGATTCACAAGATATTTTGTTAACAGACAATAAGTTTATTGTAAAAGTCTAAGCCAATGTTTTAAAGTAAATGTTGCTAGATCAGTTGGTGCGCAGAGTATTTGTTGGGAAGGACTTTCAGCTAACATATTGACACATTTTAGCTCAATATCTGTAAAACTAGTTAAGCTATAGCAATTTTTGTGTATGCAAATAATGATTAGCTGTAGTGACCAGCTTATATGGAACTGACTTCATAAGGGAACTAGTTGTAGACATATATCTTATGTATTCAACAGCTAACAGCTAGTCTAAGCAACATTTTGTTAATGCTTAACACAAATGAACACAGACACAGGGAATAATTATTCTGGCTATATGATCAAAACTTTATTACAAACAATAAATCCCAACAGAACAAAACAAAACAAACAAAAAAAACATTATAGATTCTAACAGATGAATATTTACCCTCCATTACTGTATATGAAGGCCAGCACGGTGGCACAACTGGTAGAGCTGCTGCCTCTCAGCGAGCAGGTCCTCGGTCCAAATCCCGGTCCAGAGGCCTTTCTGGGTGGAGTTTGCATGTTCTCTCCGTGCATGCGTGGGTTTTCTCCGGGTATTCCGGTTTCCTCCCACAGACCAAAAACATGCATGTTAGACTAATTGGTAACTCTAAATTGTCCCTACGTGTGAGTGAGAGAGTGAATGTTTGTTTGTCTCATTTGTCTTTATGTGTCCCTGTGATGGACTTGTGAACTGTCCAGGGTGTCCCCCGCCTCTCGCACAGCGATTGCTGAACATGGGCACCGGCGACCCCCGTGACCCAAAATGGAAGAAGCGGGTAAAAGATAATGGATGGATGGATGGATATGTAAAACTTGTGAACTGCTTTGTGTCTACAACAAAGTTTGAAGACCAAAGAAAAGTCTTAATCACTTAGTTAATCACCCCGTGTATATATCATGTATATATTCTAAAGCACGGGTCTCCTTAGTGAGTTTAACCTATTAAAAGCGATGTACGATTTACAAGATGCGTCATCTGTGGATAAAACTGTGCATAGCATTAAAGAGAACACAGTCTATGAAAACCCAAGAATGAACCACATTTCCCTTTAGCCTTTTCAGTGCACCACATTTACATATCAAGCCACTAGTCTGCAATGTAAACACATTCCATCGAATGTCATCGTCGCACCAATGAAAGCCATTTTATTCTGCTTATAGTTCACACACACTGCGTAGCATAAGACAAAGGCAACACGGCCTGAAAGAGACATCTCATGTCATCACCCAAGAGAGATAATGGAATTGTTATACACCCTTGATCACAGACACTCTCACGGCATCGTGCTCTGTTTTTCACTCGTTCTTTGTCTCAGTGCTCTCAAAAGTCTCTCTATCGCACAGAGACACAGCGTACGAGCAAAAAAATTCTAGCACACTTCAGTGCGATAGCTCCTCTTCTTTTTCAGGGTTTCATCTCAATAGCTTTTTTATCTGAGCACTTCAATTTGCAAGCCTAGCTTGAAGGCAGCTCCTCCTGATATGTTAATTGCAGGGTACTTAAGCGCTAAAAGATTAACATAAAACCCTTTGGAAACAAGCTAATAGTTTATGATAATTTGTGCATGGCCTTTGTCTGTCTATCATTACATTGCCTCTAGCTGTAATTTTATCAAGGGGTTGTAAAATATCATTGAAACAAGTTCACTCGGATAATTAATAGCAGAAACTGTATTATTCAATTGAGCCACACTAGCTCCATTAACAATATGGCAACTAAGCTATAATTAAAGTATTTTATTTTATTAACCTATTCATAACGTTGTGCAAATGATGACACAGAAAGACATTTTTTTCTTGCTTAAGCACTTGCACCAGGGCAATTACAGAAACCAGGGTTGTCTCCTCTGTTAGCTGAGCTGATTGAAGCTTTTCAATTACCAAGGAGGGGTGCATGGCTCTCCCACAAAAGCGACGCAGGAGACATGCCCACCAGCAGACGCAAACGAGCTGACAAATAAAAGTTTATGCTGTTCCATTGGAATGGGACATTTGGATTAAAGCTTGACTTTTCATTCCAATACGAATAAGCTTTGGAAGGACTTAACACAAAAGTGAAGTATTGTTGCGGTTTGAGTCCTAATAAACGTTTCAACAAGCATGAGGACATTTTAAATTAAATAAAATTATTTAGCCCAGTTGTTGTAGAAAAGTTTAGGGATTTTGGTATATTTAATGCAAGGATACCTGCACAGTGTGTGTTCACTGTACCTGTGAATTTATATCCGTGCATAATAGACACGCTAGAACCTCACTAGTATGCTTGTAAGTGCGCACACACAGATACACACACGTTTCCTTTTTTCCAACAAGCCACCCCTCTCATGAATAATACAAAAACTCCTTTCACCAAACAGCTCAAATAGCTATTCATTCATCTGCATACCTGCAGCCTTGCAAAATGATTGGACCACCATTACCACTGGAAAAAAATAGAAAAAGAAAGAAATGTTCCCCAAACAATTTGCCTCAAAATGAGACAGGAATGATTCTGTTCTTTTCAGCGCCAGAGACAGGCCCCTGTGCATAATGATGTTAGCGTAATGGGGTGACAGATAGACTGGGAGACCATGACATTAGCATGAGAAACGCACCAGTGAGCAACCGCTCAACTGTGGTCTCAGAGGGCCCTCAGACATACACCCTGAACATCGTTTGTCTCACAGCTCTACGAGCCTGACAAATGAAGACATGCCACGTTTTATGTCAAGCAATATACCATTCCACTTAGAAAACACATGACTTAATGACAGAGGGAAACCCGTCTCTGCATTATACAGACTTACTACATCTAGTCTTAACAGCAAAGAATACCCACTTTGAAGGTTGGAGAGAGGAAAGCAGCGACAAAATCTGCACACTGATACGTAAGGACATTTTACAATTAAACTGTCAAAATAAAGGTAAAAAAAGAGAAAAAAACTACAAACTACTATTTCATAGTATTATTATAGAGATACTGTATATCAACAAGTCTACACAAAACCAGATTTCATGTTAGGTATTTTTCACATCCCTGTAAAAAAACGGCTTAACACTTTATGGCAAAAAAAAAAAAAAGTTTTGAAAAATTCTCAACAATAATTAAGAGCTTGTTGTTACATTGTAAAAGTTTGATGACTCGTCTTGCATCAAAGAACATGCATTATTTATGTGTTGAGTGAAATTTTGTGTAACTAATTTCTGCAGAGATTGCGTCTAAAGTTTTACCGTTTCTTGAAATAGTTTAGCGTATAGCTTTGATCCTTATTGTTTCTTTTTATACTTTATATTTTTGCTATTTTGGGTATAACTTGAGTACACAATTTCGTTCCACCTCATGTACCACATGTGCTGCGAATGACAATGAAAACCTTCACCCTTCAAACCTGAACATTGAAAAATACATAAATAGCTCAAATATACAGTACATTCAATGAGAAACCGAAACAAGATGTAACAGTTTATTAAAATACCTGTATAACTTCCCACTTTTATCTGTCAATAAATAAAATAAAAAAAAAAATCATAATTCTAATTTTAAGAAGTAAAATTCTAGCATAATTTATGGTTGACAGTAAAAAAAAAAAAAAAGATATACTTTGGAGGTCCATTCAAACATAATCAAGTAATTTTTTTCTCCCGAATGGGCCACTTCATCTTGACCACTTCATCTATCTGCCAGAGTTTAAGGTCAACAGCATCTTTCTGAAAATATTTTCAGGCTAAAGGAATATAATCATGTGTTTATAAGAGGCGATAAGTAGCATGTGACACACTGTCAAAGTCTAAATGCTGCAGACATGAGCCACGGCCTAAAAATGGCCGAGTTATGACAGCCTGGCCGTCCACAGAACAAAACTGTAGAAGGGCGAATGCCTCCTGTAAACATTTATCTTTTCTGTGAAAGTGTGTCTGTGTGCAGTACGGCTTGGCGACAGGAGCTTCTCTGAGTCTTTATCTGTGGCATGACAAGACAACCTGTAATATATGAGCATCTGGTGCTCCTCTTCAAACACAGCCTTATCTCACGCCAAACATTCCCCGAGGCCAGAGCAGAGCGAGAGTGGCCCAGACCAGACAAGACCTCACACCCTCTCTTCGCATCCCACCCAACCTGTGAGCCGAGCATTGGGCGGACAGGCTGGGAATGGCCTGTCAAAGTGCATATGGGTGTTTACAGTGTGCGTTCTAAAAGCGCATCTCGGACAGCTGAGAGAAACAGTGCGACATTACAGTGATGGAACTCGTCTGCTCTGCGTTTTTCTTCCATCTCACTAATCAAGCTGAGGGTTAATGGCGCTGCACTTAACACAAACAAATACAATCTGTCTTCGTCCACTCACGTAAACATTTCTGTTGAGACTCCATCTAAACACCCATCACTCATGTGTCTATTTGGGGTAATTATTTTTACATCAACCTGAAGATAAATTGTCAAGGTTGTTATAGATCTTAGAGAGGGCTAAATGTTCAACGTGCATGTTATTACTTCTCCGTTTGACTTACGGATGTTTGTAAACTGCTGGGATATTACTAAAACAGCTTATAATAAATTATACTGCATGACAATAAATCTGATATGATGCAACCATTATATATAGTAAAGCCCATTTTAATTTTTTTACCAATTTCATTCTGATGTGTAAATATAGAGAAGTTCAGTAAAAAAAAAAAAAAACACTATTCTGTTTTTGTGTACACTGTGCTCTGCTCGGACCACTGCCTTTGGCCAGCCTATGGGGGGGATGTAGACATGCCCCTCTCTGGGGCCTGTAAATACTGCCTGCGCCTTACTTCAAAGAGAGGGCATAAGGGCAAGGTGCTCCCCCTCAACTCAGATCCATTCAGCTCACAGCTGATTCCTCCTGTGTAAGTGTTTGCGTGTCTCACTTGACTCTCTCTGGGCCCCTCTAGCTTTCATTTCAGACCGCCTTCTACCCTCTTCTTTAGCTTATTTATTTATTTTCTCAAGAATGAATATAGAGAGGACACGGCAGTTCACCCTTTAGCTCATGTGTGGGTTTGTGCATCGTCTTTGATGTCTGATAATGAAGGGCAACGCTATGCAATCTTCAAACATGCTGTCACACAAGCTCTCATCATGATTCATGGCTTAATGCAAAGCATGCTGATATTACAGCAAAACACACACAAAAAGAATGGTTGTCTGGCCTCCATATACCATGTGACAACTGAAGAACATCAGTACATAAAAGGCAAAGAGAAACACAGACCAAAGAGTGTACGCAAGAGAGAGAGAGAGAGAGGAAGTGGATTTGAAAAGGATGAAAATGCAGAGAGGAGCTGAGCTCAGTGGCACAGGGAGGTCTGGCCTTTACAAATCCCTTCTTTTAGGATCTCTTCATCCAGATGAAAGAACAGTGGCAGGCAGGATTATACGGAACAATTGCGCTTTCTGCCCAAACCCCTGACTTGATCGGCTTTTGCAAGTGCCTTAATCGTTTTCAATTAAGCACATTTTCTGACATCCAGTAATAGCTACAGTGCTGGTCTTGGACTTTTCAGTTACCCCATCAGTTCCCTGCTGCCTTTGTTTGGTTCAATATTTGATTCCCCAGATGCCTGTTGAACTGAGCAGAAACTTCTTGTTAAAGAGACACATAACCCATGTCCCAAATGCGTATTAAGGACTCACATGTAGCACTTTTATTGATAATGGCTAAAGTGTTTGACAAATTAATTTAATTTATGATGTTATTTAAAAAAAAAAATGTTTGGCTGAATGTACTTTTTTCATTTATTTTTTCTTAGCAAGCTTTTTGTTGGTGTGACAATCAATACTCAATCCATACAGAAACATTTAAATAAGACATATTAGAGACATATTGTATGCTCTCGTTCTTTTAATTAATCCACTGGCTGTAAAACAGTGTACACTGTTTTTTGCTTGTGAGAGAGCCAAACAGCATCTGCGAGTACAGCCTCTTGATTCAAAACCGTACCTGCATTAGGGATGTGCGATATGGCATAAAATTCATATCACGATATATATTGTGATGGGTGGTGGTAACGATATACTGTATATCACAATATGTTTTTGGCATAAAACTTGCAATAGGGATGAAAAAAAGCATAGGGTGTCCTCTTGCCATCATTTGTTTTGAAAACTGCTATACCACAAAATATTCTCAATTAAGAAAATCCCACTACTAGGTCCAGAGAGTTTTTAAATAATTAACAAATCAAATATTATGTTTCTTTCTCGTAGTGGAAAACAGTGCAAAATATATCAAATGTAGTTTTAGTCATGTTTTAAACAAAAAAAAAAAAATGATGTTAACTCTTAACAGTTTCCAGTATTCTCACTTAAGAAATGAAAAGCAACAGAGCAGCATTTTACTCTGAAAACACTTAACCCTCCAACCCTCTAGTGGGCGTCTCCTTCCGCTTTAAGAAGATCTGACACAAAATGGCGACCAGTTTCCTCTGTGGCTTTGACCAGAGGGTCTCGCAGTAAAATCACACAACACAGCGTTCTTTTACAGATCAGAGAGCAGGTTTAACCCTTTAAAAAAAAAATTTTTTTTAGCTCAAATGCACTCTCTAAAGCTGACCAACGAACTTTCGATAAAAAAAAACTTTAGACAGAACACAGCGTTTTGTGCATGCGGCCAAATACGAGTACTGCAAGTCAGCTGTAGTTAGCTTGTAGCTTCAGTACTTAGCTCTCGAAGAAAGGACATTAACACCACTTACGCACAGTTTTCAACTCAAAAGAAGTAACAATTAAATCTGACAACTCTGATTTTACATCAGACACAGCATTACTGCAGTTAGCCAGTAGAATACAGATCTCTACGGTAGGCTAAATGTCTATCGTTTCTACTGTGTACATTATATATTGCGCATTCCTAACCTGCATGTAGCACCAATTTTCTGTAAATAAATCAGTCTTTTTTCCTCACATTCAGTCACTTCCTAGCTGCTTAATACCAGTCAAACTTCAGTGCTTTGTGTATCTTGAAGGACTCAAGATCCCAAGTCTTTGAAGGAAAGAAATAAAAACATTAGCAGGCCCTGGATTGGCTCAAACTACCAACCACCTGTGGCTGGAAATGGCAACCAGAAAAGTGGCTCAGTATTTCTTTAGCTAAAAAGAGAAGAAACAACTCTCTATCAGTCACTCATACTTTGTAGGAGTGATACACCACAGGGAAGTGCCACACTGTCAAGTGAGATACAAAAGATTTAGGTTCTATATTTTAAGATGAGACAATGCTATGAATACTTAGTAAATTATGTAAAGTAATTAAGAAACAGCAGGTTTACAATTGAAATCTGGAAGGCACAGAAAACTTGCCAAGAGGACTGGTCATAAGATTCAGCAAACTGAAAGGCCAATTTGACAAAAAGACATGCAAACAACACATTTGGATTAATTCTTCAAACAGTGGTATAGATGACTGTTTTACTGCCTTGTATTGACAATAATATAGAAAAAAGTTTTAATTTTCCTTCAAAATTTGTCCCCAATGAAATCAATCATGTTTGATTGGAAGATTCATTCAAACTTTATTTATACAGATTAGTCTCATCGAGTCACGAGGACTCATTTTCAAGAGAGACCTGTTTTAAACAAACCGCAGATGAGATACAGACAAAAATAAACAGACATAAAATGCATATAAAGTAAAAAAGTAAATAAAAGTAGTGATATAAAACAAAATAAAATCAAGCTACATTATGAAACAAGGTAAAATATTTAAAAACAGGAACATGTCTTCATTGATTTTTGCATTGAACTTAACAACTGATTAAAATCCCTTAGAGAGGTCAAAGTCGACAGCGTAAGATCTTTTTGCAAGGTGTTCCTGGTTACAGGAGCAGAGTAAGAGAAGATCTTTTTGCTGAGTTCAGTCCACACTGAGGGGACACTGCAGGTAAAGATGTCTTGAGAGGGCACACAGTAACTGCACTGACGATGTGACATATGGGAAGAGATATAAGAAGGTAACAGACCAAGAAGTGATTTAAAGATGAAAATGTACCAGTGTGAGAGCCTGTGTGAAGTTAATGATGACCAACTGATCATTGAGTGCAGAGTGCAGTGATGGGTATGATAGTTACAACCAGTTATGAATCTCAGCGCACCATGGTGGACAGCATCCAAGATCTGCAAGGTGCTTGCAGGAGAAATCATATAAACAATGTCACCATAGTCAATGGCTGGTAGAAAAGTAGTAGTTACATGGTGTTTCCTGGCATTCAGAGTTAAGCAAGATCTATTTCTGCAAAAGAAACCCAATTTTAATTTCAGTTTTGTTTTTAATCAAGTTTTCAACATGCAGTGAGATGTGCATCGACCAGGATTCTCAAGTATTTGTAAGAATCCACAAACTCAATAGGAACAACATTCGTAGAAAAGATAGGAGGAAGGACTGCTGGCGGTGTTGTTGTACTCGACACCGGTCTTGGTCTCAAGACCGGTCTTAAGACCACTTTTTGATGGTCTTGGTCTCGTCTCGGACTCGACCGCATTTGGTCTTGGTCTTGTCTTGGTCCTGGAGATTGAGGACTCGGGATTTTATTTCAAGACCAGTCAAGACCACAACTGTGGAAATATCACTAAATTGCCAAAATATTGTCTAGTGTATTTGGTACGCAGTACCTGGAAGTGAGGGGCTGTCAACTGTAAGCTGTCATTCAGAACCAGCCACGGCTGCACTTTGCGTCAGAATAGATTTGCTAGCAATAAGCAGTCTAAAACATGACTTAATCATTTAATAAATAGCTTTTTAAAATAATTTCAAATTGTTTCTGAACTGTTCGTGCTTTGCTGGAGCCTCAATTCTCTACTGCTGTGAAGTTAGTTTTACGTTGGACGTTGGACATTCGAGCTCTGTGGCTTCAGCGGTGTGTTCCTCTCATACAATCCGAAGCAGACAGTCTGATTTCGGTCAGGTGTGCTTAGTTTGCCCCTCCTGTGAGACATAATGGTTCGCTTAGGGACTGTCAACAAATGACCGAACCAAACACTCTTCAGAAACAAAAATTAATATATTTTACATCATTTGACCCACTGACACAAAATTACTCTAACAGACCTGACACACAACACACACTCATTTATTTATAATTTTAAAGCATTTTCTAATTAGTTATTGAGAAATATATATATATTTTTGAACAAATAAATTATGTAAAATAAGAAAATGCTTTAAAATGAGAAATAAATGAGGATGCCTCATCAGTCTTGTGTCAGTGTGTCACATGACATGGAAATTATTGTTCAAAACCCACTGAATGTCTGATTTCTTTGTTATGTAGCTTCAGAAATTTATAAAAGCTAATACATTCATACAAAAGCAAACAAAGTTGCAGTATTTAACTTTTATAAAAATTTATATACAGTATGTTTTTTACATATTTGTTAAAACTGTCACTATATCATGATATTTATAGTATAAGACAGATAATCTATGAAAAGATTGTGCTCCAAGACTTGAGGACTTGCTCTTGACTTGGTCTCGCCCTCTCTCGGTCTTGCTCTTGACTTGGTCTCGGACCCTAAAAGTCTTGGTCTTGTCTTGGTCTCGGTACACTCTGGTCTTTCTTGACTTTGTCTCGGGTTAGGTGATCTTGACTACAACATTGATGCTGGTACCAACTTTCTGTTTAAAAACAACATCCCTTTGGTTTTATTAGCATTTAGCACCAGTTTGAGATGGGACAAGTCTGACTGAATGATGTTGAATGCACTGTAAAAGATGGAAAACCTTAGCAACTGTTATAGATCAACAATAAACAACTGTATTATCGGCATAGAAATGCAAGGATGTGTCAGGAATGTTCTGACTTACATTACTTATGTAGATTGTAAAGAGAGAGTGTCCTAAGACAGCCTTGTGGTACACCATTGAAAGAATAAGATAAAATACCAGTAAACTTGAAAAGCAACCATCACAGTTTAAATGAATCAGTAGACGGCTACAGTCTCAAAACATCTAGAAATCATTAAAAAAACAACAACAACAACATCTCAAGTGGTGGAAGCTCAAGGCCTTCGCATAGCTCTCACAGTCTTTCAAGCAAAATATGACAGTCTTAGTAAAATTCTCACGAGCTGCAATAAAACTTCAGAATGTCACAAGCCTAGAGATTTTTTATGAATGTATTGCTGAAATGTCCTCAGAAATAAGTGAAAAACTCTGAACTGACTAAAAAGTATGCTACAATGTATGATTTGTACCTAAAGAGGGGGTTATAACCACTGATGATTAAGGATACTATATCAGAATCAGAATAAACTTTATTATCAATGCACCAAGATACAACGAGAATATGTACGTACAGTCATCCGAAAGATGGACGTAGTGCACGAAGCTACTGCTAATTAGCGTGGCTCTCTTATTCTTCATCAGAATAATATTTTTGCTTAGATGAGAAAAGGGAAGAAAACATGAGGAGAGACTGTGTAAAAAAAGATTGTTCAAACCATGTCCTAGACAGGGCACGATTTGAGGCATCAAAAAACTGACCACAGCATAGCACATACGTAAATAGACATGATATATTTCTTACAAACCTAAGTTTATTTTTGCATGAATGTGAAACTGTAAAAAAAAGTGTATTATTGAAAAAAATATTGAATCCTTAATGCGCTTTGGAAATGAGCTGCAAAACTGTTGAGAGAAACATGCAGAAACATGCATTTGAACAGAGATATGGTAATGTTTGAAAGACCAAAACACTTAATTTTTAAG
>NC_056498.1:65159396-65184724 GCF_014905685.2 Nematolebias whitei | reverse complement strand
ATGATCCTCCATCTGCCTGCACGGACCAAACTCTACGGACCTGTTCGGTTCCGCGGGGAAACATGGATGTTCTCCGTCTGCCGGACCTGGTTCTGGAGGGTTGTCTGGGAGGCAGCTGCTGCGGTCATTGTTACCAACGAGCTGCTGACAGGATCTGCTAACTAGACCTGCTAACCTGCTAATAGTGCTAACAAGGTCCTCCGTCTGCCTGATCGGACCCAACTCTGTGGACTCAGCTTGGTTCCGCGGGGGAACCTTGGATTTTCTCTGTCTGCTGGACCCGGTTCTGGAGTGCAGTCTGGGAGGCAGCTGCTGTGGTCCTTATTATAATTATGCTGCTGAAGGGACCAGCTAACAAGACCTGCTAATGCTGCTAACAACACCACACTGCTAACAGTACCATGGGGCCAACAGGACCATGTTGCTAAGAGAAACCTCATAACCGAAACTCACTGCTAACAGTATCATGCTGCTAATAGAACCATGCTGCTGTAGATTTATTTATTTTTCACTTTTGGCATCTTGTTTCTGTATTTCTGTTGCATGCTTTTGACTAAATACCAGTTTATGTTAGTTTAGTTTATGTTAGTGCTCGTATTAAGCGTGTAAATTATAGCCGGACAAAACATATGAGAATTGTGCTGCTGTTGTTTGGTGTATTGTTTTGCACTCTTGGTGATGGCATATATCTTTGATCTTTTAGCGTACCATTTGGCGTTCGTTTAGCGTATATCAGTTTATATCTTAGATTTTTATTTGCTGTTTCGTTTTACACATTATATTTTTGCTATTGTTTGATGTAACTGGGACCCTATGTGCACAATTTTGTACCACTACATGTACCACATGTGATGCGAACGACAAGAAAAACTCTGATTATGATTATGTAAAATGTGTTTAAGGTACAACAATGTCAATTTTTTCAACCAAATGTCAAACTATTCAAAATGGCATTAAGTCACAGAGTGTCCACTAAAATTACAGGGAAGTTCATCCAACACTCAGTGGGCCATCACTTCAGTCTGTCAGCCATGTGGCTCTTTTACTGTCTTTACTGCCGGCTGCCATCTTAGCGGTTAATAATTAGGTCTTCTCCAGCTACAAAACAGAGTGCCACGGTGACAAAAGCCAATGGCAGCCAAGGTGGCGGCTCGGCTGCCACATTTTAAATAGACTGACCAAATGATTAATGAGTGAGGCCACTGAGCGAGAGGAGCAATATTGCACACAGACAAAGGCTGCCTGCACAGTTGCCTGCATACAATAAAAATTTAAAACACAACAAGACAAGCCTTGACCAAGGAGGGAAACAAGAACCGAGACAGGGTGGCAGCAAAAGTGGGAACATGTCAATAAATTCCTGAATTTCAAGTAACATAAAGATTTTGTTAAATGTCTGAGCTTATTTTGGGTTATATTTATATTAATATTCTGGCACTTTCAGTTGTATGGCATGACCAGACAGGTTTAAAATGTAGAGAAAGTTAAAAAAAAAAAGGCTGATTATTTTGTGGGAATTGTAAGAGCACAATGGACATGCTTATACAATTATTGTAGACACAGGAATACTTTTCCCTGTGGTGAGCCACAAAATTTAATTCATTTGGAGGAGACATTTGGTTGCCAAGTTGGCTAAAAGTGTTTCAGTTGCACAACATGAAGTGAAACATCAAATCCACAGATAAATTACCATTTGTTTTCTATAGCATACATTACAACCAAATACTATGACAATTATTTTGGCAAGGTTTTTAATAAAGAACATCAAGAGACTTTAAGTTTCACATTAGTTGTTGAATCACCAATTTTTTTTTTTTTCATGTAAAATTAAAAAAGTAACAGAGAGAGCCAGTTTCTTCTGTTTCTGTCATTAATAGTAACATGGAATGGTGATCGTCAGTGCTAACGCTACTCTTTATAACAAATTATATCCATTAAAGTAAGCATATAAAATCAACCACAGACAGACAGGAGATGAGAAAAAAAGTGGTAAACATGTGCCTTTTTTGCAGGAAAAGTTTCACAAACAAACATGAAGGCTTGATTCCACCACCAGTCAACAGCTATTGTGAATATTCGGAGTTGCTGCTGCTTCAAGCAGGTTTTTCCATTTGATCTGCCTTATTCTCACCCACCATTTTGCTGCGCTCGGGTAGCAGGGCTCTCAGTCATCACAACATCTCCTTTTAATGCCCCTGACAGGGGGTTATTTGCTCCCATATATGTTTTCTCTCCAATTACACCATGGCAGGCTTTAGGCTGCCAAGCCAAGCCACTGTGATGTTGATGGTCACCTCTTTGACTAGTTCTTCCTGCCTCTTGCACTATATTTTTCATTTTTAAAAATTCTATTAGAGATTGTGACTCTCTCATTTTTCCGTCTCCAGTTGAAAGTGTTGTTTAACATCTGACAAGCATCAGCGCCACAATATGAGCTATTATTTGGCACAGGTAGGCAGTGTTGGACTTTTTTCTGCAAGTTGCATGTCTTGCAAATATATGCCATCAGAGTTTTACACAGACTGCATAGAAAAAAAAGACAAATTATAGATTCAGTGCATTTAGTGTGTGTGTGTAAGAAGTTGGAGTAGAACATTATGAGTACAAATATTTCTCCCAACTACAGCACACCGAGCAGTCCTGGGAGTTTGTATTACTGCACACACTTTTTTAATTTATGACTGATTGTTTCAGCCTGAATATTTAAAGTGGAGCACAAGTGATCTACACCAAAAACACTGCTGTATTTACCCTAATATGCTTCACGCAATGTGGCTTTTCAATGATGTGAAATGTTTCCAAGAGACTGATATCTCAAATGTACGCGTTGCAAACCCTTTTAATCAATAGAGCAAAACAGACAGCATCTGTGAGTATAGCTTTAAGCTAAGTAGAATGCTAAATGCAAAGGCTGCCATTGATACCAAAATGAAAAATGCATGATTTTCTGAGGGAGCAGCCTTTTATCTACAAGGCAAGATCAATAGTGGGAAGAGGTTATGAAATCAAAGTTGTTTCGTTGGTGCAGTAGTTAACTGACACTTTGGAAAAACATGTGAACATAATTTAAGGGAACAAAGCATTCTTAGAGACAATTGGAGGAAAGTCAGGTGAAGTTTGGTGTTTTGATAAAGGTTTTTTTTTCCCCCCCATATTCGGTAAAGCACTATCAAACACAGTGTACAGGCTAACAAATGTCAGATTTGTTTACCGCTGACAAGCTCATTGCAGGATTAGTAATCGTTCTTTGTTTCTCGACTTCAACTACAGAGACATTAAAACTAGAGTTCTCTGTAGTTAAAAAAGCAACATGACACAGTTTTTTTAGTAGTCCTGTTCATGCCCTTTCATCATCTATTAAACATCGCTGTACAGGAGACAAGGGAATTATTTAAAAAAAAATTGAAATTAAGAAAAAAAGCCCTATTTATTAGTTAAAAGTAACAAAAAATAGTACTTTTATAAAAATAATCAAAAGTCCTTCTATGGACTGAAGGACTGAAAGTATTGAATCAAATTTCAATGTACAACACATTATATTTATCATATCCATCCATCCATCCGTCCATTATCTTTAACTGCTTCTTCCTATTCGGGTCACAGGGATCATTGGTGCCCATGTCCAGCCATCACTGTGCGAGAGGCGAGGGACACCCTGGACAGGTTGCAAGTCCATCACAGGGACACATTTAACCTATATAAAGCATAATTTATTGTACTATAGTTTATCAAATATATACCAAATACTATTAGAAAGTAAAACATTAACACACGTTAGGAGTATATATTTTTTTGAAAATCAAGATGAAGTTAAAGTAAATAATGTTACACATGTCCACTCACACTCTGCCAGGAACTTCATGAGTGTGTGTGGTTCCCTCTTTCCCCTGTACTCCTAATGATTTTCTTTTTATGTTCTCCTCTCATAGACAGCTCCTCTTAATACTAAGAGACAAGAATGCTATTCTTGAAAATATCAATGTGCTATTTTCCGGAAACACAACATGCCCTTCCACTTCTATGCTGATGACTGTCAAATTTACTTCCCCCTAAGACACAATGGTACATGCTCTATTCAACCACTGCTCAGCTGCCTGGCTGACATCAGGGACTGGATGGCTTTAAACTTCTTAAGTTTCAATGAAAAGAAATCTGAAGTCATGTTGTTCCCTCCCAACGACACGATCACAAACCACTGCATCGACCTTTCCGCTCTAACCCTGTCAGAAAAACAAAGAGTCACTAATCTGGGAGTGATAATGGACCCTTCCCTGAAACTTAACAATCATGTAAACATGAATGTTAAATCATGTTTCTTCCAGCTGAGGCGGCTGTCTAAACTGAAGCCCATATTGTCCAAAAATAACCTGGAGACAGTAATACATGCATTCATTACATCTAGGCTTGATTACTGCAATTCACTCCTGTTCGGTATCAGTCAGACCTCCATTGCACGACTACAACTGGTCCAGAATGCAGCAGCTCGATTTTTAACCAGTACAGGCAAAAGAGAGCACATTACACCAGTTTTGGCCTAAATGCACTGGTTACCAGTTCACTTTCGAATCCAGTTCAAAATACTCATGTATGTCTACAAATCACTGAACAGTGACTACAACCGTATGTCCCACCACGCTCCCTGAGGTCAGCAGACCAGTTGCTCCTCACAGTTCCAAGAACTCGTCTTAAGCGCAGAGGTGACAGGGCCTTCTCTGTAGCAGGACCAAGACTCTGGAACGAGTTACCTCTGCTTATCAGACAGGCCCCCTCCCTCTCGGTTTTCAAGTCCTGTTTAAAAACCCACTACTATTCAATAGCTTTCAACACAAGATGATCTGTGTTTTGATCCTGTATGCTCCACACTGGTTTGTCATCATTATCTGCATCGTTTTTATGTCTATATTTCTGATTTACCTCATTTTGTATTTTGCTTTGTGTGTTACCTGTTGTTTTGTCTGTACAGCACTTTGGTTGGCCTTGTTGCTGTTTTAAGTGCTTTATAAATAAAGTGGTATGGTATGGTAAGAACTTAAATTATAACATGAAAGCAACTCAAGAGTTTCAAAAATAAACAAGAATATTTTACCATAATTAGGTAGGAGAAAAAAATGAAAAAAAGGTCTTCAAGAGCCAGAGTGAAGCCCAATGTGGAGCAGATATGTGATAAAGACAATATGAGCTATCTGCTTTAGATGGTCTAGTAATCAGTGTTTGAATCTGTTGTGCCATATTTTAAAAGCTGGGTCATTTAAAAAAAAACATTCTGCAACAAATATGGATGGTTCCCATCTTTTAATACCCAAAGTGCTGCTGACAAAAAATAAAAATCTAGCATACGAGAATAAAAATATTTGTCTATGAGTTTTCAGATTATGCTCTTATATTGGTGAGTGTTGTTCAGAAAACAAACTGTATACTGAAGGCTCTCTTTGAGTGTTAGGATTGAAATATTTTGTGTGTAAAAAAACAATCTCCAAAATACGACGAAGCTTTAGGGCCACGGTAAAAAAAAAAAAAAAGCCATAATATTACGAGAATAAAGTCGTATGAGACTTTTTTTTTTTTTTTACAGCTCTTGTTTATTTTATTTTATTTTCTACGAGTTGTATCCATGACATGAACAATCAATCCAGTAGGCATGTCAGCAAATGATCAATCCAAAGCTAAATGCTCCTTACCTGCAGAGAGCTGCGCTGCAGCCCATCATGATACTGATAATAATCTGATGCTGATGTGCTAACAGATTAACTATCTCCTCATTTGTAAAACCAATACCAAAGTATAACTTCACAAGATGCTCAATTCTTCATTTTACCACAGTTAAAATGTGGTAAACCCTGCTTTATTGTGTCGGAGTTCGGATAATATTACGACTCATTTAGCTTTGGATTGGTCATTTGCTGACACGCCTACTGAACTGATTGACAAGTCGCATCGTGGATTCAACTTGTGGGGAAAAAACACACACGAGAGTTGAAAAAAAAAGTCTTGTACGACTTTATTCTTGTAATAGTAAGACTTTCCATCCATCCATCCATCCATCCATCCATCCATCCATCCATCCATCCATCCATCCATCCATTTTCTTTTACCCGCTTCTTCCATTTTGGGTCACGGGGGTCACCAGTGCCCATGTCCAGCAATCACTGTGCGAGGGGCGGGGTACACCATCCTGTCCATCACAGGGCTACTACAACTTTATACTCATAATTTTATGGCTTTTAACTTTTTTCTTAGCGTGGCCCTAAAGCTCTGTCCTACCAAAAAACAAGCCCTGAAAGGAGTCGATTCCTGTTGTATTTTGAACACAATGTCCAAGACATTACATTAGGATCTCAGGAAGTCATACCAGTTTGTAAACTTTGGAAAAATACACTTTTGTCAATTTGAATGTAAAGTCTGCCAAAGCAAAATATATATATATATATATATATATACATACATGTTTATGCAAACATAATTTTTCTTGTATTTATTGACATTTGCATGAATGTGCATAACAATCCAAAGCTTCAAAAGAAGCTTTGTTTTAAGCAAAAATAAGTTCTTTGTGTGGACCACTTCATCATTGATTTTAACTCGTCTCTGACAAAGCTAATTATTCTGTAACCCAAGCCTGGCTTCTGCTGTGACCTTTGGCCTGTGCGTGGACAGAGAGAGAGCCAGCAGCTTTCAGCAGAGGACTGGCCTGTCTGGCTTGAGAACGTGACAGACAGTAGAGAGAAAGGAGAGACATATAAAAAGGAAAGGGTCACAGAGCAGATATAGAGACACAAAAGAGAAAGACAGAGAGAGAGAAAAAAAACAAAAACGCAGACACAAAGTGAAAGGGAAGTTTGAAAAATGGAGGTTATGAAAGGGAGTGAAAATGACTGACAGTCAGCAGATTCGTCACAGGTAAAGAGTGAAGTCTCGAGCCACAGAGGGACCTGGTGAGAAAACTAACAGATAGCAATCTGAGTTTTCACTCTGAGCCACAGCTAACAGCTAGAAGCTACCCTGTCACCGCTGCCTAAACAAGCCCAGTGTTTTCATCTCCATATACACAACGCGGCACTCTGTCTTTTCTTCTGATGGAGATAAGATGTATAAATTATGAGCAGCTGACAAAGTCTACTCCAGCGCCCCCGGCGTCTCATCAATCACTAGCCTGTGTGTCAGCAGGTAACTGACGTGGCCCCCGGAGGCACAGCCCCCTCTTTAGGTGTGCGAGTGTTTTTGTGTGCAGAAATATGGGTTTGCTTCAGAGCAATTGAGCTTTTGTACACGAATGAGTATTGTGTCTGAGTATGTGCAGCATTAGAGGTTGTGTAAACAGCTGATTCAGTATTAATTCCATGCTGTAAGAGACAAAAAAAAGAAAATAATACACACACACACGTTCAGCCTGCAAACATCATGTGCATGTGTAAATTTAAGGTTTTACTATTGTACTTTGCTGTTATTTGATGTACTCCCAAAAGAGACCAGAAACTGAAAGTTAAGACGCATGCAGTAAACCATGAAAACATGAAACCATGGGTCATGCAGCTGGGTGGAGTATCAAAGGCCTTAGATGACGCAGGATAGACCACAAAAAATATTTTTCCGTTCATAAAATTTTCAGTAAAACCCAGGTTCCTCAATGCAAAGGGGACTTGATGTGGACTTCTGGCTCTAAGTGTGTTCAAGAAAAATAAAATGAAATTTAACTCACAGATGTGATGTACATAGCAGCACTTGAGTATTTAATATTCTAAAGTAAACAACATAATTCCAGTGTGTGTCAGCAAATCAACATAATTATAGGCTACACGTTGCCAGTATCTAATTTCTTATTGGTTTAATTTTCAAGCTAATCATAATGTTTTCACTACTTGTGGTTTTACAGCAGTTGAAACCTAATTAAATACTTGTAATAACAGGCTGTAACGTCTTAAGCACATTTTCTCAATCATGGACTAGGAAATAAAGTACAGTATGCATTTGTGTTAGTTAACTATTTTCATTGAAGGACGATTTATGTAAGCGGGTAAACATTATGTAAAGATGATTTATGTGTAAGGAATAAAAAGACCCCTTGAAACATTCAGTCATTTTGAAATGATAGGGCATATAATCTCAAACCACTGCAAAAATTACACAGTGTTTGTGGAGACGACCCAGAGCAGGTAGTGTTAGCGCGCTCTCGCAATATTGATCTGCTGTCTTGAAGAGGAGTTCAAGAAGAAGAAAGCAAAGCAAAAAAAAAAAATCTGACTCCCCATAGGGACAGGAAAAACAGCTCATCTCAGCACCAAAGACCGAGGAGGGCTGTCATGTTTTGTCTGATGAGCTGAAAAGACTAGATGTGGCCTGGAGCAGTGGTATATTCCATCCTGCACAAACAAACCTCCAAAAACACACAGTTCCACCCCACAGAGAAGGAAATGGGACAGTGAGACAAGAGGGAAGGACAGACAGGTGTCAGGAGAGACTGACATCTGTGACAGAGGGCACTCAGACAAGCTGCAAAAAAAGACGGGGTGAGCTAAGGCATCATGAACGGAGCATCAAATTTGTAGTTGCTGCTGGTTTGCCTTGGACTTCATGTTCTGATCAGACTGACATCTCATGAATAATGCACATACACCATTAGAATTAGTTATTGTTGTATCAATGATGTTATTGTTTTGTGAGTAGGTCAGGTCCTGAGACATATAATCTCTGAAATAGAGAAAGGAAAGAGATGTCTGGAATTCAGCTGACAAAAGCTCTCAGTCATCCTGAAATCTGATGATTCTGACAGGAAGAGTCCATTTGATCTGCAGCTGTCTGAATATTCCTCCACTGGAGGGGAGAGTTTGAATGGACATGCTGCTCCTCAGAACACTTTTAGCATAGGTGTGATGAGTCAGAGCTATTGTAGATGGCATTCATTCTAAGGTTACCTTCTGACATGTCTGGTGATGGATGCTGCCAGTTGGCAGCAAAAAAAGTAGGGAAATGATGCCCATTTATCTATTCATCTGCCTGTGGCGTGAAAACAACATGATTCCAGGGAAGTCATATTACAGTATATCATATTAACCATCTACGCGATGGGTTAATAATGGACGCATGGAGAAGATAAACCAAAGTTCTTGCAAAATGCAACAACATAGCTTGAGGCTGCTAGGTCAACACTGTTGTTTTCAACTTTGCTAGGACGTTTGCGGTCTTTTTTTATCAACCTGAAGTTTAAGAGAAGAATAAAAGGCCAGAAATAAAGATGAATATAGAACTATAACCTGCCAAAATGGTCATTTATGCCACCCACCGCTACAAGACCGAACTTCCTGTACCCGCCTAATACGACTCGATGAAATGACAAACCTTTGTTTCACGCTGTCTGGAGACGTTATCCTTGAAATAAAATACGTGTTAATAATCATGACTTGCAGTTCATCTCACAGGATATCTCATTACAGACCTTTACAGCTCATTGGTTCTGATTCACTGTTTTAAGCACGGTGTGGTACAGTATGTATCAGACCTGTTCTGGAAACACTGAATGTCGGCTGCAAATCAAAAGCAAATGAAGCTGTCAGACTTTGTAATGCCTTTGATAAACAATGTGAATATTATTTGCAAATAAACTGCAGTATTTAACGATAAAAATTACAATAACAGAAAACAAAACAATAATGCTACATTCGGGGAAAAAAAAGGACTCAACGCGCTTTGTTTTAATAATCATATAATAAACAAGATGTTTCAGAAAATGATAGCATCTTTGCAAAGGTTCACCAAAAAAAAAAAACTAATGAAGGTGAGAACTTACTTGTACACATACTAAAACTATATGATATAATGAGCTTCCTCCACTACACCGCCCACTGGTACCTTGCAACTGATCCTTCACAACCCATTCGAACACTCCAACAAATGACCCAAAAAAGAAAAGCTGTTCAAGTGTCACTCGACCCATCTGGCCTTGTACTGACCTTCGGGCAGCAAATACTCTTTCCCATATTTCCACTGTGGTAAAAGCATGTCTCCCACTCTACTTTTCTGTCTCAAACTAATTTTCTTTGTCCAATTGCCCTACCATATTGTTGATTACCCTACTTCAACCATCCATTTCCAGCTTCTATTCAAAATCTGAGAAGGTAAAAGAAAAAAAGAAGAAGAAAAAAAAAAACCTTTTACCAAATACAAGGATGAGTGGCTATTCAGAAAGTGATTGTTGGGGAAATGTGGGTTGCTATGCTCTTGAAATTCAAATAGGATTATTGGGTGTGTGGTTTATGTAAAGAAAAGTATGAGACGTACATGGCGTAAAGGCACACTTCAACCTGAACACACCAGAGAGCAGGCCATCATTGAACAGTTGTTTTTTAAACAAATTAAAAAGTTCAGACTTGTAATTATGTGAGGTACAATTATTACTACCATTTTGTAAAAAGACATTTATTCACATTCCCAACAAAATTAGACATGATAAACCACACCACGTTAACAAATCTGAATGAGAAATGAAGCTTCAACCAACATTTTATCGTTCAGGAGCAGTGCTTCATTTGAGCCGGATCTTGCCGGAATGGGATCCGGGAACTCTCTTGTTTTGACAGGTTGTGTTCTGGTAACTGTTTTTTTTTTTTTTTGATCCAGTAACTCTCAGCCTTACTAATAATAAAGTTATGAACAATTATGACTGCCTTGAACGAATACAACTTATACTGGATACGTAAACTGAAAATAAATACATAAACAATAATTTTAAACACAACAACTACTTACGTGCATATGAGCTGTCCCTTCAAGTAGCATTTTCAATATCTACCTTAAAAACAATCTCCGCCCCTAAAAGAGTGGTGGGGGTGAGCGCCGAGCTAACCAGGCAGTCGTCTGCGGGCAGGAGCCTACAGACAGCCGCCATGAACAGACGGAGGAAGTGCCTGGAGATTTCACATGTGGAGTTGAACAACAAGGAGCAGGGACAGTGTTGGTCTCAGAACTGTCAAGTGGGGTGGGTGGGGGTGGGGGGTAGGTAGGATGCTTGATAGAAGCAGTGATTACAAATGTAGGTAAACATAGATGTTTAACAACCCGTTAAAATACATAGAAATGCAGGAAATCACATCTACTTCATTCAAAATTTTCTGGGGGAGGACCCCAGATGACCCACCCCCACCCCCAACCCCCTGGTCTGTCCACTATTTGCATTTTGTTTCACAAAACGATGGGGTTAATGAAAGAGGTTTTCCCTTTCTACAACAAATTATACTTCAACAGGCTATTATAGAAGTGAAAAAAAACAAACATAATTAACACTCAAGCTGAGAAGTTATCACCCCCGTCCCACCCCCCATTCTCAACTACAGTAGTCCCTCGCTACATTGCAGTTCGTTTTTCGCGGATTCGCTATATCACGGTTTTTCAAAGTAAGATTGGATATGACACAATTGGCTGATTGATGGATGAGCCATGGATTGTTTATTTAATTTATTTTATTATTTTTTTCTCTTCTTTCGGCTGCTCCCTTCTTCAGGGGCCACAGCGAACTAAGTCGCACGAAGACTCGGCAGTTATTTTTACACCGGATGCCCTTCCTGACACAACCACAGACCACCGAGCTACCACAGCAAAGAGCTGCTATCTAGGACACCCAGAGGAGCAGATGGTGGAGGTTAAGGGCCTTGCTCAAGGGCCCAGGATGGGACGAATGAGGGTGGGGGCAGGTGTGGGTGCTTCACCTACCCCACCCACATTTTTTTTTTTGATGTTGTCGGTACCGGGGCTTGAACCGGCGATCTTCCGATCACAGGCCCACCTTCTCTAACTTCTGCGCCACCACTCCCCCTGGACTGTTTATTTAAAATAAAATAGTTTAAATGATTTTGCACCATGTGTGCAGCCCATAAGTACAGGGGGAAGCTCCCTCCTGCAGCCTGTCATGATCTCCACTCTTTGCCACGCACACGTTTTTCCTGCTGCATCAGCTTTGTGAAGGGTAAACTTTTTGCTGTCCAGCTGAACAGATCGACTTTTGTCTTCCAGCTTAAAATTCAAAGCATGTCACATCGTAAAATCGTCATAATCACAAAATATAAGTGTTAAAAAATGTTTTTATTATTATTTTAGAACTTCTATGTTCAGTTGTTACATTGTAACTGATCAAGAAGTACATTTCTGCTCTGTGCTGCGTGAAGGGTTAACCCTTTGATGTCCTGCTACACTTCTCTACAATTTAAATTAAAATACTGTAACATTTTAAATAAACAATCCATGGATTGTATATTTAAATATCAAATTATTTAATTTTAAATTGTTTATTTAAGGAAGGAGATTGGGAGTAACAGGTGATGAGTGCGTGTGATTGCAGCCTGGCACACGTCATGACAAAGTTTACTGAAGTTGAACTGAACTACTCTATCCCTGGTTCACGATTTTTCACTTAGGTATGGAACACCCACGATAAATGAAGGACTACTGTATTTTGAAAATAAGCATATATAAGAAATAGTTAATTTCTGGGACCATTGTGACCATTGTTCTTAAAATGTTCTCCAATTCTCTTCTAGTTTCAAGCATGACCAAAATTATGTGTAAGATTACAAAGCGACTCAAAACACTGGTCACAAATTTTAGTTCAGTCTGGGTATATTCTGGAGTGTAGATTTATTGTAATGGACTATTTGTTATATCTTAAATCGCACTAATTTAAAGTTTGCACAGATGGACACAACTTAACTTTTTCCAACATGTTGAACAATAAATCTTTAGAAATAACTGTACCCAGTGCCATTCTTCTTTCAGTTCAGATTTGTTTTGTCTTGTTGAATATTTTAGTGAGAAAAAAACCCTCAATCCTCAAATGTGAAGGGGAGTTATGGAATGAACATGTATTATATTTAAGAAATTCACAAACTTGGAAGTAAAACCAGCTTGCTGTAAAATAAAAGCAATTATAAAGTCAAAGTCAAAGTTTATTTATTTGTCATTTGCATCACATGTGGTGGAACAAAATTGTGTACACAGGAGGATCCCAGTTACATCCAACAAAAGTATAAATTGTAAAGAAAAACAGTAATAAGATCTAAGATATGAACTAAGAAATACACTAAACTAAGAATACAATAGATACACTGGAGAATGTACTATCAAAGAATGTATAAACTGAAACTTACAGCATTTTCCCTTTTTCCAACTACAGTGTTATATATATATGGATGTTACAGTTTAAATCATCCAAACACTACACTTAAGACATATGGATGTTAGAATTTATATTGAATCTCTCTTGTAAATGAGTCTTTGTGACTCAATGAGACTCACCTGTATAAATTAAGTTTGAATGAATGTCTGTCTCTCACAGTTTCCTGCTCTAGTTTCTCAAATATTTATTCACATTCACATTTCTATGTACAAGTTTTACATGCATATTTATTGGCAGTTCCCATAAAATGCAGTAAGAAATTGTGCATTGTTGAAATATTATTTTAGTTAACAGTTAAACTTTGCAGATCTTTTTTGTGAACCAAAAGGTTATAACACACTGAAAGGATGATACACCCTGATTTCAGAGTAGCACAAACTGTGACCGTTAACATAACTAAAGGTTGAATGACAAAATGCCAATTATCCTTTGAAATTAAAATTTTATTTGCCTATTATGAGTTAACAATGCGTGACATAGATGTTACTGAACATATATGCCCACTTTTCCCCATCTAAGCTCTTCAGACACTAGATTTAACAGTTTAATCCTGTAACAGATTGTCCATTTTGTCTTGCAAGTATAAAGGTCACACAGCAGGACTGCTTTCCTTCAGCCTACAGTATTTGTCCTATCTTAGCCTCCAAACCTAAACATGCTCAAGCCCCCATCATTGGTCTCTTCTGTGCACCTGAGCTGTCTACCCGCCTACATGCATAAGCTACAAAGCTGGCGGTGTCAAGACTACCTGTCTGAACAGCACAGCCTTTGCATGACCTGCAGATAGCCCTCGGGGACATTAATTATAGAGTAGTCTGACTTGTTGAGAGGAGAGAGACAGACAAGGAGAAGGACACAGAGAGTGAGAGATAGAGAGGGAGCAGATAAATGCAGAGATGTTGTTACAGAGGCTGTCACCTCCTAATCATGTCATCGTGCTGTACAGAAGAGAAGCTGAGGCTTTTCTCTATCAGGCTTCCCATTCACAACTCGGTATAGTGGTAGTGGAGATATGAGAGAGGAAATAGAAATAATTATTATTTGGGATGTACACTATTGGATTTTTGGGCAATATCTGATATGCCGATATGTTAAAACTTATTTGGCTGATAACCAATACCAATACCATTTTTTTCCCCCTAGACCTACTTACAAAGACTACATAGCTTTCTCTGCTGTGGAATGAAAGTACTAGAATATGCTGCATGGTCTTTGTCAATTTGGCCTGCTACCAAATGCAGATGCCAAAAAGGGAGATGAAAATGAAGTAACACTATATAAATATATAATATATATTTAAAAAAAAAACAGAGCCTTTTATATCGGTGAGTTATTTTGATGGAATGGCCAATGTCCGATATTTAACTTTATCGCTAATATCGGCCAATACCAATACCATGCCGATAATATTGTGCATCCCTAATTATTATGTTTTCCTAGAGTACAAACGTTAAACTTATTATGAGGGATTGAGTCAAATTTTGGTGAGACTTTGACTCTCATTTTTATTCAAAATTTAATTCATTCAATTCATTGCAGCTGTGTCCATAAAACAAAGTACTTTTGTTCAAAACTCTTCTTTTTTTTTGTTCCATATAACAGCAGTCATTTCTTAGTGTTCAGAACTCTGTTGTGAACAAAAACATGGATCTATAACAAGATTTTGTGTGGACAGCAACGTCCAAATAAATGCTCCACCACCAGGTGTGATCAGAGCAATCTGTCCAAACAAAAGACACTTCTTTTTCATATTACTGTGTTAGATTAGTCAACTCGCGGCCATTTGATTCCATACTGTTTCGACAGCTCCTGTTTCTAAAGGGCCGCGTAGGATTCTGCAAAACGCAAAATAGGAGGAGGTCAGCATGTTTGAAAGTTACCCCTGTCGGGAAATCACAATAAATAACATTCAGGTGTGCGATTCTCTGTCAGCTGAGAGTCTTAATGATGCCAAGTTAACACATACTAAATAACAGCGCCTTCCTATGCACTGACAGCCTCAGAAATAATTGACCAGCGTGCTCCAAACTGAGACGCAGTAGGTAGAGAATTCAATCCTGCAGCTGACAGAACCCATTGAGCATGTCACTAGATTTTTGCATTATACACAAAGCAATGTCAGGTCAGGGATGCGGCCTCCTGCTAGTTATTTGCGATTGCATCTTTGAGGGTAAATTACCTGACTCTACATAATATGGTCTAGTTAACTAATTTCCTGACAGAAGCTGTCTCATAAAAAGGTCTTAGATTTACTGCCTGTCAAAAATATGACAAACTGGGTTTTTTTCCTTCCCTTTTTTCTCCTAATGCCTGGCACCCTCTCAACTAGGAACTCGTATTCAATTTCCTGTCTTGCTTTGCCGGGGACATCTCTAATGCCAGACAAAGACATGCATCTAAAAATGAACAAAAAGAAACATAACCTTATTATGTTTGAAGGCCACCTGCAGTATGTCATTTCATCTAGTTCCCATTAAAAAAAAAGAAAAAAAATCTGCTGGAGGGCTTGTAAAGTGGTGTAAGACGGTTTCAAAGCTCCTCACAAGTAAATGGGGAACTCCATTATTCTTTTGACCTGTGCATGCTAACAAGTACATACATACAGAGGGGTAGAGTCCTGTCATTTTGTTGTTATACATGTGTAAATCACTCACTTTGTCAGAAAAGAGGCTCCAGCAACAAAAACTCACCTCGGCGACGGGGTCACGGAGAAACTGAATCCCACACAGACAAAGCATAGTTTTACCTGCGAGAGCACGGCCTGCCACTGATAGTGACAAACATGACAATAGCTCAGTGACGGCGTGAAGTCTGCCTTTAAGCTACGTGGGGCGAACAATACAAACCCGCACAGAATAGCCCCACACACACCAGCCACCTACCATGGAAATCAACAATGTCTGTTTTAAAGTCCACAATGCACCGTCATAGTCTGCCCACCCTTTCCTTTCACTATGTCTTTTTTTTGTATATGCTGCTATTCATCTGAACGATGCGGCCTATCATCGTCTCGACAATGACAGTAGGTGGAAACGCTAGCTTTCATTACACAAAGTATAAATAGTGTAATCTATCAGCCCTGCCAATCAGGATGATTGATTATGGGCTGTCAGAAAGCAGAGTGACACATTATAAAAAGTTTGGTTAACAATGATTGTAGTTGGTGCAGGGCTGCTGCCACCCAGCCCAGTGATTAATGTGTTGTCAGTCTGTAATCGCACACCCACGCTTAATGAGGCAAGAATTTATCATCTCGGCAGAGTGGCAGATGTCAGCGGGAAAGGAATCCAAGTGGCTGGAAACAATATACTTTTTTCTAGCCTGTGCTTGACATGTCTGACAAGCTCTAAAAACCACAAAGGCAGCCTGTGTAAGCACAAACTTCAGTGGAGAGACTTTTAGCTCCGGCTCTGTCCTCTACTGCGTGAAAGTCACTGCTGCTCACAGACAATAACATCACCATGCAAAGAGAATTAAAACTTGAGAAATCCAACGAGCTGATGAATCAAAAAGTTATTTTGCACGTTTCCCCAACTCAAAAATAAATACATAAAAAAGAAAATGTGGTTCTTTAACTTTGGTCTCCGTCTGCATTATATCTACTTTATCTTTCATAATGTCAGTCACTTAAGTTCATTAACTTTTCAAACATCATAGCAACATCTGCGTGCCAAAACCGACAGCAAAGTTTATTAGAATTATCTGATAAAATCTGCATGCAATTTAGCGCAACACTGACTTCAAAGACAGCTATTAAGTAATGAATTACTACGAACAGTTAACAATAATTAAAAAAAACAAAAAACAAGCACAGACATAACATAAAAACAACTTAAAAAAAAATAAAACTTTAAGGTATTAAGGAAAGATCTTTAACCGAGCAGTAAGCCAGCTGTCTCTCATTAGGTTGGCAGCATCTTCATGTCACCAAGAGACCAACAGAGAGGATTTGCTCTGATTGGACTGATAGACTCACGCACTGGGACACCGCGCAGTTAAAAGCATACTTTGATAAGAAGTGTAATTAAAGAGAAACTTTACAGGCAATCATATAGCGCAAAGTTTATGGATTAGAATGTTTAAATTAAATGTTCGGTCATTGATGCTAGATGTATTTATTATGTCTAAAACGAACAACAACAAAAATACTAGCGATGCACCATAACTTTTTAATTTTCCATAAAAAATAACGTTTTTTCACTTCCGATATCGATACCTGAGGTTTAGTATCAATATCGATCGGATTCAAATAAACAGTGCTGAATTAACTTAAAACATTTCTTTTTTAAACGCAGACATAAATGTACTGAATTACAAATTTATTGAAAACTCTGCACCAGTACAGTACACTTAAATACACCAATAACGTCACAGTCTTGGTCAAACATGTAAAGATAACATAAATTTAATTTGTTCAGTCAGTGCAATTATGAGTATAACATTCAATGTAAAAATAAATACTGAAACTGACAAATCTATAGGTTGACAACTTCGGTCAAATATAAAATAATAAACTTCAACAAACCTTTCAAATGGTTAAGGAATTCTAAATATAATGTAAAATTAGGGCTGGACGATATGGACAAAACTTTTATCATATATTTTTTTATTTTGGTCTATAACTATATCATTCCGATATTGATATAAACAATATAAAAGCCTCGGAAAAACTGTACAAACTGTACAAATAAATTAATGTTCGCCTTTCATTTGTATTTAGCCTTCTAAGACATTTGAAATCACCATCAAATAAACATAAAACTCCCAACTTTGTCAATATTAATAGTTTTAACTATAAACAACATAACCTAACCCATGTAGCAAACGTCTGCGTTTGCTACATGGGTTTCTCTTTTGATACAGCTGGGGTTGTTGTTTCAGGGACACGTTGGCTCAAACTTTTATTGTGCTTCATCTTCTGACCATCAGCATATTCTATCGAGTCGAAATGTGGAACAAGTTAGATGTGTTCCCACCACTATTTGGAACCTTGGATAGCCGAACCACTTCCACACCGCTGAATTAGACTTTCCTCTCTTATCATTTATGTCATCTGCTTTCTCTTCGCTTATGAAAGCTTGTTCAGTCACACTCTGATGGTCATGGGTACACATTTTGAAGCAAAAACTTACTGCACATTGAAGCTTAGCCTAGCCTAGCCTTCTACCGCTGACTCCTTCGAGCTGTGGTATAAGCCACCACACACTTACATAGATGTGTCGCAGCTTTTTCTGCTCGGGTTGAAACTGAAGCAACCGCTTCAACCAGAACAGAAAAAGAAATGCGTCAATGAAACATAATCATAACGTAATGTATATTGAAATCAATCAATCAATCAACCTTTATTTATACAGGTAAATCCCATTGAGCCTCGAGGACTCATTTACAAGAGAGACCTGATTTCAACAAAGAAAGATGACAACAATGGACAACAGCAACAACAATAAACAGTTATAAAAAGTCATACTGCAGGGTTTTTTTGTTTGTTTGTTTTTTTAACAAATAGGATGGCTAAAAGGGAAACAAACAAAAAAAAACAGCTAGATTTCAAGACAAATGTAGAAAACTAAAAACAGGAACATGTCAGCATTGGACCCTGCCAGGAGTCCAACAGATTCTTAAAGACACTTAGAGAGGTCAAGGTCGAGAGCTTCAAATCTTTTTGTAAGATATTCCAGGAAACAGGAGCGGAGTAGGAGAAGGCTTTTTTGCCTAGTTCAGTCCGCACTGAGGGAACACTGCAGGTAATAATGTCCTGAGAGCGCACTCCGTAGCTGCACTCACGCAGAGACATGTAGGAGATGTATGAAGGCAACAGACCAAGAAGTGATTTAAAGATGAAAATGTACCAGTGAGAGAGTCTGCGTGAAGTTAATGATGTCCAGTTAACCAGTGAATACAGGGTGCAGTGGTGGGTACGATAATCACAGCCAGTTATGAATCTTAGTGCACCATGATAGACAGCATCCACCATCTGCAGGATGCTTGTAGGAGCGTTCATGTAAATAATGTCATCGTAATCAATTGAGGGAAGGAAAGTCACAGATACAAGGTGTTTTCTAGCATTCAGGGTTAGACCGGATCTGTTTCTGAAAAAGAAACCCAGTTTAACTTTCAGCTTCTTTATCAAGTTTTCCACATGGAGCTTAAAAGAGAGATGTGAGTCAACCAAGATACCCAGATATTTATAGGAATCAACAAACTCAATGGGGACACCATTTGAGGATAAAATCGGAGGAAGAACTGCCGGGACCAACTTCCTATTTGAAAAAAACATCCCTTTGGTTTTGTCGGCATTCAGGACAAGTTTGAGGCAGAAAAAATCAGTCTGGATGATGTTGAATGCAGATTTCAAAAGCTGGAAAGCCTTAGCAACAGTTTTAGCTCAACAATAAACAACTGTGTCATCAGCATAGAAATGTATGGATGCATTAGAGATGTTTTTACCTACATTATGTATGTAGATTGTAAAGAGGGTAGGTCCTAAGACTAACCATTGTTGACTGTTAAATAACTGGAGGAAGTACCGTTATGTTGAACACATTGCCTCCGGTCTGAAAGATAGTTAGAAATGGTGTGATCTGAGAAACTGATTTCTGAGAGTTTATGACACAAGATCTTCTGATCCACAGTGTCAAAAGCTTTAGACAGGTCTAAGAAAAGTGCAGCACAATAATCCTTAGCATCCAGTGCTTCAACAACATCATTAAGAACCTTCAGTGAAGCAGTGGTTGTGCTGTGTTGTTTCCTGAAACCAGATTGATGTGGAGGTAAGATGTTAAATGAGTCCAGGTAATTTTTGATTTGAGAGTTTATCAGTTTTTCTAGAACCTTGGCTAAAATGCAGAGTTTAGAGATTGGTCGATAGTTGTTCAGTGAGGTGGGGTCACCTCCTTTCAGCAAAGGAAGAACAAAGACTGTTTTCCAAGTGTCTGGGATGGAGTTTTGTCTTATGGAGAGATTGAAGATGTGGGTCACAGGGACTGTGATGATATGAGCAGCCAGCCTTAAAAAATAAGGTGGAAGTTCATCAGGACCTGCAGATTTTTTAGGGTCAAGATCTTTTAACAGTTTATTGACCTCACTGACTGAGAATGGAGAAAAAGAGAAGCTGTGATTAACTGAGGATTGACTTGTAGGAGGGATTTGATTTGTAGAAGTTTGGTTATTAGGGAATATCAAAAATGTGCTTAAAACTCATATCACCGTTATTGAATAAAACTATATTGTGATATATATATATCGATATCGAATTATTGTCCAGCCCCATGTAAAATAAATAATAAAGGAGCTGAAATAAGAGGGGAAAAAATAATGGCTTCACTATCTTGGTTGGCAGATATTTACAATAAACAGCAATCAGCTCTTGTCCTTATGGATCTGTCAAATTGTCACCGATACCCGATCAAGATTTTTGTTGATATCAGTACCAATACCAATACTAATATTGGCTCAGTGCATCTCTATGACACAAAATCAAGAATCACCCCCCCCCCCCCCCAAAAAAAAATATATCGGTATCAATACTAATATTGGATCGGTGCATCTTTAAAAAGTACTACAGAAATACACATTTCCCAAAAACACTGTTGGGATTATTTGTTTTAAAAGCAAAGCTTTGACAAATGCATGAACTCATTACCAGACAAAACATAGGGAAGACTTGCATTTTATTAGTTAAAAAAAGGTATGACTGAGCAAATGATTTGACAATGTTTCTGAAACTTCAGATCCAAATGATAGAGGAAAGCGTCCAGCCTTGGCTTCCGTTCTGACAGGCCTCAAACTTCACAGCTAAACACACGAGACAGTAAGACAACAAATACTTCACTGCAGAGGCATTTTTCTTCTCTGGTATAGATGCCGGCAGAAGGAGAGGAAAATCGGTTAATGCAGCCAGGCCACTTTGGTGTCATAAAATGCCTTAGAAAAGTACATGTTTTGTTTTGCATGTGCTGTTTAGCCTCAAAAAAATGAATAACACATCTATCATTTTCACTTCAGAGAGTGACACGACACAGGTCATGAATTCTGTGAGTTCAGGCTTTGAAAGAGGCAATAAATCAATATTGTCGCTCTTACTTACAATTAATTGTGCTCTAAAGTTTTACAGAGTGTTTATGATATGTGTGGCCTGGATGATTTATGTGGACATCGTGAGTCACTCCCTCTAATTGCTGTTTTCCCAGCTTTATAACCCTCACATGAACTCAGTTTTAAGCTGCCAGAGAACTTAGAAATACGCTTGTTGCTCTCGTTCAGACTAGACTAAATCGTGTTTTAGGAGATTAAAATCACTTGCATGACAATAGTCATAAATAGGCAAACATGGCTCACTCAGATACTGACAAATACACATAGCTAAGCGAATGAACACTGACAACTCTGGAAATATCTGACAAACACATCAAAATACAAACAGCTGTTTTAACATTTCAAACATGTGTTTACTAAGACAACAGCATCTCAATTGTGGCGATTAACAGATAAGAAATATTGTGTGATGGAGTAACAGATCATATTCTGTAAGTCTGTTTATTTGTTCAAATTTATGGTCAGAATCTGAGTCGGTCGGTCTCAACCTCTATTCATTCCATAATGCTGCTTTAGTTTAATTGCATTGATTCAGAAAAGTGAAAAATGAGAGTTCTGAACAAATAACTCATTTATAGAATCTAGCAAAGTGAGGAGTGGTATTAAACTTCCTTCCACAGCAATCTATTTAGTTATACTCCCTTCCCCTGTTGACAACCGTATTCTTTGAGTTTTCTCCAAGGCAGCATTTGTCCAGTAAAATGATTCAGCAAACTCACTGAAGGCACATTCACAAAGAGCTATATTGCATGCTGTTTGTTGTGTTCGAGAGCTTCGGGGAACTCATAACTCTCAAGCACAGAGATGAACGTGGCAACATACTTCACTGGGTGCATCTGAGGAAGAGAAAATAACCAACCTGTAACAAAATGCCTCCTCTTCTCCCACAACTGGGTTACAAAATATATATAAAAAAAAATACCACAATCATGCGTCACATAATGCACAATCACTGCTCTGAAACCATGTAGTCTATATTAGATTTGGACTGCTCCCTACAGTAAAAAGTTTCAATGAACCACTGTCTGCGCAAGAGTAAAACAGCTTAGTGTCTGGGGAAGGAAAAACAGAACTGAAAAGATCCACTTGAAGACTTTCCTGGCTCTGTCACTGTCAATTCCCCTGAAGAACCATTTCCCTGTGTGCAGAGACTCATGGGACGCAGAGGCTGGCTCAAACCATCCTGCACCGCAGTCTGCTTTACATTAAATGCTGGGGGAAAAAAATGAATTCATGCTGAAAAATCAAACCAAATACTTCATCTTAGCAAAAATCCAAGTGACATGTGAAGAACATTTATACCTGTTGACGTAGCTACCAAGACGTGCTTAGTGTTGGTGAGGGGAACCAAGAAGTTACTTCATTCATTTTGAAACACTCAACATGGGGGAAGAAGTGAATGTTTTTTCTGTTAGATAAACATGCAATGCATTTATTTTTTCTCTGCTTAGGATCTGAAAACAGAACTTGCTGTCACAGTGTTTTGATAGACATGGCCAGTTTAACCCAAGGGTTTGACAGCATAATGTGGGCTTGATGGCAGGGAGAACGGAGGTGAGGCCAAAAAAAAAGTACCACATGTATTTTCCAAAAGCAGCTCAGCTCAGTCCAAATGGCTCTACGTGGTTTAACGCCATTTCATTCCACGACCTCTAAGTCCTTAAAGAGAATTATCACATTATAGCATTCCAACACGCCCGATTTCCCAAAATACAGCTCAAGGCTTTCCCACTTTGACTCTGCTTAGTGTTGTGGTTTTGAAAAAAGAAAAGAAAAGAGGGGTTTCAATCATTACATTTTTGTAGTTGTTTACTTCATGTATATGTATATATAATATATAATTCAGCTGTGATTACCTAAAGCTCAGCATAAGTCTGTTCTGGTTGTTGAATAAAAGTGAAAGACAATATGGTTTTGTTTGTGTGTGCGTGTATGTGTGTATATCTCTTCTTCTTCTTCTTCTTTCGGCTTTTCCCTCTTCAGGGGTTGAAACAGCGAGTCATCCTCCTCCATCTCATTCTGTCCTCTGCATTCTCTGTCCTCACTCCAACTACCTACATGTACTGTCTAACTACATCCATACATCTCCTCTGTCTTTTTCCTGGCAGCTGCATTTCAAACATTATTCTACCAATATACCCACTCTCCCTCCTCTTGACATGTCCAAACAGTCAGTCTCGTCTCTGTAACTTTATCTCCCAGTTGTTCAACCTGTGCTGTACCTCTGATGACCTCATTTCTAATCTTATCCATTCGTCACTCCTAAGAAGAACCTGAACATCTTGATTTCTGACACTTCCAGTTCTTTCTCCTGTCTTTTTGTCAATGTCTCTGTCTCCAGACCATACAATATAGCTGGTCTCAACACTGTCTTGTAAACTTTTCCTTTGACCTTTGCTGACACCCTTTTTGTCACCAATCACTCTTGAAACTTTTCTCCATCCACTCCATACTGCCTGGACTCTCTTTTTCATCTCTTTACCACACTCCCCATTTTGTTTGACAGTGGACTCCAAGTACTTGAAGTCCTGCACCTTTGTGCATACCTTCACCTCTCCAAGTTATCTTCCACCTGTTCCCTGTTCTCACCACAGTTCATGTCATCTGCAAACATCCTGCGTGTTTATGTATGTACATTGTGTATATATATATATATATATATATATATATATATATATATATATATATATATATATATATATATATATATATATTAGAGCTGGACAATAGTTTGATATCAATATATATCACAATATACTTTTATTTAATGACGATATGAGTTTTAAGCACATTTTCAATATTTCAATATGATTACAGCATTTCACTGACCATTTCTTTGTCTGTTCAGGTTGAAGTGGCCACTTCAGTTTCAAAGAGCTCGAGTCTAGAAGAAGTCAGCGGTAGTAGGCTAGGCTAGGCTAATCTCCAACGCGTGGTAAGTTTTCGCTTCAAAATGAGTGCCCATGACCGTCAGAATGTGACTGAACAAGCTTTCACAAGTGAAGAGAAAGCAGATGACATAATTGATAAGACAGGGAAGACTAATTAGGCGATGTGGAAGTGGTTCGGCTATCTAAGATCCAATAAACTGCAGGTTTCAGTGTGCTGCAAAATGTGACGGAGAGTCGTTCCAGCTAGAGGTGGGAGCACATCTAACTTGTTTCATCTGAAGAGTTTCCACTTGATAGAATATGCTGAGAGTCAGAAGATGAAGCACAATAAAAGTTTGAGCCAACATGTCCCTAAAACAACACCCCCAGCTGTATCAAAAGAGAAACACATGCAGCAAACTTCAGCTGCATGTGTTATGTTATGGTGTTTAAAGTTAAAACTATTAATATATGTCATTAATGATGTGAAAATGACATGGAAATCTCATGTAAATTACTTAAGAATAAAAATGGCAAAATAAAGTAAGAGTTTTTGAATGAATTTATTTGTACAGTTTCTACATTTTTCCTGAGGCTTTTATATTGTTTATATTAATATTGAATTACATCGTTATCGACCAAAATTAAGAAAAAAGTTGTGTTAAAAGTTTTGGCCATATCGTCCAGCCTTAATATACATACATACATACACATATATATATATATATATATATATATATATATATATATATATATATATATATATTAGGGGTTGAACGAGTATATAATTTTTAAACTCGACATTAACATAATAAAAACCGAGTAGAACTCGAGTATTTGATGACGTCATAGATCTCAAGATACAAAAATAAATAAATAAATAAAACTGAAATAAAAGGTAATTATTTACAACAAAAAAAAGACCAACAAAACATTGGGAGCGTATATTATGCTCCTACCATTTATCATACTGCAAATAAGTCACAGGAAAAACTAAACTATTAGTTATTATTATTAAACTGCAAACGTGAAGAAACGTGCAGCACGTCAGAAACGAAACTTAAAACAGTGGATGGGCGGTGGATTGGACCCGGTGTTACACCACACTCTGTGACCTGCAACAGTGCAACACCGCCCCCTACAGTCATGCGGTGGTCACATAATATGACGTCACTACGGATACTCGACATTACATTTTTAACCTC
>NC_056498.1:65141013-65149396 GCF_014905685.2 Nematolebias whitei | reverse complement strand
GGCTTTAACAGGCTACTTGAGTAATCTACACATCGATTCGTAGGACACCAATTGAGATTTTAATTTCACGTCGAGTATTCGTGGTGACGTCATTACGTCGCCGCTATGTCATTGCATCACGTGTCACGTGATCTGCACCGGGTGCGGGTTACAAAATGGATTCCTCCAAGCAGACGGATGGAGCAGAGCAGGCCCAGTCTTGACAAACAGGTAGAAATGCATCAATAGTATGGAAATATTTCACTAAAGATGAATCTTCTGGTTCAGCTACCGTAAGAAAACAGAAAATGAAACAACTTCCTGACTGTTTGGAGCGAGTTGCGAACCGGTGTTACACCATATTTTGTGACCACTGTGTATTGTGACTGTAGGGGGCGGTGTTGCATGAACTGTTGCAGGTCACAGAATATGGTGTAACACCAGGTCCAATTGACCAAACCAGAAACAACTTCCTCTGACCTTTTTTCACAAACAAAAAGCAAAAAATATGAATCTCTAAACCTATAAAAAAAATATATATATAAACATATTAATCTCTAAAACAAAACTTAATGCTCACTATAGCTGGCAATGGTGCAGGTGGTCATCCGACCCACTGTTTTTAGTTTAGTTTTTTACGTGCTGCATGTTTCTTTCACTTTTGCAGCTTAATAATAATAACTAATAGTTTAGTTTTTCCTGTGACTTATTTGATGTATAATAAGTGATATGAGCATAATATACGCTCCCAATGTTTTGTTGATCCTTTTTTTGTAAATAATGACCTTTTTTGCGGTTTTATTTATTTTTGTATCTTTAGATCCTATGATGTCATCAAGTACTCGAGTTCTACTCGAGTTTTACTATGTTAATGTCAAGTTTAAAAATGATGTAGTCGTTCAACCCCTATATACACACACACACACACACACACACACACACACACATATATATATATATATATATATATATATATATATATATATATATATATATATATGAATAAATAACATTTTTGTTTGGGTTATGTGGAATAATTCTTAATAAATATACGTCCAATACAAATAATAGCAAATGCATGAATGATTCACATCACAGATCCAATCATTTACAATACTTTTCAAATAAATTTTGATTTAGTTATGGCAATAAAACAAACAAGTAACACATATATCATTTATTAGATTTTTTTAAGTTACATATTTCAGTATATATTTTAAAAAAGTAGTAAGCTATGTAAAACGTTCTTGTTCATAATTGTTCATAAAGAAAACAATTAGCAAAAAGTTATTCGTAGTCATTTTGACTGCAGGATGCTTTAAAAAGTGTTAAATATCACTACAATAAATGAGACTCTGAAAAATATTTGATGAGAAGACAGTTTCATATCTCAAAAAAAAGAATAAAGAAAACAGTTTGAGTTGCATCTACTGACTTTGTACAGTTTACAATGTTTCAGTTTACTGTCCAGAGCCAGTAATCATTGTAAACTTATGTGTAATCTCGTATTTGACCACTGGTGTTACGGTAATATTACAAATGGCTACAAAGAGAATATAAGAACAGAGCCTTTAACCTCCCTGCTTACAAATGCTTTGTGAATAAATGTTATATTTCTATGTCGCTGCACTAATTGGGTCACCAATGTGGCACACCAGGATATTTCACTTGAGAGACCTAGAGCTCCTGAGGCACTGGGCTGGGTATTTATTGCCCAAGGCCAGTACTGTCACGACCTGCACACAGCCTAACCTTGTCAGACATGAAATCTGCATCACGCTCAAATTGATGTTTTACTATGTGACACATTATGAATATTACATTACAAAACCGTAGACGTTGTCAGTCAAAACAGAACGGCTTTCCTCACCAGTTAGATAAGCATGCAAGGAGAAGCAAGGGGGGGGATGTGAGGGCAGGGAGGGGGTAGCGAGAGACAAAAATGAAAGAAGAAAAGATTATTCAAGAAAGGCATGGGTGGTAAATGTTTAATAGGAGACACAGAGTCAGAAACAAGCACTTAGGGCTAAAACAGACAAAAGAGAGTATGCTTTTCGCCTTTTATCACATTTCATGTAAAGGACCCTGACAAATGGTGGTCATATTGCCTGGCTCGAGGCTCGGCTTGATGTTTAATGCATCATCTGCTCTGGTAAGGCAGAGTAGTAAACACTCATTTGTGGCGATGACTAGTCACACATGAAATCCATTTTGCAAACTGGAGTGTGGAGAGGCCAGTTTGACAAAGCTTTTAGAGTGACGCGGTTGAATCCACAGTCTGGTTGCGAAATGCAGAGGCTGGTGGTCAAAACAACAAACATCTCCAAATTTATTACAGCTGGAAAGCTACAAAACATGTCTAACTTAAAGCATTAAAACTCAAAAGATTATCTGTTTTTCTTATTTATCTATTTGGGTACATAGCTAAATATCTAGTCTAAATACAAAAAAACCGCTCATTTAAGTGTGAAATCATGACAGTTTAGTAACAGACCTGTATCGCTGATAGTCGTCCTCGTCTTTATCCGGGCTAACCAGCTGGTTGGGGCAGGCCTCGTTCCCCAGCAGGCTTAGGTACTGGAGTGATGGGGTCAAATCAGCTAAGTGTTCCAGCAGGGCCTCGATATCAGTCAGGTGTCAAAGGGCGGATGTCAAGGACCTAGCGCTGTTAATTACATTAGCATTTACTACCCACACGGCCCCTCCTAGGTCTGTCAGCACTAAAACACGTCACTGTCAAATTTACTGAGGTGCTCAAAGAGGCTAGTCAGTGGCTTTGTGAGACTGGGCAGACAGAGGGGCAATTTAAGGTGCAGGCTTTGGCATATAGCACTGACACAATTTGGCTCCTGCTCTCACTCTTTCTCTCGATCTCTTTCATTTCCTAGGTGGTCGGGTGCACAACAGTGACAAAATGATGGATGCCCTGTGGTTCAAATAGTCCATGCTTCTCAGAGCTGCGCTGTGGAAAAGTTGTGTGAAACGTGGACAAAAACAAACAGCCTCTAAGCAGACACATTCATCACTAATACATTTGCTTGGAAAATTGAGCCCCAAAGTGTCAAAATACAAGTGCACTAATGCGGAGCTCGAGCTTTAAAATGGCACAGTGCCACGGCAGGATGTACATAATTGGCCTATTAGCATGTGCCGACCACTTCACAACCAAACTGAGCACACAGTCCCAGATGCACACTTCAAGGAGTCCCAGTTTTTATGTTGACTCTGGAAGTGTGAGTGTGTTAGAACGTGTGAGAAACTGTGCATCGTTACCCAGCGGGATCTGCATAACCAGAGGAAAACAGGACACGCTACAGAACCTGCTCTGAGGTTTAGAGAGGAAGTTCACACTTCTGTGACTGATCATAAACAGCCTCAATATATAAATCTCATATATATGCCTTAAATCTACAGTGACTCTGCATAGCTCTGTGCTTAAAATGTTTACAGTGGCTGGCAAGCAGAGTACAAAAGTGCAATAGTCAGTGGTAAACTGTAAGAATTCAGGTGCAAAGCTGCCTTTTAATCCTCATTATTTTCTGCTATGATTGAAAAAAAAAAGACAAATACTTGATAAATTGTTTTCTAATATTGTGCAATTTTCCAATACTTCTTTTTCTCTGAGGATTAAAGGTATTTGTTATATTGGGTGTTAAATCTGATTCCACTAGAGGTCCCTGTGGTTCAAAAGCTAGTCGTGTGTGGAACTGTGTGTCAGCCAAAACCCTCTACTCTCTTTTGCAACACAGAGTGCTTCCTGCAAAAGTACCTCTTTAAGACAACAGAGGATTGCACAGACGTGAGAAAGATTGCAAAATAAACATTGATTTAAAGATTGAGGACTCCTAATTATGTTTGCCTCGTTGATTTTAAATCAAAACACAATAAAAAAAGGACTCTGATGCTTTTTTTAAAGGATATTTGGTTCTTATTGAGTGTCAGGGTGTGCAGGTTGGGTAACCTGGGCAACTGGAGGTCATTTCCAAGCTGATTGTTGTCGACGACCAGCTCTTCCAGCTCAGTGAACATTTTGAGGCCTGCCAGTGACCTGTAATGATAAGGAAACAGCAAAAAATGGTTATGGCTTCAAATCTGATCAGCAGTTACGGTGCAGAAATACATTTTTCAGCCTCTCTTTTTCACACACCAGGAGAGCATGGGTCTGTGCCTGTCAGGGAAGTGAATGACAAGAATTTGTGTTGCTGAGCTCCCCTGGCATGGTGAGGCATCCTTCAGCGGCTGGCAGGATGAGGGATGGGGGTCACTTGTGAGTAGCCAGGATTCAAAACAAAAGGCTTCAGAAATGCAGCGAGCAGGATGAATTTGTCAATGTCTTGTGCCTTGAGGCGCCCAGTTTCGCCTGACCCTAACCCTCCATTCCCAAGACAAATCACTCTGTCACAGTTCACCTTCACTCCCCAGACACAAATTTAACTTGTCATCCATCATTTTCACAGAGGAACCGGAATACACCCGCAATCACAGATGGAATGGAAGGGAAACTTTTTTTTTTTTTGGGCTATTGTATCATGATATGGGTTAGAGTTGGGATTTTAGTATCAAAGGATTTTTTTTATTTTATTTTTAATGGGAAACATTTTCCTTTTCCGTACCATTTTATAACACATTGCAACAAGGTGAGGGGGTCATCTCAGCTCCTTTCCTCTCTCACACATGTACACATTAACACAGGCATAGAATTGATGGAAGGTTGTGTTAGAAGTTATGTTATAGACCAACAAAGTTCAACTTCTAGAAGCACCATGATGGCATGTTGTCTAATCACTCACTGTCAGAACGCCATGTTAAAGTGTCCCAGGACACTTCATTGACATGTAAATCTGACAGAACCAACACTGAAGGTTTTACAGTTCTAATTTGATTTTTTTAATTTTTTTATCTGTATATATTTTTTATCATTTGTTTATTTTTTTAAAACATTTAAAAAGTTAATTGTGAAAGCCAATTAGTAAAATTTATCGATCTAAAGAAGCCAGCAGATTGTGATAAATTTTCACTTGGTCACAGTTTCCCATCCTGAGCAAGCACAAAGGCAACAGTGGAAAGGAAAAACTTGCTTATGAGTGGAAGAAACTTCCAGCAGAACCAGACTCGGCCATCTGCTTCGACCAGATGGGGATTGAGAGGACAGGAAGTAGAAACAAACACAGAATGACAGGTCCAGGTGAAAAATATCCACATGTCCACATATAAAAATGTAAACCAGCTTTGAGGCTTAATAATGTGATGAAGTGATGATATATGGTTTTTACAACTATGGTTGCAGGATTGAATGACAACAAATTTATCACCAAGGGAAGACTGATGATGCCGAGCAGCTACTTTGCATTTAGTTTAAAAATTTACTTAATCACAAAGGCGCTTGCTAAACTGAGTTAATTAGTCATGTTTTGAAAATGATACGAGGGACACCTCTGTCACATAATGTGTTGCACTCCTTGTCAGTGAAACTAACGCCTGTTCCTTGCTGCTTTTTGTTCCGAAATACTCGCTTCATTTTCAAAAGCACACCTTTTGCAGGACAAGACTGACTCCATCTGTGATTCATAGCCTCTGAACCAGGGGTCTGCAACCTGTGGCTCTGGAGCCACATGTGGCTCTTTGGTTCCTCTGCAGTGGCTCTTTCAAGGTTTGACCAAAACTGACAAAACAACCACTGCCGATTTTAACAGCTTCAAGTCATTTATTTTGCAAATTTGCAAACAATAACACCGATTATGTAAATCAACAGAATATTAAACTGTTTTGGCATTGGCAGAGACAATTTGATACGTTTTTCAAGATTTATCAACAAAAGGCATTGGTGCAATAAAAAAAAAAAATATATAAGTATTATGTTGACATCATTGTCTGTTCCTATACAATGATGAAATTGGTTCTCTGCATTTAACCCATCACACCTGCTGCAACCAGGTGGAGCAGTGGGCAGCTTTTGAGTGCCTGGGGAGCAATTAAGGATTAGTATTTTAGTATTAGGGATTAATATTCAACCAAACACACATTTCAAAACTTTTTGTGTCAAGTTCATGAAAAAAAAAATCCCTTAAATGGGTATTTATAAAGACATTTGGGGTATTTACATATGCAAATGTTAGCCGTTAGCTGTTGCACCTCTGGTGCAGCCTGGGGCATTTGTAGCAGGAACATTATATTTCTGCCTAAATATCTGTGTAGGTCTAGAGCAAAACTGACAGAATATCTGTTAAACAGCGTTTGAATGAATCGCTATGAAATTTGTGAGATTTAAATTGCTATAAAACAGCAAAAAAAAAAATCACTTTGAAATGGGTCCCACTCAAACAACCCAATAGTTTGTCAATCAAATCAGAAACAAATATTAGCTCTCCTACTTGAGGCTGTTCAAAGAGCTATCTACAACTGGTAAGATATACATAGTTTATAACTTTTTCACAAAACCCCATTTAAAAAAAAAAAAAAACTTGTTATTTAACACACTATTTTCTTCACTTGTTCTATTTTGTAACTATGTTTTGCAAACACTGCTATAAGCTGCATTTGGACACTGTCCTGAAAATTACTAGTGCATAAAACGTTCAGCAATTTCAATCATCGAAACAAAACAATTTGAGTTTCTTCTCAGATTTGAAATGAACATTCAGTAAGTGCATTGTTGGATGTAAGGCGGATTGAGCCAACATCAACATTTTGAACACACACACACACCAAAAACTGACAGCCCATAGTCAGTGCGCTGGCAAACCTTCCTGCTGACAGCCTCTTATCAGCTCTGGTTAATGCAACAGCAAGATGGATGAATGGAGAAAGGTGGCAGTTTTATCAAATCCAGTTTGGATTTGCTTTTATCTTATAAAGATTCTCATCTTTAAATGGAGGATGCTGCTACGTTCAATCAAAATACAAATCAAAATTATACTTTTCATTAGTCTGCTAAATTCTCTGATGAATAATACACGTAAAAATGTAGAAAAACCTGTTTTCCTGGATTTTATCCAAATTACACAGTTTCATTAAATCATACGTGTAACTATGAGTTATTGGCCTGCAAACATTAAAAAGGTTTAAACATTTCTTCAGCACTGTTGATGTATTTGCACTGGCACCAAGTTCCAAGTAACATACAATTAATCTAGCTGTGTACCATTTGATAATGAGTAGTTAGGCAAAATCTCCTACCACCTTGGATAAACATTTAATTTAATGTGAACAAAGGCTGCTTAGAAACCACTGCCAACTGTGTATGAGTGCATGTGGATGTATGATTGTGTGTGTGTTTGTGTGTGTGTGTGAGATGGGCTGCAGTCCTGTGGGTTATGTTATTAGCTGCTCGGTTAAAGGGAGCCGCGTGACACAGGAGGGAGCCTTATTAATTGTTGTTTTCATGTCACCACCACTGCGTGCACTGGCTGATTTAATCAGTTAAATTCACAGCCAGGGGAGAGCCACTAAGTCCCATTCAGCATTAGCTACAGTGCAGAGACTGAACTTCTAATGCTCTCCAGCTTTCCCTGCTCCCTCTGCACACCACCAGAGCTAGTTTTATTATTTTTTATAAGCTTTCTCGTTTAAATGTGTGACTCTGAGAACTATCAAAGTTTAAGCCCTGCATTAAAAGTGCATTCCCTATAAAAAATAAAAACATAGCTTTGCATTCAACAAAACTAATGAGACTAACTGGCTTGAATCACTATGCTACTGGGGTTTGGTTAAAGGCAAAGAAAAAAAAAAGGAAAAAGCACACAAACAAACATAAATTACATAGAAAAACAGTTTTATAATGCTATTTTAGTTGAATTTTACTTTTCTTTCTGAAACTGTAGCACTAAACGGAAAAAAAGTAAAGATATTGTGTAATAAGTCGTTCTTTTCATGGTAAATTTCATTTTACCTGGTTACTGTAATCACACTAGTTATTATGATTTCCAACGATGACAAATTTTATTTCTCTTTTTTTTTGTAATACTAGTCAGCCTAAAAATTTTGTTATTTTTAGGAGCATAAACTATACAAAGAAAATCTTATAAAAAAAAGGAAAAAATAAAAAGTAAATGATTGTTCGGCAACTCAAAAAAAAAATGCAGACAAAAGGGGTTTCTATGTGTGATCAAATGGCATTTTGTTAAGAGGAAACACCAAGAGGCAATAACTTTAATAAGGTGAGGCAATGGATGTCTTCTTGTTAAGATAATTATGGTCAGCCTTATTGTCAGAGCTAATACTTCACACGGGCAGCCTTTCGCTTTGACTACCACTTAGCCTTTGTAAGCCCACCATTATACATCATACAATGCTGCGTGCATCAGCCTACATGCTTTAGAGCTTACATAAGTGGAGGAGGTATGTGCACTGAAAACCCCCTCCCTATCTTCAAATATCCAGTCTGGTGAGCAGAGAGAGGAGATAC
>NC_056498.1:65129234-65140913 GCF_014905685.2 Nematolebias whitei | reverse complement strand
CCCCCCCCCCCCCCCCCCCCCCCCACTTTTCTTTTTGTTTGAGCAGAAACTCAGCACAGGAAGCAAGGGAGGATGTCAGAAGCCAGACAAGGACATTGGAGAGGAGACGTTGACCCAGAGAGCAGCTCCGCCAGATCAATACACTAATACTGATGCAGACATAGTGATTGATAAACCACTGCTGACAACAGAGGGAAGAAAACTCTCGCCTATTATTGGCTGAAATGTCAGTCACTCCTGCCAATAGTGTGCACCGGTGTCATGTCGGATATCCTCAGGCAAAACATGAAAAATGAAGAACAGCAGTCTAGGCTATTTTACATGTCTCACACAGGCTGGCTTCTCATGTCTGCATCTGGAGCAGAAGTTTCTAGTTTCCTTGCTCCTAAACACATTAGACGATGGCTCAGATGTTGTTTTTTGTTTTTTCTTTCTTTTCTCAGTCAGCTCCTTTTAGGTAACGACCTCTATAGAGTATAGGTTGATGGACTTTTCAATGTGTGATGCCAATGCAATTTTATTTTATTTTTAAATAATTCAAGGTTTCAAGGTTCTTTATTGTCATTCACATCACATGTGGTACATGAGGTGGAACGAAACTATGCACATAGGGTCCCAGTTTCATCCAACAAAAATACAAAGTGCAAAGAAAAACAGTAATAAGATCTAGGGGTGCACCAATTGCAGTTTTCTGGCCGATCACCGATTTCTAAAAAAGTCTGATCTGCCAATTCCAATTTTGTCCAATACCGGTTTTGTTTTATAAGTGACAGTGTCAAGTGTTATAAGGTCACAATGCACCTTCAATTTTCCAATATTATTTTATTGAAAAACATGCCCTTGAACAAAATCCTAGAAACAATACAAACTTGTTTTAAATGGCCATGAGGTAGTGCTCTGAAATATAAATTACATTCAGACAATTGTTGTTAAAACTAAAAAAAAAAATCTGTAAAATTGGTTTCTTATGCAAGTATCGGTCGATTTCCGATTTCCAAAAATTAAGGAAATTGGGTCCGATAAATCGGCCAGCCAATTTATCAGTGCACCTCTAGTAAGATCCAAGACATGAACTAAGAAATACGCTAAACTAAGAATACACTAAAACATTAAACAGCTTGGTTGAAGGTCGATATGTATTAGCTTCTGATTATTAGGTATTTTCATCTTAACAAAAAAATGTAATATATTTGTATTCAACAACTTTTTTAAGAAAATTGTACAACAAAAATTATATTAAAAACATACTCTTATTTATTTGTGAGAACCTTCATTCTCAGTGCAATCTACAGTGTGCTGGTTGTAGCAGCTTCATCTTCCTTTGAGATCAGTTAGGTATGCATAGGCGTGGCCAATCGTCAATTTTAATACAAATGGCAATTACAAGCTGATAATTTGGTCTACCTTTATTTTAGAGGTTAGTACAGAGAAGTAGTCTTACTTAAATGAGGGGCAAGAGCTGGATAGTAGGCATACTGACATCTTGAAGACATTTAATACATGTTTGATAAATTGGCCAATACTTAAGACTGTGATGGTCTTCATATGTGCATAATAGATATTTTAAATTTATCAAATAAAGTTAAGTCAGGTCCTCTGGACGGTTTCTTTTTTTGTCAACATAAAAATAAACCGTTCAGAGGACCTGACTTAACTTTGTTGGATTTTTTTACCTGGATTATTGCGCATGAACTTTGATATTTTAGAGCATTCTACATATTGCCAGTATTTTTTTTTTTTTTAGGAATGGTGAAAGTAATCAAAACTTTAAAAATCTTAGAATTGGAACTGCATTTAATAAACCTATACAAAAAATGAGCAAATGGTGCTAAGATTGTGAAATAAATTAGAAAAGACATTCTTAAATAAGTAAAATAATCTATTGAGGACTTGCAATATATAAATAGTTTGAAAGAGATAAATTATATGTATTTATGTATATATATGTGTGTGTGTGTTTTCTATTAAAACATCTTGATGCACAGTTCAGGCTGCTTGCATCTCATCACTCCAACCCCCAATAAACACAGCAGCTAAAGCAAACATCCAAAAATAAAGCTTCAAAACACACAAGCAGACATTGCTCATTATATCTGACATTATCTGCAAAGCAAATGGATGCCCTGCAACCCCTCAAACATCCCTCCTTCCACCTCCACAAAGCACTGATCAGGTCTGTTCCAGCGCTCTTCCCTCCAGCTACAGTTAAGGCCTTTGCATGTTTCTGTACGTGCATCTCAGATGCAACGGTGAATTAGACTGTCATTATCTGTCTCCATCTCCCCCACAGCTCTTCTCTTTTCACCCCTTTTTTTTCTGCTCACACGCACAGTCACCAGCTCAGTGTGGTACCTCTGTGCGGCGCCAGGCCTCAGGTGGCAGTCATTTAAAGATCACACATCCCGGACACACGTAGTTCTCTATGAATACATGTCAATTCACACATGGAAAGGGGATTACATGTCTCCTCCCAGGCAGCTGCAAATTACTATTAATGGCAATGCAAATCATTAGAGTACATTTGGCGCCGCCAGCAAATCTCTCCTTTATGTGGGTTCGCTCTAATCTGTTTTGAATTTTGCTCTATGCCTGCTACTGATATGGGTTAAAGCATTCCCAACTACAAAAGCTGTCAACTGGTGTCACATTTTACCTTACGGAGGGTTACATCAGTTGCTGAACAAAAACAACAAAAACAAAACAAAGTATTTTAGAGAGAAACAAACAAATCCAGGCAAGAAAAATAAAAATCTGTGAAATATAATTAGCAAAATTTCTTTGTGATGATGAAGTTAAATCCAGCTGCTTATTGCTTTACTCTGTGTGAGGTAATTATGTGAAAGGTGCCGATTCAGTTAAAATATATCCACACCATGGAGTGTCAGAGACAAAATGTAAAGCTAGCTTTTGTGTGAATGATAATACGCTCGTGAATCCTGCAGTGTCTGAGTTATACACTACCCCTGTGGATGTTCCTGCTGAGTGTGTGAGGTTAATATTCTCTCTCTCAATGTCATTAGCGCTGGCAGAGGGGCTGAGTGCACCGTGAATCAGACAGGGGCTGATCCTATCAATTCACTGCCTTGCTCACACAAGAGTGCACATGTGCAGAGGAAGAACCTGACAAAATCAAAGCCACTGTACAGGGGTCAACACTACTGAAATCAGTCTGCCCTCATGCTTCCCTTAGCACCTCAAATCCCTGTCTGATTAATGACCCTGGACAAACCCTGGCCGGGGGATAAGGACTTGACAGACATTTCTGTCAGCTCCAACCTCATAAGTCTTGCTTGACCCCAGTTTGTCCTGGGATGAAGTCTAAGCTCTAACAATGACCCAGCCGACAGGTGGAAGAGAGTTGCTTATTTCCTACAGTGGAGCAAGATATAGAGAAATCAGAGCAGGGAAGAATATCTCTACTTTAAAGTTTAAGCAGGGGGGAAAGGGGGGTACTTGGCTCGACATAATGGCAGCTGATTTTTCTGTACAACAATAAACTATTGGGATATAGCTCAAAGCTGCAAAATACATCATCATAGCCTATGCGATACTCCCCATCATGCACACGCACACACCCTCATTGTGCCCGGGATGTTCTCGCAGTTCAACCATGTGTCTTGTGAATGTTTGTATTGAAAGATTAGTTGTCTATCCACATGATGAACGCCCTCCTATTTCAGCGAATGGGAGCTGAAAATCAATTGGCTGATGGATCTCAGTCGGTGAGCACATCGATGTGGCACAAACAAGCACAGGCTCACACATCTCAATATGCATATATGACTGGTAAAAAAAAACTACTGTTGAGGGGCCCAATCAACTAAAGCATAATACAATTAAAGACGTTTGTATTTAGCACATCTTAAAAGACTGCATAGTTCCCACTGCATAGTTGTTGGATTTTATACCTGGATAATTGAGCATGAACTTTGGTGTTTTGAACCACTTTGGCATGACTGTCGACAAGGGAGAGGGCAGGCCCCAGAGGAGAGGGCGTGTCTCAGTGGCCATCTTAGCATCAGCAAACTGTTTCTGTTTTTTTTTTCCCCACTTTGGAGTATGCTGTTGGTGGAGAATCAGTTTTGTTGGTTCCCCAGACTGAAGAAGTCAGTTGGATGATGGATGAAACGGCTCAGCACAAAACGAAACCATCCAGATGACCTGACTTAACATTGTTGCATAGTTCCCACTGCTTTTCTGCCAGTTTTTGACCATTTAACATTGAGAAATAAAGTTTTAGCCATTTTGGTCAAATCATAAAACCTAACATTATGTGCAGTCTCTGGCATCTCAGGCATCTCAGACATTAGCCCTATTCACATGGGATTAGTTTTCCCTAGGATCCACATGCTACTTGTAATAAGAGATTGTCTGTGTTGTTAATCCCGTGCGAATCGGCCATGTCAGTAATTTGTAAAGTGAAAATTACCCCGCAAATTACCTACTACAATTTGCTGAACTCCAAGGTCCTGTGATAATACTAATCCAATGTGAATAGGCATCTCTGTGATTTGGACAAAAATGGGTCGGATACAACATGATATGAGGCATTTTTTGTTTTTATTTAAGCAAAAAATTTTGGAAAAATATAGAACAAGGTTATTTAAAATGAACGCACTGCTTGCTTTGGCTTTTATGCTGCTACTTCCTTCACCGCAGATGACAGCGGGTGCGGAGACGCGTGCATGATCAGCTGATCCATCCATCCATTCATCCATCAATCCATCCATCCATCCATCCATTCATCCATCCATCCATTCATCCATCCATTCATCCATCCAATTTACCCTCTTCTTCCTTTTCGGGTAGCGGGAGTCACTGGTGCCCATGTCCAGCCATCACTGTGCGAGAGGCAGGGAACACCCTGGACAGGTCGCAAGTCCATTGCAACCGGCGGGTCGGTGGATGCTCACACGCGCGGCCAGTGACAGGTTGTCCACCTGAGCTTAACGTGGCTTTTTTTTTACCTCTTAAACCGGCCAGTCAGACCTGCTTCTTCCTCAACTTTCTACTTATTAACAAAATTTTATGCATTCTTTAGTTTTCTTTGTGCTGATTTGTAAAACCACATCAAAGCCTGAGACCGACCCAGCCCACACATTAAGCACATTATTATGGACGGCTCTGTCATGACAACGCAGCGCGTTAACATCATATCCAGAAGATGTCCGTAAATTTCAGCTAAATCTCAGGCTTTGGTTATCCCATGCGAATGTGCCACATAAAAAGCAGATGTTGAGGAGTAATTTATTGATTACATGTGGTCCCTAGGTAAAACTAATCCCGTGCGAATAGGGCTATTGTCACACACTGAACATGTGTTGTGAATGACTCTCAGCTACTACCACATAACATTTTAGTTAATTATCTGTGATTATTGATTGAAGTAAAGACATTTCTTTGGTTTGATAAAGTCAATTAGTTGCATCAGCTATCTTGAAATGGATTGAGTCTAAAATTTTATCATTTGTTAATAAGCATCTAGTGACCATTTGTTTGCAATTTCTATTAAAATTTCTCCAGTGATCCGTGAAATACAAACAGACAATATACAACATGAACATGTGTGCACATGCACACATACAAAAGGGCAAAACAATATTCTCTGACTTTGCCTTTTGGCAGCAAGCAATGCTTCTCCAAAGCATTTTCATAAATACGAAACTAAAAATAAAAAATAAAAAAGTGCACCATGCATGAGCTCTTATTAGTGAAATTAGAGTATCTGAAAAATATACTATGTTACAGTGTTAGGATAAAACTAAAAAGTGCAATAAATAATAGATGCTGAGATCTGTGCGAAAGAATTCCTCAGTGCCCTGTCTGCCTGCACACTCTGTCATTACAGTGTTCAGGCTCAGTGCTTGTCAACATTTCCCTGAGAGGGAGAGCCAACCCGCATTACGTTAGAGTGAGTTCAACTGTCAACTGCCAGCCATTTGTATGCCTCAGCATCCACCTAATAGCAAATAATCACTACCCCGCGCTCTCTTCATGGCAAATGATCGATGTTGTCTTGATGTCTGATGGATGACCCTGCCACAGTGATGTCCAGGCATGCATTAAAACCCACCTCTATGAAAGGCCTGTCAGTCTGATGAAACGGTGCATAAAAACTCACACACGTGTCTGCACACACGGAGGACCACATGCGCTTTGGATAAAAGAGAAAATGAGCAAATTGCGGCAAAGACATGATTCAATTCAACAGTAAAAACTAAAGTTAATTTCTTCATATTAGCAGAAAATTTTGTAATGTGACAGGACCTGTGGTGTGATTGGTAGACAGCATTACTAGAGGTAGACTACTCAAGGACCACCTGGGATGATATTCCTCCTTTAACCCCCTCTCGAATACACAAACAGCTCCCTATTACCCCTTAGTGTTTAGATTAAAATGCGCAGCACCACAATCTTTGATCTCCTGCTTGCTGACACAAATCCTTTCAAGCCTCAACATTTTCCTGCAAAGGTAATTAGTGCTAATTAAAAAGTTTCGAAAGCAGTCTACGGATGATGTCGATGCCGCTGCTGGTGCTCAGGCTCGCCCTCCATCAGATTACCCATCTACCCCCTCCCCAGGCCCTGCGGAGGAATGTGTCAGCTGTGTTCCTGCCTCTTTTCTGTACAGAATCTCATAACTAAACAACACCAGCCTGTCTAGAACATTTGTAGAAGCGGGATGAAATCTGGAAGCCCAGTGAGGGGTCTAAATGGTGATTCTTCCCTGCTGACAAACCTATGCTCTTCAGGGGAACATGTAATGACACATGTACCAAAGACAAATCCCACAAACTAAACAGGTGTACTCTTTAATTGGGATATCCTAGCTTTGGGGGGCTTGTAAACACGGAGTAATTACTTTGATATGGGGTTTAATTTGTTGAAAATATCATTGCAGTTAAACATTTAATTCAGAATAAGGCATCCATTTGCATAATAACAAGCATACAGACCAATACATTTGCGTGTCCTAATGAATAAACAGATTTCTAATTAAAGAACTTCCTTCCTGTGCAGTGGGATAATGGTAATTTGTGATAAAGATACAAGTTGAGCAGTCAAAAAGTGCTATCACTCATTCAGTGGCCTGCCTTATTGCTTTCATCAAGCCATTATTGTGATATAATTAGCTGCCTTTCTAGCATATTATTAAGTGGCTCTCTGAGTGTCAGGTACAGCAGCCTCTCAGAAATGACACACGCACACATGCACACAAAGCAATGTCGTTCTGCAGTGTTTCAAAAAGATAATTACATAATCTCAGTGTAGAGAACAAGCAGAAAAGTGATAATTAGACAAGAATTCCTGCCAAATTAAATATCATGCTTTGTATTTTTCCCTTGTGCAGTTGGGCTTGCTGTATGACCTAATACGATGATATGGTGGGATAGGAAAAACAAATAAAACATTAAAAGGAAGCAGTACTTTTGACTTGTAGATGTGGGGTTTGAACCAATATGTTGAGTGTGAATCATACAGCAATAAAAGAACAACAATGACAACAACAACAACAAAATACTTAAGAGTATGTTTTGGCTTTACTAAACCTATTAATAGGTTTTTGATTGACATGCAGGTGTGTCAAGCAGAAAACAAAAAAGGAAAGAGTGATGCAATAAAGCCACTGATTTGACCTTTGGGACAGTTCCTATTTCTTCGTTGTTGTTTTTGTCCTGTCTTACACAACGAAGAGGGAGATAAAAGGACATGTCATCGCACAAGTCAGTTTGAAATCGAGTGCCATCATCTTAATTTAAATGTTACATTCTTGGTGACATCTCCGTCGATGCATAATTGGCACTGAATCCCCAGTTTGGATGTACATATTTATCATTCAGCGTGAGACACTCAAAGACATCGACAGATACGTTTCTTTGATGGGATGACAGTCAAATGTGGAAAAAAATAAAGCTGCAAATCAACTGTCACGCTGTCAGTTAAGGTTTTTGTCACAAAGTTGTGCATAAACATGCAGGATTAGAAATAGCAAACAAGCTGTAGGCCAGAATCAGTGTCCTTGCTCTAGAAGTATGTAAATAGGCTGTTTTGTCAAGCAGACAATCATTAACAAAGACATGCGTAAAAATACTAATAGGTGATTATTTTTTTATTTATTATTTTTTTTGCAGAAAAACATTTTAAGCAATTTATAACTATGCACACGCAGGTTACAGTAAAGGTACTTTTTGGCATATGGTTTACGTGTAAGTTTGGGGAAAAAAAAATTTTAATCAGCTGCACAGATGAGTGCCTTTAGCATAATTGTTCCATTTTTAAGGTTATTAATTATGCCTTATCTTTTTCCGTAAGCTGCACTGAAATAAAAACTGGTAGAGTAGTACTAGGTACCTTTCTGGATGGAGTTTGCAAGTTCTCTCTGTGGGATGAAAGAAAACGAACAAACATTGCTCACCTAGACCTTTCGGATGTGGATAATAATATTAGGGATGGGGCCGATCCGATCCAGTATCCGTATCAGGATACGATACCAGCATAATTTACGTATCGGATTTTCCGATCCAACCTGCTGATATTTTTGATCCATGATGTATGTCTGTGGTTGCTCTGCATGTTGGCTTCAAACTACGGAATGGATTTCCTGAACAGAGGCCTGTCTCATGAACCCAGAGTAATAAGACAAGCCTCACATTCGGGAAATCCATTTCATAGTTTGCAGCCTGCTACAACATGAGGACTGAGTTAGCAGCACTGTGGCTAACGACTAACCAACTTTTCATAGAAACATGTCCACTGTGTGGAAGTATTTTACACTAGAATCACCACAAAACAAGACAGCAACGTGCAATGTCTGCAGAGCCATAGTACCACATTAAACCGCGGTAAAGTTAGTTTTACGATGGACATTCGAGCTCCATATATATATATATATATATATATATATATATATATATATATATATAAACAAAACAAAAACAGCTACATTATAAAGTGATGTAAAATACTAAAAACAGGAACATGTTTGTTGGTTTATGCCATGAACTTAGCAGATGTTTAAAGCCATTTAACATTTTATTTAATTCATTTATTCATTCATTTAAAATAAAACAAATTCATTAAAAAGAAAACATTGAATGAAAAGAGTGCAGAAAGAAGAAAAATCTTATATCTGCCCCTTATTTAAAAACAAACAAAAACTTTAAACGATCACTTAAATTAATCACTTTAATATCCACTTTAAAGCTAGGAATAAAAAACATGTTTTTGTGTTAGCAAAATTTAATTCTAACTTTAAAACTTATCCAACATTAATAAAACTTATCTCAAGTTGCCTTTTTGGACATGCATGCATATGTTTGTACAAATTGTACTTGAGAGGAGATTATAACAGCCTCATATAAAATCAATGATGATGATGATATCGGAACTGGATCGGTATCGGACGATATTTAGATTTAGGTATCGGGATCGGATCGGAAGTAAAAAAAAAAAGTGACTCGATGCACCCCTAATATACAATAATATAAAATTTGATTTGTATTTTTTACCAAGTGTACATACATTTACAAATGTAAACCTTGACTGATGTTTAATTTCAGAAAAAAATAAATCCTGCAAACTTCCATCCATCCAACTATATATTATTTTCCGCTTGTTCCAAAGTCGGGTCAGCAGCTTGAGCAGGGAGGCCCAGACATCTCTTCCAGCTCTTCTGGGGGGACCCCAAGGCGTTTCCATGTCAACCAAGAGACATAGTCTCTCCAGCGTGTCCTGGGTCTTCCCCGTGGTCTTCTCCCAGTCGGACATGCCCGAAGCACCTCCCTAGGGAGTTTCCCAGGGGACATCTTTACCAGATTCAGGTATCCCTTGTAAAAGAGTCCCAGAGGCTCAATGGGATTAACCTGTATAAATAAAAGGTTGAATTAAAGATGCCCAAACCACCTCAACTGGCTCCTCTCGATGTGGAGGAAAGTGGTTCTACTCAGAGTCTCTCCCGGATAACTGAACTTCTCCCCCATCTCTAAGAGAGAGTCCAGCTACCCTGGAGAGGAAACTCATTTCAACCGTCTGTATCCGCAATCTCATTATTTTGGTCACTACCCAGAGCTCGTGACCATAGGTGAGGAGCTCAGCTCCCTCTTCACCACAACGAACCAGTACAGAGTCCGCAATACTGCAGATGCTGCACCAATCCGTCTGTCAATCTCATGCTCCATTTTTCCCTCACTCGTGAACAAAACCCAGAGATACTTGAACTCCTCCACTTGAGGCAGAACCTCACCCTCAACCTGAAGAGAGCAATCCACTCTTTTCGGGTTGAGAACCATGGCCTCAGATTTGGAGGTGCTGATTTTCATCCCTGCCGCTTCACACTCAGCTGCAAACCGCTCCAGTGAGAGCTGAAGATCATGGCATAATAACTTCAACAGGACCACATAATCTGCAAACAGCAGAGATGGAATCCTGAGGCCACTGAACCAGAACACCTCCAACCCTGGCTGCACCGAGAAATTCTCTCCATAAAAGTTATGAACAGAATCGGTGACAACGGGCATCCCTGGCCGAGTCCAACTCCGACTCTGAAGGGGTCCAACTTACTAATGGCAATGCAAACCAAACTCTTGCACCGCTTGTATAGTGACTGAACAGCCCGTAACAACGGGCCCCCAATCCCATACTCACGGATCACTTATCAACTTATTATCTATATTTCAGACTTGTTCTGAATAGGTTGTTTTGATTTGAGGGGATAATCTCCTAAAAAGTGTTGATGACAACATCCAAGGACACTGAAAAGTTGTGGAGATGGTCAGACTTGATGGTGTAAAAGGAACTTACTGCACTGGACCATTTAAACTGAGGTTGTGGTGGACCTCCCAAGGGAGAAAAAGCAGAGAAAATCTTCACTTTCTCTACACCATCTCCTCTTCTTCCTTCTCTTCTAGTTTTACTACTGGCCCATTACCTTTACAGAGTGAGGCTCATTAAAGAAGGCAAGTTGAGTCAAATCCTTCTGTAATTCAGTGGAGGTGAATTGCTGTCAACATCATTAACCGTCATTTCTCCAACTCAATTCAGTACTTATGAAGTGTTCTTTCTTGTGTAATGATCCAAATCTCTTCCCTGAATCGTCCCTCTTCAAAGGCCCCAGAGGACATACCACCCATGCTGCCACCTGACATGCTAGAGGGCAAGATTAAATGTGGCTTCATCATTATGCTCCCCTTTGTGGTTAAACAGATCCAGCATTTCATCCTGCACTTAAGCTAGCAGGTTGTGTTTCTCAGTGGAACTCAGCAGACCAGGAGAGTTTGATGAGAGGGATATTGGTTTTCAAACAGGACTTTTTAATCCACTTGGATCAGTAACTAAAAGTGCATTGTTTATTGATAAACACACACACACACACGCACACACACACACACACACACACACATATATATATATATATATATATAATAATAATGATAATATTGTCATCACAATGTCAGCACTGTATGTTTCCATACAATGGCAAAATTAGTCTCTGCATTTAACCCATCCACCACCAGGTGGTGCAGTGGGCAGCTATTGAAAGCGCCTGGGAGGCATTTTGGGGATAAGGTGTGCTGCCCAAAGACACCACGTGATGTGCAGTGACTGGGGATCGAACCTGGGACTTTTGGGTCCCAAGCCGGCTGCCCTGCCTCTACACCATCTCGGCCCCCATATATATAT
>NC_056498.1:65112746-65128834 GCF_014905685.2 Nematolebias whitei | reverse complement strand
CACACACACACACACACACACACACACACACACACACACACAGATAATAGGCCATAGTTTGTTTCAAAGTGAGGCAAAATGGCTCAATTTGAGCACTTAGGCCATCGAATTGGTCCAGCTGAGGTACAAGAGAAACATGCAAGGGGACAACCGCATCAGAGAACTAATAAGGAGCCCATGAGAGAAACAAAGCTGATGTCCAACAGGCTTACCAGTGAACCTAAGGACTGGACCTTCTTTAAAGATTGTTGAGCCTCCCAACATCCCCCCCTCCCCACCCACCCCGAGTGCTGCTTCCCCTGAAGTCTTTTCACTTGGGTACATAAAGCCTGCCTCTACTTTGTTAGCTTGGACAAAAGTAAAATAAACACATGGGTCATGTGTATAACACACACTAAATCACGCTAATAAAACAGACCCATTTAAAAAAAAAAAAAAAAAAAAACAGAAGTAGTAACATTCAAAGTTTATCTTTAACTTTTAAAGTACTATTTGCATTAGTTGGATAAAAAAGCAAGAAAGTAATGCTTGCAAATGCGAGGAAAGATCACAGAGTTGTAACAGTTTGTCAATAGAGTGTTAATTAAACTAATTACAAACTGGTCTAAAAACATGCCCCAAACTGACAAAGACAACATGCAGTCTAACAGCAGCATATCAGCACATTGACACATTTAGACATATCAGGCTGCAGCTAGAGACAGTCCTATAAAAAAAAACCAATTAGCCAAATGAAAGAAGAACATTTGTATTTAGTGTCTGAAGTAAGCATGAAACATTTTAATATGACAATGCATAAAAAGGAAAATAAGTGTGCATTCTTTATTTTATTTTGAGAGTCAAAGAGTAAAATAAAGCAAAACCAGAAAGAAAAATAAGAAAGGAAAGGTATTTTCTTCTTTGTAGCCATGCATAGTTGCTTGCAGGAACCTTCTGTTTTACTATGAATGTAGTAGGAATGGTAGTGAAATAAATAACATAATAAACACATTTTGGCAATAAAAACTATGAGAGAAACAAATGCAATAATTAGAAAAATGTCAAGAAAGGGTACAATAAAGCATTTATAATACAAATGAAAGTGAGTACAATAAAGTAAATGAGCTGGAACTAGTAAAATGCTTGTAAGGCTTTAATTAGTACATTTCACAAGGAAACATACATGACAAAATATCTCCTTACACTTGTTACTTTTAGTATTAATGAGATCAAACTTTTTGAGGAAACATGCATTCTATTTTAGTTATATAACTACACACATCACCACTTTTTTTTTTTTTTTTTTTTTTTTACTTTCAATATTGGATTTTATTTTGCACAAAGTTTAAAATTAAGCTTACTTTCCTGCCCTTGATAATATCCTGTTTAATATTATGAACATTTGGGAAATAATTAGTGAATTTAATGAAAACCTACAACCATTTAAGCTTTAAAACACACTGACAGAGAGATTCAACAATCTGTCAGACACAACAAGTACTATGCACAAAGAAATTCAAATCTTAACATTATCATAACCTATTTAACCGTCTAAAAGCCTGGCATGCCTGACAGGACCTACAGGACTTACATGAGAGCACCTGTTTAGAACAATAAAGCCATTCTCCCTTCCCACTACCAGTTGACCTACAACACCAGACATTCAAACAGAATGATAATGAAGTACACGTCAGTCAGTCAGTCTTTGCAAATGGAAATCCACAGAAAAGAGGAGATGGGAATCATTTTATCTAGTTGACATACATTACAACAGAGAATTTCAGATGAGTACGATGGAAGCTTTCAGGTCAATTTTAGTGTCAAGGCTGTCATTTTGCAGTGATATGTATACCTTTGAAGAACACTTTACTTGGGGAATGAGGTAAAATAAATGGAAGGATGTGCTGTTTAACCCAAGCAGCATGTATGATATCACAGCTGAGGCAGAAAAATCGACCACTTTTGCTGAGCACATTTTTTTGTCAGGAGGGACAAACTACACCCACTTCATGATGCGCTACATCAAAGAAAATGATTTTGCTGACTGCAATGGCATCGTCTGACTACGTTTTTATCATCTAACAGTAGTAAAGGATTGAAATTATTTAATACAGTAGTCCCTCGATTATCGTGGGGGTTACGTTCCACACACCCTCACGATAGGTGAAAAATTGCAAAGTAGGAACACTATATTTATTTTAGTATTTACATATATATTAAAGCTTTATAAACCCATCCCACACTCTTGAAATGTTCTAAAATCTTAAACCCATGTAATTTTAATAACATACGTATATGTACTGCACAGTACCTACTGCAAAATTTTATATGGGTACTCGCCAGCCTTGATCCGGTTCTGATCAGCTCTCTGCAGCCGTTGAGCACCAAGAAGGTTTTAGAGAGAGTCGGACCTTCGGAGAGCCAGCACAAAACCACACAATGGTCCCTATTTGAGTCCAAATAATCCAGGTAAATCACATGAAAAAAGTCCGGGAGAGCTCCGGAGAAAACACCGGACCTCCAAGCAATGCCTCCCCATTTGAGAGGCTTCCTGAGCCGGCAAGCAGCTCTCAGATTGACCGATGAGGCTGGAAGTAGTTCTGGTTCAATTCCGGGTTGGTTCCGTATGGCTCTCTGCAGTCACTGATCGCCGAAGTCACTATGAATAAGGACCGAACTTTTAAGGCAGGTTTCGGATCGGATCAAAACTTTCCCTCCATTTCAGCAGAAAGGAGCGGCTAGAAGCACTGTTGAATTCTGGGAAGTGCACTGTTGGTTTCTGGGTAATGTAGTTCTTTTGACTGACGGCACAATATAGGATTATTGAAAAAAAACTACAAAGTGGCGGCACCTGTCCTAAGTTTTTTGGGGGGGTTAAATTTATATCTGTATCGTCGCAATCACATGAGTAATATTAAAGTTGACAATCATTGAAAACCTGTAAAAGAGCGAGACCGCAAAAGTTGAACCATAAAGTAGCGAGGGACAACTATATTTGGACTTTAGGTTACAGGGTATTCATCCATCCATTATATTTACCCGTTTCTTCTTTTAAACAGTGCATTCCAACCAAATACTATTCAGTTTGTTGAGGTTTTTCAATTTTGTGGGATATTTTGAAAAGCTGAACTGAGCCATTACGAGACGTACAAAACTTCCTTCTTTTTTTTTTTTTTCTGTCACAGCCTCCAAATGTAAATGTCCTTGCCCTCTGTTCAAGACATAAAACACTAACCTTGACACAGTAAATGACAGACAGAATTATGGGTAATTGTAGTGTCAGAAAAGAAGACAGCTGTATGATGAGATTCCGTGTCATTTAGACAATCAGAAACTTAAGAGGCAGTGTGACACATCCCCCCCCCCCCCCCCCCCCCCCCCACACCCCTTCCGACATCGCTGGTGATAATTTTCATGAGAGGGAGAGAAAAAAAAAATGACTGAAAAGACTGAGCGGCGAGAGAGCACAAATGAAAATGGAAGTCACAGAAGGAGAGGTGTGATTTTTTTCCTCCTCCATATGCAGCGTAGGGCAAGTGATAGCCCATGTGCTGCATTCATTGCTGGAATCAAGACGAAATATCCCCTTACATGTCAACCTGTCAGATAGATAAGAGGTGTCTGAACCTTGGTATGAGATTAATACTTCCCAGTCAGACAGGCTGTGAAGGTAGAACTTTTGATCTCCGTGTAGTAAAGCCACTTTAACAACAGACGCACCGCTGAAGACCCTGACTTCCTGCTAAAGTAAGGTATGTACATGGACACACATTAACAAAAAGAACAGCTTTGCACCATAATCATAACCAAACTACCGAATACCAATGCTCAATCATAGCTGTCAGTTTTTACATCTTCACTCAGGCTATTGGGAATAGGATATAAATAAATAAAAAAGGACTTACTGTCTGTCAACATAATGAATTAAATAAAAGCAACATTGTCTGCTTTGTCACATTTCAAAAGTGGTGATGTGTAATTACTGTTATTTGTTGAAATAGCCTTCATTTTCATCGGCCAAGGCTCTTCCTATCTTACTACTGTGAGGACAAAAAAGATCCAGCTAATGGAAAAATACTAAGATAAAGACAAAACATACAATGAAACTGTGAAAGTTTATGTTGTATTTTACATTTTACATGCATTCTCAGTTTTAACTTCTAATTTATATTGCCACTGACATGCAGCAAAATATTTAAGTGGATAAAAAAACAACAAAAAAAAAAAAACAAAGATCTTCTAACACTCACTCTAAAATATACCTTTTGCATGTACAGTATGTTAAGCAAACCCTTCTACTCACTTTGTGCACAACATTGTACAGGTTTCCTTCAAGTTACTAAATCATTTCTAAACTCCCAGAGCACGGGCAAAACTATAAATATTCCACCAAAATGTTAGCAATTTTTGCCCAACAAAAAATAACTTCCAAGACTTTCTGATTATGTTAGGGATCCTGAGGTATCTATGATGCTGGTTATATGTAAACAATCTCAGGAAACAGCCAGATTTCCAATGTTGATTGTAGAATAGTTACACATTTGTTACATATGATACTGTTGTGCTCGCTGAATAGTTTATTTGCCAGATCATTTGCTGCCGTTGTAATTTTTGTATTGAAACAAGACATTTTAGCCTCAAGCGTGAAAACAGTTACACCCAAAATGGTGAATACATGGACATCTGTGTTGACCGAGGCTGAAATCAAGTTGCTATAATACAAACTGAAAAGGGTGAGTAGCACAAAGAGCACTCTGCTATCTGACACACTCTTGCTGTTGGTCAACAACTTGCGCAAGCGCAGAAAAACTATTGACTGCAGCTGCCCAGAGTGTGCATGTGCCACATCACACTGATGCCAGGCTTTTTCTAAAACTTCCACTGTGAGACCTGGATTCAAAAAGCTTCACTTTCAAAGAAAATAACCACTGTTGTGTAGGCAAATAGCTGAAACACAGCATAAGTGCTACAGTTTCACTTAAAAATGGGATTGCATAAATCTTCCCTAATCACTGCTGCAGTCAAGAGTTTTTCTGCGCTTGGGCAGCGGTGTGGCAGAACATGGAGAAGCGACCCAACCTAATCCTCGGTCCAAATAAATGTTCTTGTATTCTCCATTGTGGATAAAACTGTTTGCATGCTCAAAACTGCATGTGTGCCTTGTTGAAAGTCTGCTATTGGATAAACATTAGTAATAGTCCATCAAACATCAAGGACTAGGCTGAAAAGAACAAGGAGGCATCACAGGGGAACCCCTAAAAAAGTTACTTTTATGGAGTGTACTGTAACAAAAAACAGAATGAACAAATGAATAAATGAATGAATGAATTTTGCTGCTCCTTTCCTCAGGGCTGCCACAGAGAGCAATCTCACAAAAAAACAAACAAAAAAAAAAAAGATTTTGGCAAGTGTTTTACACCAGATGCCCTTCCTGACGTAACCTGGACTCAAACCTACAAGTTCAGGATTATAAGACCACGGCACTGACCACCAAGCTACCGCAGCCATTTAATAGTTTGCATAATACAGCACCAATAAAATAAATAAATAATGTGTTGTGTTCTTAATGTAAAAAATAAGGTTGAAAATAGGTTTGCACAGGGCAGCACGGTGGCGCAACTGGTAGAGCTGCTGCCTCTCAGTGAGCAGGTCCTTCGTTCAAACCCCGGTCCAGGGGCCTTTCTGGGTGGAGTTTGCATGTTCTCTCCGTGCATGCATGGATTTTCTCCGGGTGCTCCGGTTTCCTCCCACAGACCAAAAACATGCATGTTAGGCTGATTGGTAACTAAATTGTCCCTAGGTGTGAGTGAGAGAGTGAATGGTTGTTTGTCTCGTTTGTCTCTATATGGCCCTGTGATGGACTTGCGACCCGTCCAGGGTGTACCCCGCCCCTCACACAGTGATTGCTGGACATGGGCACCGGCGACCCCCGTGACCCAAAATGGAATAAGCGGGTAAAGATAATGGATGGATGGATAGGTTTGCACAAGATATGAAAAATTTGTCATCGCCACAATGTCAGTGAGCACAATATCAATATCCCGAAGGACTGCTTGGTTTACAATAAATGCATTCATTCATTCAACCTTTATTTAGACAGGTAAATCCCATTGAGCCTCGAGGACTCATTTACAAGAGGCGCCTGGTTTCAACAAAGAATGATGACAACAATGGACAACAGTGACAACAATAGACAGTAATAAAAAGTCATACTACAGTTTTTATTTTTTTAAACAAATAGGATGGCTAAAAGAAAAAGGTAACAAAAACAGCTAGATTCTAAGGCAAATGTAGAAAACTAAAAACAGGAACATGTCTGCATTGGTACCTGCCAGGAGTCCAACAGATTCTTAAAGCCAGAATCAAGGTCGAGAGCTTCAGATCTTTTTTGTAAGATATTCCAGGAAACAGGAGCGGAGTAGGAGAAGGCCCTCTTGCCTAGTTCAGTCCTCACTGAGGGAACACTGCAGGTAATAATGTCCTGAGAGCGCACGCTGTAGCTGCACTCACGCAGAGACATGTAGGAGAAGATGTATGAAGGCAGCAGACCAAGAAGTGATTTAAAGATGAAAATGTACCAGTGAGAGAGTCTGCATGAAGTTAATGATGTCCAGTTAACCAGTGAATACAGGCTGCAGTGGTGGATACGATAATCACAGCCAGTTATGGGTCTTAGTGCACCATGATAGACAGCATCCACCATCTGCAGGGTGCTTGTAGGAGCGTTCATGTAAATAATGTCATAATGATAGTTGTTCAGTGAGGTGGGGTCTCCTCCCTTCAGCAAAGGAAGAACAAAGGCTGTTTTCCAAGTGTCTGGGATGGAGTTTTGTCTTATGGAGAGATTGAAGATGTGGGTCACAGGGACTGTGATGATATGAGCAGCCAGCCTTAAGAAATAAGGTGGAAGTTCATCTGGACCTGCAGATTTTTTAGGATCAAGATCTTTTAACAGTTTATTAACCTCACTGACTGAGAATGGAGAAAAAGAGAAGGTGTGATTAACTGAGGATTGACTTGTAGGAGGAATTTGATTTGTAGAAGTTTGATTATTAAGTGAAGTGGCTGATTTTCCATTAGTAACTGTGTCAAATAAAGAACTAGAAGCAACAAAATGTTTGTTGAAACAGTTCATGATCTCGTGCTTATTTGACACAGGAACAGAGTTACGAGTTGTGATGGGAGGTCAGATGATTGGGGGCTGCCTGAGAGAGATTTGATGGTTTTCCAGAATCTGTTGGGGTCATTCAGATTTTTGGAGGTCTGAGATAAGAAATAGTTGTGTTTTGCTGCTTTGACAGCAGTTGTACATTTATTCCTCATCTGTCAAAAACTCAACCAATCAGTGTCTGAGTCAGATTTTCTCGCTGTGGCCCAAAGATGGTCTCTCCTGTGCAGGAGGTCAGCTAGCACTGGAGTAAACCAGGGGCTGTCTCATCCCTTTATTCTGAACTGACGAAAAGGAGCATGTTTGTTCACAAAATAAATGAAACTATTATGAAAATAGTTCCAAGCTTCAAATCAAATAGACCATTGTAACTCAACATGCATTCAATTTCTGCATACTAATGACATATTATAACCCTGGTTTAAGTGATGTTCATAAAAGAAGAAAAGGCGTAGAGTTAAGACAATATGGCATGACTGTAATTAATATTGTCATTTCAATATTAAACATTAATATTGCACATCAAGGTTTTTCTAATATTATCTTTATTTTATTGTGCAGCCTAAATTGAAAAACTATTATGAACTTGAAAAATGCCTTGCTATTACTGGCAGCTAAAAAACAAAACATGTCAATCATCCATCCATCCATCCATTATCTTTACCTGCTTATTCCATTTTGGGTCACGGGGGTCGCTGGTGCCCATGTCCAGCAATCACTGTGCGAGGGGCGGGGTACACCCTGGACGGGTCGCAAGTCCATCACAGGGACACATAGAGACAAACGAGACAAACAACCATTCATTCTGTCACTCACACCTAGGGACAATTTAGAGTTACCAATCAGCCTAACATGCATGTTTTTGGTCTGTGGGAGGAAACAGGAGTGCCCGGAGAAAACCCACACATGCACGGAGAGAACATGCAAACTCCACCCAGAAAGGCCCCTGGACCGGGGTTTGAACCAAGGACCTGCTCGCTGAGAGGCAGCAGCTCTACCAGTTGCGCCACCGTGCTGCCCCCATGTCAATCATATTTAGGTAAATGGCGATTCTGTATAACAGGGTCATAATCTGAGCAAGATTTAATTATGTCAAACACCTGATGACCAGCCAACCCTACTTCAGGCAGGTGTGAGGTAAAAAGTCAATGGATCAGTCTTAGTTTTATAGCTAATGGAGGAAATTGGAGTCCAAGTCCAAACGTTAGTTGCAAGTTCCTCAAATCATTTTTGAATGTAGATCAAGCAGGGCACAAACTGTTGTTGATAAGAGTATACCACTGACATAAAAAGATGAGTGTGGTCTGGAACAACAATAAAGTAAAAGCCACAAGTCAAAGTAATATATACTGTATATATATTCAAAGGCCACGTTTCCCAAAAGGACATTGCTCAGAGCATCATTAAGGTTGTGCCAGATTGCCTACTTCTCATAAGACATCCTTCCTATATACTGTATATATACATGTATTTGAATATTATCATCATGACTGAACATTAAAATTATTGTAATATTATTAGTAATTATCAAACAGCAATCATCACCCCAACATTTTGAAGTGAAGCATCTTTAAAACAAAACCCTGAGAAAAGGGTCTAATTTACTCTCAAACCAAAAGCCTGAAGCTCAATGTAATAAACTGCAGTGGCAAGACGACTGATGAATCTCTAAGGGCAGAGAAACAGAGAAAGTTCTTTTTTTTGTACTCCACATTTCATTCTCTCCTATTTTTCCTTCCCTCCATTCTGCAGTTGTGTGTCCTGACCTTGCAGCTTCTATGGCCCATCCATCTTGGTCTGCTTAGCCATTTCGCTGGCTTCATACTGCGCAGATTAACACAATTCATCACCACAATCATCCTCCATTCATCACCCTTTCCAATGAATGTTTTGACATCCAGTTAATTTTCTGCTGATGATTTATCAAATTATAATTACCATGCTCTGAAGGGCTCATTTATTATGTTGATACATGATAATGATGCCAAAGTGGATTGAATTTTAAGTAAGTTCTCTCTGCGATTATAACATATGTGTTATTGTGAATAATGCTGTGCTATTTGATTCTTTATGGGCTGGAAATTTATATGATGGTCTTAATGCTGTGAAAATAAATTCAAAAAAGGGGAAAAAAGCTGAAAAATAAGAATGTTAATTCATTTTTTTTCACAGAACAAATTGTTTGGCTGGGGTGCAGCAAGCATGAAAAAGTTCAATTAGATTCACAGCTCCCATCTTAAATGCACGGTAATTAAAGAGTGCACTAATTCAATCAGGGCCAGGACTCAGACAGAGGGAGTTAGGCTGCTTCTTAATAGGTTATAGGTTATTTCTCACATACTGCCCACATACACACTTCAGTAGCCTTCTGCTTTACAATTCACTCAGCTTTTCAGTCTCATTACTATCCAGGTTTATTAAAATTCAATGGGTACCTATCTGTTTCTATTACTAAAGAGACAACCACTATTGCACTGGGTTTCTGTTAAAGGCCAGCACACAAACTACTGTGGGTAAGTGGTGAAGGTGGGATAGTTCCGGCTACTGATATATGTGTATTTACTTTATCTGTATTAGCAAACTGGTAGGAGCATAACCAGAAGGGTGTGACCTTAGAAAAGTTTAAACACATAGCTAGGGAATAAAGAACAACCCTTTTGTTCTAAATAATAGATGATTTAGTCTTTACTACAGAACAGCAGAGTAAGTTGGATTCTGTTTGGTCAGATTTTTTTCTCCTTTTATTTTTTTATTTTTCTCTAAGCTTTGGCACAGACACCAGCATTTGATCCTTCGACCCATGCTTACACTCCAAGCTAAATCATTGGCCAAAGAATGGTGGTGGTTCGTGTGGAGCTGCAGTGTATTCAGGGGCACAGGCAACCAGCTCAGGGAGATGAGGGCTTAGGAGGTGTTAAAGGTTATTGAATGCTGGAGAATTCTCCTGGCGGCAGAAGCATTGTTTACAGCTATCTATTTTTTTGACTCTTTGCCCTTGGGCTGTGGCCCATAAACAGAGCTGCTATCCCCGACATCCCAGCAAGTGGAAAGTGCAGAGCATAATTGTGAGTCCCCCTTGGATGTCCCAAAAGTGAAAGATGTGTCTGGTAAGTAAGGGAGGTCAAACACGAGCATGGATATTTATTACATGCACTGCAACCAGATGGAGGCGGCCCATCCATCAAGGAGAGCTGTCACGCTGGTCACAAACGTTTCCCATAAAGACACCCCACAACCTCCACTCGCTGCCTCTCACTCTAGCTTGTAAAAGCAGGAGGTCCATCTGCACTGGAGGAAAGAAAAAGTAAAGTCTGAAAGTGCAAGGAGGCTTGTTTTGCACAATTTTGAGGTTTAAGAACAAAACAGCACATACTCCAGTGTGACAGCGTCCCGATGCCTCCATTGACTTTTACATTCATTAGAGCACTTTTTCTTCTCTGAAATTGACTCGGACTATCTGTGACATTTTTTTAAATACAGAGTGAAAAAAAAAGAGAAAAGTAAGAAACCATGCAAAGTAAGTAAAATCGGAAGATACTAAAAGAAAAGAAAAGGAAGTAATGGGAGGGTGTTTCTGACACTCGCTCCCTTAGTCATCACGCTCTCATAGGCCCGTGGGTGACAATGAAAAGAGTTCACAATACAGCCGCAGCAGAAACTCATTCTGGCCCTCATCCATCATGCTCAGCCCGCTAGCCGTTCTACTGACCTAATCTGTGATGCCTCACTGCCTGCATCCCATTCCTTAAAGGCAGGTTTCATTACTGTAAGAGAGAACAGGAGATAGAGGCCAGGGGCCAAGGGCCCAGGGAAAAGGGCTGTGGTAGTCAGATACACAGTGACTTCAGGTACGTTAAAACACTAAGACAGCCACCTGTCACAAACATCTATTTTAGACAGCAAAGGACTGCAAATCATTGTCATTGGAGATGAAGGCCTTTGGAAGAAAAATATATAAATATAGATGATAAGTCGTGTGGAGCTGCTGATCCATGTACTCTGATTACTTGTGAAAACAATCTCACTGTCATGGAAATATCCATCTAACGATCTAAGAACCTTCGTTCCATCCATCAATCAAGTCATTAGACAGCTTGTTACTGTCACAAACTGTTTACAAGTTGATGACTGACTCAGAAATGCCAAACTCACAGGAGCAGCAGTTTTTTGTTTTTTTTCTCTGAAATGATCTTTTCACTTTTCTACTGCTGAAAGCAATATTGATATGTTTATTGATTTAGATCAGTTTATCTGTACAATCTATTTAATTATAATATGTTATATTTTCAGGTTTGTGATTACAGAATTTTGCCTGATTAAATGAGAGGTTGACTAGCTGGCTTTACACCAATTTTGAGCCCTAATCTTATAACTCCATCTCAGAGTCTGAGGCCACACCACTACCAACTCTGTCTTCTCTCTCTAACTGGTTCCCAGACCCTGTTACCCACTGCCTAATGGAGCTTGTCTGTGCACTGAGGGACAAATTCAATCAGACCTCTGCTAAACATCCTAAAATAACATTGCTTCAACTCTGTGGGAAAGTGAATACAGTGGCTATTGAAATCAAATGATCTGTCTTGATACTGGTGCATGGTCAACTTCAGACATCTATATATACTGTATATATATATATATATTTTTTAAATAAAAAATAAAATAAAAAAACAACTGTGGACATTTAGTAACAAAGGATAACATTTTTTGTTTCATTCAACCTTTATTTATACAGGTTAGTTCCCAATGAGCCTCGAGGACTCATTTACAAGACAGATCTGTTTTAAACCTTTAAAACCATGTTCAACAAATAAAGCACATCAATAGTGCAGTATTATTATATTTTGAATAACTCAATACTCAACTTATTTTTGTTCTAATTGTATATCCATAAGCTTCATTTATCATGACTTGTGTAAACATTGTATACAAAAACTGTATTGGTATTATTATTTTTATTATTATTACTATTATTATTATTACAACAAGGCACTTTAAACTTTTAAAAGTATTAAACAAAGCACCACTGTTCCATTGGTATTGAGTATGATGAGAATTAAAAGTGAACACTGATCAGCCATAAAATTAAGATCACCAGCCAAAACAACTCTAAACATAAGATGCACAAAAAAAATAAAATTAAATAAAGTAAATAAACAAATGAATAACAATAAAATAAATAAAACAAAACTGTAATATGTAAAGGTGTTCTGAGATATCTGGTTCCAAAAGGTTAAACTAACAGTGCAATACAATAGGCTTATTTACAAATGCAGTTGGTAAATTATGAGTGTTTGGGACTAAGCAACCAACTAGCCATGAAGCTGTTTTCAAACAGCCAGTTTCTGAAACAAATAGCCTACTTTGTGTGCATGTTTGAACAAAATGTATTCTAGGCACATCGTTACTGTTGCTAATCATACCTGCCTCTGATTGATTTGTACCAACCTTGGTAGTTGTCCCCAAATTTATGATTATTTTTCTTTTGACTGCTCCCTTTCCGAGGTGTCACCACAGCTAGCAAAGCTCACAAGCATTTTGGAACTGCTTGTTCTTTTTTTGTACACCAAATGCCCTTCCTGACCAAGTCTACCTATCCTAATGAGAGAGCTACTCCCCCACCCCTCTCTCTCTATGTATATATATATATATATATATATATATATATATATATATATATATAAACACAGAAGTCCCTCACTAATTTGTGATACATTTTTCGTGGACTCGCTCTATCGCGGTTTTTCAAAATAAGATTGCATATGACACACAGTTGGCTGACTGATGGATGAGCCGCACGAAAGGCATGGAATTTTTTATTATAAAGGAATTATTTAAATTATTTCACACCTGCTGCACTTGTGTGCAGGCCACATTGCAGGAGAAACTTCCTCCTGCAGCTCCTCCTCCCTGTTGACCTCCGCTCTGTAGCGAAAATGTGGGTGTGGCCAAGAGTGCAGAGTGCACCCATGGCTGAAAGAAGGCAGAGAGTGTTGAGCTCATGACATTCTGTGCTCGTTTATAGCGTTTAAAATTTAGAAACATTGTTTACAATATTGCAAGAGAGTGGGAAGGGTTTAAAAGGCTTATATATATATATATATATATATATATATATATATATATATATATATATATATATATATATATATATATGTGTGTGTGTGTGAAATATATGAAAAGTAAGATAAATCGTTTCCATTTACTTTGTTGAACACAACACAACATCTAAATTATTTCTAATATATATGTAAGCTCCAAGTCCTTTCAAATTGCTGTCAGTGTTCAGTTGATTTTTTTCCTCAGCGTTTCATTTTCTACCCATCAAATCAACATTGCATCATACACACTCCCCATGTTGGGGGCTAGAGATTAAAAGAGACAGCTAATTGACAGCCAAGGCTGCCCAGGAAAAGCCAACAAGACAGATCAAGCTGATGGGAAATGTTTACAAGCCTTACATCAGCACACATAACATCTAAGGGTGGACTTTTTTGAAGGCTCCCATAAATAACAAACCAACAAAAATGTATGAAGATGTGAATTTCATTTTTTTTTTAAACCAATCAAAACAAATCCAGTGTATGTTGTAACAAACTGTACATGTTATTTGTACATATACAAAGCAGAACTACATCAATATTAGGCCATGTTTATATGCGCAACACAATTTAAACGTATTTAGCTTTCTGCTTGAACATAGATTTGTTTCAGTCTTGTTATTTTTATTTTTTGCACTATTACTTTGTGCATGTAAGAAGAAAAAATGAGCATCCATATAACAATAAAGGCTATCTACAGCCAGGCCAATGAAATGTTTATTAAGAAGTCAATAACCGCCAGATAATTCAGTGAGAATGAGAACATTTCCTGTCTGAGAAAGATGCTTTTATAGAAAGCCTTTAGGGAAGGAAAGAGTCTTCAAGTGTTTTTTTTTTTTTTTTGACAATTTAACTGGTTCTCCTGACACATAAATGACTACGCTGACAACTTAACTGCACTGCCAATCAATTTTCACTATTACTTGCGTTGTTGAAGGATAAATAAAAAATATAATATTGAGGTCAATGGAGAAGTGACAAGGAATTAGGGCTTGATAAGTTAAGCAAATAGCCTTTTAAAATAAAGAGATCAATGCCAACCAAAGCCCCCTTTTTTTTTACAATATATTACTTATACATAGAACTTATATACAGTAAAGAAAAAAATAATAATTTTATTGTATATAAATTTGTGTTTCAATAGATGTAAAATAAATCTGTGACATAGATACAAACTTTGTTTTCACAAGAAACATTTGTTTGTATTGTTTAATTTTATTTCCCTTAATCTGAATGAAAACCATGTATAGGTGGCCAACAAGCAATTTCTTGCTTTTATTGCAAAAAAACAACGTCATTCAAACTAAGCTGTCTAACTCCACCCATCGTATTACAGCCCAGCTGATTCGACATCAATGTGAAGGGGAGAAGACAATTAACCAGGGGTTTAACCTGTCAGTCATCTCCTGTCAACCTATCACAGTTGCACTTTCAGGTCCGCCTCCTACTTAACTCCCTCTGTGATACGCTGCTGGCAGTTTGGATAGCTTGACTGACAGCAGTCCTGATCCTGGTGCTGGAAGGCACCTAGGTGGACGTCTTAGACATGAGAGAGGGAGATTGGGGTGGACATGTGAGGGTGAAGTAAAAGGACCTATAGGATATAGAGAGGGCTTGAAGTTTTCTTCTTGCTCTTAATTAAATGTGCAAAAGAGCAAAGAGTGTTTGCAACTGAAATGATAAGAGCAAAGGGTTCATTACCCCCTTTATAGTGTATTTGACGAGCAAAGGATGTGACTTTTACGCATCTGAACTGGTTTCCACAAAAGCAAAGTTCTGTGCTCAACAGAACCTAAAACGGATAAACGAGAAAACAAAAACAAAATATGCACGATCAAGAAAACAGCATACATTGCCTTTTTCAATTACATATCCAGAAGAGCAATCAGTATTCAACAGTTACAAACACAACAACCTATTGTATTGTTTTGCATATTCTGAGCTTTACACATGCTCCTCAACTGAGTACTTGTATTCAGGAAAATGAACTGAATCTGTTGGCTGTGTATCCCATTACTCTGCTCACTGCTTCCAACCATTTGGATTCCATACCGTTCTGTTAACCATCAGCAATTATCTCCCTGTCAGAGCTAAAGGTAACAAATTTCCCCCCATCCAGCCAGCCGCTATCAACCTCTGGACACCAGCATTAACTGACAGCAGCTAAATCACACCAGCCAGCCAAGACTCCTGACAGACAAATGCACTACCTTGGAAAACCTGGGCCCATCACTCCAAGATGGGAGGGTTAAGTGAAAAGAGGGGTGGATGGAAGAGCAAGTCTCTCCCTGCTGACCTTATACAACCCCTCCGCCCCACCCCACACCACTGTAAGAGATGGACTGCCCTGTGTTGAGTAAGCGCAGAGCTCCTTTCCCAAATAAGAGAATTATTAATGGAACTTTCCCTGGGTTCTGGTTTATCTTGTACGTACCATCACACCAGGTCCTTTTATAGACGGACTCAGAGCACTTGGGCTATGAGTAATCCACAATTCACCCAGCAACTACAAAGCAACTCACGGCTCCAACAACAACTCTGTGAACCTTTAAGACACCTGGTTTTTTTTACAGGAGGAAAATCAGAAATACGTCCCTGGATAAAAGTATAATGTTACATTAATTTACCCAAAGAATCATCTTGGGCCTAACTGTGAATGTGTTAAAATAAACAGCAGAAAACAGTTTGTTTGCTGACAGCACATTTTGCTAATATGTATATACAGTATACATATCTATCTATCTATCTATCTATCTATCTATCTATCTATCTATCTATCTATCTATCTATCTATCTATCTATCTATCTATCTATCTATCTATCTATCTCTCTCTCTCTCTCTC
>NC_056498.1:65101746-65112346 GCF_014905685.2 Nematolebias whitei | reverse complement strand
TATATATTTATGGTTGATTAAGGTCACTTGTTACTAATGTCAATATGTAACAATACAATTGTATATTTTAACATACATTATTTGTCTACTTTTGCAAAACTTTAACTTTTCTAACCCTTAAAATTTTAGAATGCTCAAAAATTGTCAGATGTTATAATGAAATAATAAAACTGTTTTGTGTGATAAGTAGTTCATAACCTAAAAATATGAATTATTCTAATAAACTCAGGAGTCCCTGCAGTGTGCCTTTTTTGAATTCCTAACTTTTAATTCAAACTATTGAAACTCGTAAGTGTTTTGGCGTATTGTTGGTGAAACCAAAAAAATAAAAATATTAAAAACTTCTAGATCAAGTATGATTTGTTATTAGGATGAGCACGTCATACATATTCATTACATTATGTCAACACGTGCATGCATGCATGTGTGTGTGTGTGCACGTATCTATCTGTGTGTATGCAAATAAACTGCACTTAAATGAATCAGAGAAAACAAACCTAAAGCCAAAATATACACTTGACTTTTTTCATCTAAGTATACTGGATGACATGCATCAACTTTTCAGACAAAAAAACTCAAGAGTCTAAAAACAGATAAAAACAACTGGCAGCACAGAAACACAGCTGGTGAAGGAGCAACATCACTTCAAAACAAGCCTAGCGGTTTAACAACATGGGGCCAAATCTAAGGTAAAGACAAGGATGCAATTGCACTGTACAACAAACCTACCAAGGGTTTGACTATTGTAATTGGAGGTCTACACACACATGAACACACACAGTCATACACGTACACACACAGCAGGCCCCTAGGCAGGATCAATATTTGTTGGGATTACACCTTGTTCCAACAATGTAAGATTTACGGCAGGCGTGGGGGATTTACACTTTGTCTTCGAAGCAACTTATCAGTGCAACCCAATTACTAACCCTAGACAGACAGCATTAACATGGGCCTCGTTGCTGCTTTATGGCCCCTCAGCCCGTCTCATTCCAGCCTCTTCAGGCACTGCCACTATAACGGATACTACACTTAAAATGTGCTCACAATGAATTCTTAGTCTTTCATTATTTCTACCTTGATTTACTTCATATCATTTTGCAGCTATAGACAGAGATAACACATTGTAAATTACTCCTATCCTGCCTGCTTGTTTCAGCATTGGGGAAGCTAGAGGGGTGGGGGGAGAGGGGTGCAATTTCAGTATAAGGGGGCTCATGTGTTGGTACATTTGAGCTAGCAGAGATGCATTTCCGTCAATGAAAATAGTTTTTCCTTTGTTTAATCTCTTACATGGAGGTATTGTGCGCAGTGCACTCTAAGAATTGTTATGAATGCCCGCAGGGGGTAAAATCCCTTCCATTTTTAATGTGCATAACAAATGTACATTTGTAGCACTTGACTGACAGTTGCATGCCATCTGCAATCATTATAAAGCCATTGTTTAGGTGAGCAGGTGTCACTTTAAACCCTTATGCCACTAGAAGAGACTTGAAAGTGAGTGAAGTCCTTGGGCTATTGCTACTGCTTCTATGTGAGTTTAGGTAAGACCATAAACACTGGCCCCAACTTCTCCCTTAAGCTGACAAACAGCTAGAGCCACAGGGGTACAATTTCTACCAAAAGCATTTAAAGATGTCAGTCAAAGTAGGTTGACTTGAAAACTGCTGCATCATACATTTTCACATTCCCTGCATGAGTGACATGCAATGCAAGGTTCCTCTCAGTATTATTTATATAAACCTCTTACTCAGTATTTTACCCACCTTCTAACAGTACATATAGACCTTACCTTTTTAGCCAGCAACTGAGCAAGAATGGGCTCAGTGCAATGTGAAATTGTAAACTTTACAAGAATCCCTCAAATTTAACTAAATAGATTTAAATTGCAAGCACTTTTTTGTTCACACCATAAAAAAATATTCTGATAACACACTTTGATCTCTGGTAACATGTGTGTGAGGTGTCGCTGATAAAAACACTTTTGTAGGTGGTAGGAAATCCCCCTCCGTCACCCCTATAATTTCCTCCACCCTCCATCCTATTTCAGTGGTTGATAACTAAGAACATTAGTTTTATGCCACTTGCCAAGCACAAATGAAAAGAGAGCTAACTTTAATGACACCACAATTAATCGGCCCAATAGACAGACCGCTAAAAGACGAGATATTGACTTCATTAAGGATAATGTATTATGTCATTAAGTCACTAGGGTCACCTTGTGTATCATACAAGCTGTTTAATATATTGGCGTTTTCCATGAATAAGATAAATTCAGATGTGGGAGATAAAGCTGATTAGAAAATAGTCCATCAAGGGAGGCGGGGTGTCCACAAGTCGGGGCTGTGGTTGTAGTCTATACTCTCTTGAGGGGGGAAAAAAGGAGAATGTGCTACAGATCATACTTTATCGGAACCCAGATTGATTGGCTGTAGCAATTTAATCATTATTGTTTAGCTTCAATTTACAACAGAGGAACACTCCAGGCATGAACGTCTTTATAGGAGCATGTCAGCAGCCTAATTTATTTACCTGTGTTACCACAAAAAAGACTGGCATTAACATTATACTGACTTCGTCGTGTACTGAAACACATTAATCCTAACAGTAGTTTTAGCAAGTCAAATGTTTTTTTTTTTTTTTTTTTTCACATTTGTATGGTAGCATTTAAAACATCCAATATAAAAATATCTGTTGCATATAAAACAAAACAATGATCACCATAATGAAATGGTGTTTCCCCAGAACATTTTCTTTAGAAATACTGAAAAGTTCCACTGCTTTCTGCTGCAACCTCCCCATTTTTTATTTACTTATTTATTTAGTGGTGGTGGGGGAGGGGGATTTGTGGGGTCACTATTGGCAGTTTTTCATCTACTAGAGCCTTTGCTCATTTGTCATGATTATTGCTGAGTTCTGACCTGTCATTGGCTCCAAGAGATCAATGGATCTGGACTCTCCCGCTTTTGAATGGCCTGGCCAAACACCATTTTCCTCACTAAATGAGGCTTTTGGTCTATACATCCATCCATTCTGTCCATACAGTCCTTCTTCTAACTATGTTTTGCTCTTTTGAGTCACTTCATCAATGTGTTAGTCTATATATCTTATTTTCCAATCAGTGCTGACATGGTGTTTCTTTCCCTCTCTGTGGTACTGACGATACCTACCGGTAGTGTTGGCTACTCTGTCTTCAAACTTGTAGGCTTTGGTTAAGAACCTACAAGACAATTATTGTGGCAATCCTGCATTTTTTAAAAATTGTTAAGATTTCCAAATGTGTGCGATTATAGCTTTAACTGCGGTCGTGATGAGCTGATAACTTTTTGGATTCATTGACCACTGGATTAGGATCTGCTTATACATTATATGAATTGATCTGAGAGGTTCAGTCCGCAAAATGTAACTACAGTCATAAAAGCATACTAAATGGTTAATGTGAGCAACTCAACAAGCTAAAAAAGTGAAAGATCAAAGAGCAAAGACGTGTCTCATCCAAGAGAGCAAGGAGGTACCTAACAAGCGTGTTAGCTATTACCGGTACATCATTTATGGTGGTATTTACTGGTAAATACCACTTATTTACGTTGATTGAGTGCAAAAAAGGATGTGGCAGGTTGCAGTACAAGTATGATCAGCAGTAAAAAATAAAAGTGAGCAATACATTTTAACATCCTAAAACATAAAACTAAGGTAAATGCATTTCTGATAAAGCAATTCCTTGTGTTATAACAAAAGTCAACTAGTGCCCAATGCCTCATGTTCCTGGTAATCATTTTAAACTCTCTGGAAAATATCTATACAGTAATCCCTCGTTTATTGCGGGGTTCCCCCCCAAGTGAAAAACCACAAAGTAGGGATACAATAGTCCAAGTTTAAGTTCAAATAAACTTTATTGTCATTACCATCTCATGTGGTACATGAGATGGAACAAAATTATGTACATAAGTAGCAGTAGTAATTAGTAGTTTGTTTTAGTATTTATATACAGGTATATATTAAGGTGTTTTAAACCCTTCCCACACTCTTGCAATATCCCTAACAATTTTCTAAACTCTAAACGCTCTAAAAGAGCACAGCATGTCATGATCTCAACTCTCTAAAATATATATATATATATTTTTTTCAAATAATGCCGATCATGCGGGTCATCCATCTATCAGCCAATTGTGTGTCAGGTCCAATCTTATTTTGAAAAAAACGTGATCGAGTTAGTCTGCAAAAAAAAAAAAAAACGTGAAGTAGCGAGGGACTACTGTACAAAAGATGCCAATGTCCTTGTTAAATTCCTTGGTCTGGCAGGCTATACAAAGTTCACAAGTGAACACATCATTATAACATGATTTGCAATGATAAGTTCCCAGAATAACTTTTTTTTCTAATTATGAGTTAGTGATTAGTGACTCTTTAAATATCAGTTTATATTTGTAGAAAATTAGGGCGTAATTTAATGTTCCAAGAAGCCACAGAGAACTTTAATTATATGCCCTTAATGAGGAATAAATTATGGCAAGACTAATTGCTGATGAATTTGAAGATGGATCGTGGCTCCCATTACACCACATACTGTATGACTGTACACATGGTAGTATGATGAGCTAATTGTACTACTTAGTTTCTGAATTATGTGCACGCTAACATGTTTCCAGCTGTTTTGCATTTTTAAAATAATGGTATTTACCAATGCATGCAAATGAAAAAAAAAAACCATCATGAATATTAGTGGTTATAAAAAAGGCAAAAAAACAAAATGCCAAACCAAGACAATGTTAGAAAAGTGGCAGAGTCATTGTTGTATCTTGACATGCTGCATCAATCATGTGACACATCAGCATAATATACATGAACCCTTATCACAGAGGCCCCACGAAACAAAAGCAATTGCCCCTGTGTGAAAAGCCAGTGAGCATAAATTCATGTCAGTAATCAACACACGGGTCTCAGCATCTCCTTATGGGTCACAGAATTAAAGTGCCTTTCGCACAAGGTCAAGACAGCACAGACAAGCCTATTAAATATGATCCACCATTTTATGTAAATGCAAGGGGTGATCCACCACTGTTATTACTAGCCTGCATTTGTTTATCTGATGCGTTGTGGGCTCTCAAGAATAAAGAGGCTGTTTTGTTTGATGTACATCCTTGTTTCCATATTTAGTTTGATAAAAAAGAGGAATTTAAGTTGTTTGACATAAGTAACAATATCTAAAAAAGTTAAATCTGGTCCTCTGGACATTCAAAAAAAACAAAACAAAGCAAAACAACAAAAAAATCTAGAAACGTTTCGTCTCCCATCCAAGAGACTTCCTCAGTCTGAGGTGCTGTTTTCAGCTCAGTCTCTTAAATAGCACCTTCTTAGAGTGGATCAACCAGTTTGCTGCTGACAACCAAAACCAGCTGATCACATGCTCAAGAAGGACCATCAGCCTAACAATGGGTCATTAGCACACTGATGTCTGTTTACTACTCACAGAGGGCTGAGTGATACTAGCAATCACAGCAAACCCCAAAATACATTACGGCAAAGACTGGTTCATCCCAAAGATCCAGTCCCCCGGCACAAACAGAGTAATGTTGTGTATGCTGTTCAGTGTCAGGAGGGCTGTGATCAGTCTTACATCGGGGAAACTAAACAGCCACTGGCCAAAAGGATGGCCCAGCACAGAAGATCAACATCATCAGGCCAGGACTCTGCGGTCTACACTCATCTCCAGGCCAGCGGTCACTCTTTCAAGGATGAAGATGTTCACATCCTGGACAGAGAGGAACGATGGTTTGAGAGAGGAGTAAAGGAGGCCATCTTTGTGAAAAGAAATCGTCCATCATTAAACAGGGGTGGAGGCCTCCGGGTTCAACTGTCCCCCTCTTACAATGCTGTGATTGCTAGTATCACTCAGCCCTCTGTGAGTAGTAAACAGCCATCAGTGTGCTAATGACCCATTGTTAGGCTGATGGTCCTTCTTGAGCATGTGATCAGCTGGTTTTGGTTGTCAGCAGCAAACTGGTTGATCCACTCTAAGAAGGTGCTATTTAAGAGACTGAGCTGAAAACAGCACCTCAGACTGAGGAAGTCTCTTGGATGAGAGACGAAACGTTTCTAAATTTTTTTGTTGTTTTGCTTTGTTTTGTTTTTTTTGAATGTCCAGAGGACCAGATTTAACTTTTTTAGATTTTTCTACCTGGATTATTGAGCATGCATCAGGATATAAGTAACAATACTTAAAATTTATGATACAACTCCAACTGTGTCCTAGAGTCATACTGATAGTGATACACAGGAGTAGCTCTACTGCTAACATCAGCAAGGAGCGAGTCCAGGGCCACCTGGAGAGTGAGTAGGAAAACTGATTAGTTTTATCACCTCGCCAAAGCCTTCCATGGGAACTTTTAATTGACGGCTGAGCCTATTTCACTGTCCCACACAATTTCCCGTCATCCCTCTCCTGTTGCCACTGAACTCACTACTCATACCCCAGTTCTCCACCTCCATCCTCCGTCAGTCTATCCCTCATGCTTTCGCGCTCTACCTTTGTTTTCACCCGTATCCATTCCCCATCTCTTCTCCTTTCCCCGTTCTCGTCGTGCCTTGGCTTGGCTGAGCAAGCCTGACAGGCGGATTCCTTTGGTTTTCGCCATATTAAAGACACTTTCTTGCTCTGACAGCCTGCTCTCTCCTGCCACCTCATAGCTCTGGCTTCACACTTCTCTGGGCAGCCACTGCCTCTTGACAGACCACTGTCACTTCCCATCATGCTCTCTGCTGATGGCGCCTCCTTCCTCTACTGCTTTGACACCCCCCATACCTACTCCAACCCCTCCTCAGCAAGCTTGCACGAGCCCACTTCCATACCAGTGCAATTATTTTTTTGACAAGCCATCCATCAGCCTTAACTTTAAAAGCACTTTCCACTGATATTCATTGTTAAGCCTCCCTTTGCAGCTCCTGCTTTCTCGCTCCAGATAAAGCTTGCATGAGAGAGTATGATATCAGACATCACCAAACCTACCAAACCATGTAAATTTACTTTGTTCTCGGCGGTGTTTCCAATTTCATGTCCAATTTTTCGGTACATTATGCGTAGTTGTTGTGCCTAATACAATGTTGTCAGAACCCATTACAGTGTGCTTCCTTAGTCGCCTCTAAAAACAGGTTACAATTGGTATTCTATATGTGTAAGGCGGGCACGTCACACCATCTGCAGTTGGATCTTATTAAAATTATCTGTTCATTTCTCACGTTGTTGGGTCAGAGCAATTTGCAGGCATTAGCAAAGACACATATGAAAATGTCAGCATGTCAGCTAATAACATCGAAGGCAAGGGAGTGCATCTCTGTGAGTCAATAACTGTGCCTTGCTGGTGACACAGATTTGATGGTAATCTAAGAAAATGAATAAGGAGGAAAAGCTCTGCGTTGTTTGAAAGGAAATGTTGTCCTTCGTCAAGTTGTTCGGCGCTCTTCCACTTGGCCTACATCTTAGCCTTGCAACAGAAAAAAGGAAAAGGGTGGGGAGGGAGGGCGGTATGGGTGCATGACAACAAAGTGCTCCCCCATCACTGTCGTCTGGTGTGTTCAAACAGCACACATTACATGTGCATGATGAATTGCCTGCATTACGAACAGCTCAAGTGACTGTTCATCTGACCAAGGCTGCCATTTGAGCAACATGACGCTGTGAGCAGATACTGAATACGAATGCTGCGGCTCCAAATTTACAGCTGATCTAAAGCTCTGTAAGTGCAGTCATGGCACTGTACAAACATTGGAATTAATGGTTGCACTTTTATGTACAGCAGCTATATTGTGACAGGCTTAAAGTAATAAATAATGCACACGTTGGTTCATTAGAAGTGCAGGAGGCAAGAAAGACAAAAAATTCAATGGGGGGAAAAAAGGGCAGCTAACAGACTACGGGCTATCTGGCCCAAGCTAAATAAAACTCATTTGTAGTTCAAACAGACAATTAAAGATGGGACAATAAGAAGAGACTACATTGCTTGAACAGCAACATGGAGCTAAAATAATACAGAATCACTGAAAGTGAGTTTGTCAACTTTAAGCCAATTGCATCCAAAAGCCACCGTTCAACAAAAGGAAACGCAATTAACGAGCTTAGAGCAGCGTGTGTCTGGCAGGCTTAATGAATATCAAATTACATACAAACACTTATAAATCATCATTATGCACCAAATTTTAATTGATTCGGCAATTAAACATGACAAATGCTACCTATGGCTAGCCTTGACTTTTTCGTTCCAAATAAGGGCGTATTTTCTTATTTCCTAATGCGTCAGCTAATTTCAAACTGCACATGCTGCTAATTAACAAGGACAGACAAAACATATATAGCACAAGATAATGTCTTCTGTTTACAGCAGGGAGTCTTCTGTTAGATAAGACAAAAATTAAAAAAAAAAATTAAAATAAAAAATCAAGGCATTTCAAAACTATAATTTGCAGATATGATTTGGAGCCTTAATAAGAGCTTCAAAGTTAGGAATTCATACGTATCGATATACTCTTTATTTATAATATAGTCATAATAATTTAAACATATTATTTTTTAAATAATTTGAATAATAAATTTGTATTTTTTTATTAGAAAGATATTAAAAGCAAATGGAGTTTTAGGCAATTTTCAAAGAATACTTTTTTTTTTGCATTTTTACATAAGAGTAGACTTTTGATTGTGAATACATGTGTATTTGAAATGACTGTGTGTGTGTGTGTTTGTTGTACGTGTGTGTTGACATGTTTATTTGAGCTGTGTTGTGTTTACACCTTGTGCTGAGTCTAATGCAATGCAGACACCTGCCACTGCCTGTGCCCCTGACAGTGCTGGTCTCAACAAAGTGAAGCCAGGCACCAGCATATGGTTATCAATGATCCAGATGGCTCATGCTTGTCTCCAGACTGACAACTTTGCTCCTCCATTATCAAACACTGGCAATTAACCATAATCAAGTAGGTGTTAATTAGACATAATGAAACAATTTCTGTTTGGTCAGAGCCTGCTATTTGCCAATTACTTGTAATTATATGCACTAAGCACTTCAGTGTAATCTGTCGGTGGTGAACAGGCAGCCAGTCTAACAGCACAGCGGTGTCTGTTTGCTAGACTGACGAGCTTTTTTGTTTTGTCTAAAAATTTGGCAGATTTAAACCTGCAGCCCCCTGATTGGCCAGCTTGTCACAGCTGCCGGAGGGGATAACAAAAGGAGCATCAAACGCCTCAATGAAAGCACAGGAGCAGTTTGTCATATAGTCGAGAGAGGACGGCTGTTAATCAGAGTGACCTCTTGACTCCAACCCACAGGTCCTTATGCCAATTCTAGTTGTACACACCAGGTAGCAACATATGTTTCTGGGGAAATTAAAGCTGCAAATTTGCTGAGTGGAGATCAAAGAGGAGACATAATTTAAAGAAGAGGATAGACAAAAATAAAATAAAATAAAAAATGATTGCAGGAGGAAGATGATCAATGAAATGTCTTACATATGTTAATATGTTACAATTGTAACCTTTATTTAATAGGCAAATCTTATTGAGACCACATGAATCGTTTTCAAGAGGCCTGTGTCTGAAGGCAGCCCAAACATGAATGGCTTTTAGGGTGTGTGGGAGGAAACCTAAGTACCCAGAGGAAACACAAGGAGAACATGCAGAGTCCACACAAAAAGGTATTCGGCTCAACTGGGGAATTGAATCAGGACCTTCTGGTTTGTGAGGCAACAGTTCTAACCCGTAATCCACTGTACTGTCTCATATTTGTCATAAAACCACTTTCATGAGGAAAATTATTTCTATACTAGAAAGTTGTAAAATTTGTAAAAAATATTTTTATTAAAATTGTTCTTGTTTTTGTTTTATTTATTTGTTTTATTTTTGTGGATAAGATTACATTGCATGATCTGGTAGCAGAATGGGTTAGGAGTGACTCAGTTCCTATCTAAACAAATTCTAACTCAATATTTGTTAAATTGATTGAGTTATACAGTAGTCCTTCGCTACTTTGCGGTTCGTTTTTCGCAGACTCGCTCTATCGCGGTTTTTCAAAATAAGACTGGACATGACACACAACTGGCTGATTGATAGATGAGTTGCACTATCGGCATGGATTTTTAAAAAAAATAAAATATTTTAAATTATTTAGCACCTACTGCACCTCTGTGCAGCCCACGTTGCAGGATAAGCTTTCTCCTGCAGCTGATCTCCGTGCAGAGTGGAGAAGTGGGCGTGGCCGAGAGCGCTTGCATGTGGCTGAGAGCAGAGGAGGCAGAGAGAGGGAAATCATGACGACATTCTGTGCTCTTTTAGAGCATTTAGTTTAGAAACATTGTTGAGAATATTGCAAGAGTGTGGGAAGGGTTTTATATATATATATAATGAACGGAGACTCGACCTAAGCTGCGCAGTGCGCTGTTTAAACTGTTGGCAGGGGGGTTGGCAGGGGTAGAGACAGACGCACATCTGAGCCATGCACTGTTTGTACCGACAGTTTTTGAGTGGCGGGGGTGTGTTCAGCGCGAGGGTTCAGCATGAAGGAAGAAGTTGCCTTTAGCTTTTTAGCTAGTGCACCTGCATTGCGAGCTGCTAGTT
>NC_056498.1:65052383-65101346 GCF_014905685.2 Nematolebias whitei | reverse complement strand
TATATATAGTAATTAATAAAATAAACTACTACTTACTACTTACTACTACTGGTCAGCGGACCAATTGCTCCTCACAGTTCCAGGAACTCGTCTTAAGCGCAGAGGTGACAGGGCCTTCTCTGTAGCAGGACCGAGACTTTGGAACGAGTTACCTCTGCTTGTCAGACAGGCCCCCTCCCTCTCGGTTTTCAAATCCTGTTTAAAAACTCACTACTATTCAGTAGCTTTCAACACCAGAGGATATGCGTTTTGAACCTGTATGCTCCACACTGGTTTGTTGTCATATTTATTACATGCATCGTTTTTATGTCTATATTTTTGATTTACTTCATTTTGTATATTGCTTTGTGTGTTGTCTGTTGTTCTGTCTGTAGAGCATTTTGGTTGGCCTTGTAGCTGTTTTAAGTGCTCTATAAATAAAATGGTATGGTATGGTACTTGTACTACTATCCCTACTTTGCGATTTTTCACTTATCACGGGGCTTCAGGGTACAGATCCCCCGTGACAAACGAGGGACTACTGTATACAATTGTTTTAATGTTTGTCAGTTACCTGTGACAGCCATCTTGAATTGGGTTGACTTCAAACAATATTAAGTTGTAGATGTCCAATCAATGTTAACTTTTCAAGAGTTTCACAAACATGGGCAAATTTGTTGATGGGTGATAATCTAGCAGCACATGAGACAGATCTGTAAATAAAACTTTGAAACACAAACATCAAGTATAAGCTATATGTCTGTATAACACCAACTAGACTGAACTTAGTACAAAAGCTGTGTTTTAACAAGGTCTTCCTTAGCCATCTGTGGAAAACCTAAAGTGCACATGTTGAACATTACAAGTACTGCACAGTCAAAAAAAAGGTCTATACTCTGTAAACATTATGCATGTTAAAAAAAAAACTTAAAAAAAAATCTGTTTTCCGCAATAGCTGGATGTTGAAAGCAAACTTCCACAAGTCCAACTGTAAATCTAAATGTCACCAAAGTCATCTTAATTAAAGAGGTCCATAATAGTAAAAGAGCAGATTTGTGTGTGGAGTTAGTCACTCTTCTAAAGGGGCATCAACAACACTGTAAATAAGTCATTTTACAGTGGGAGGGTAATCACAGAGGCCATAACCCGGGACCAGCCCTGTCCCATAATTGCTGCGGTCCAGTGTAATCACCGGCCCATCATCTGCTACGAGCTGGAAAACTACTCACACTTACCCCACCCTGAGACAAGAGACCATATCCCGTGAGTAAGGACACAGCCACTCACTGTGTCTAAATATATTAGAACTGAATCAGGTCATTTCAGAGCTTAGTGAGCTTTACTTAAACACTCAACTTTATCAAACATGATGTTGACATCGTCTTAACTGGAACAAAAGGATTAATCAAGATTGCACAGAAATACATAAAAAAATGTTTATACTCATTAATTGTAAATATTTATTTCTAGCTTAGCGGATGTGGCAAATGTGTAATTTTATTTTATTTTATGTTTTTTTTTAAGTTAAACCAATATTACTACATGTTTCTTCTTCTTTGGTAGCAGTTCACAATATAGCTTGGTACATACCTGATAACACCTGGTAAAGTACCAGTTACATACTGGATTGTATTATTTATTGCTACATGTTTTGTTTTTTTTTTCCCAACCAATATCAACACACCAGAATAACATTAACTTCAATTTAAACAAGTACTGTGAATGCATTTGCTTTGATGTATCCTATATGAAATTGTCTGTGTTTAAAAATGTATAGGTAATTGGCTCTTCATGGCTAAAAGTAGCTATGCAGTATCTTATGAGTCTACCACAAGACAGCTTTGGATCTGTGTAATTAAATTACTCAGAATTAATATACAAGTCATTTTATTATAAATTAAATATCAACAGAAAATAAAGCAATATCAAAGTAACTAACGTGGATATGCATTTTCTTTCATTCTTAATGTCTTTTTTTTAGTATTTGTTAAATATATAAATTACTTGAAAATGTGTTTTTAAACTTGTGTTCTTTGATTTCTGAATGTCTCCATAACATATAAAATAAAATCATCTGAGATCTGAAGCACTTTAATTATTATTATTATTATTATTATTTTATAAAGCTTTCACTTTGTCCTTATGCTTATCAAGTATTTACAAATGTTGATGCTTTAAAAAAAGATTAATCAGTTCCCAGCTTGAAAGGTCTGAAGTATCTAGAATTCATTTTAGCACGGCATGGAAACCTTTGGGGCACTGTGATAAACCACATGTCTTACAACATTTGAAAAATTGAGTCAACCTGGATTTTTACTCCAGACCAAAGTCTTTCCCTTCTTTTTTTTTTTTTTTTGTAATGACACAGGAGTCATGAAGAGGGATGGAGAGAGGGATGCTGACGCCTGAGTTGCTTGTCAGTGGCATGACTGATCACCAAAGCCATCTCTAAAAGGATTGCTGGTGGAAATAAAGACACCAGCATGTCAGCTGTATGCTTCTGAGAAGAACCCATCAGACAAGTGGATGCGTATTGACAGGCCAGAGAGAGGAAGGGAGAGATGTGGAGAAATGAAGGTGAAGACAGAGCGGTAGGAAGTGTCCTGAAGTCGCTCACCTTGGCACAGGCTGCAATGTCAGCCGACCCGGCGGCCATCACTCCTGGGCCCTGTCCGGGGTATTATTTAAAGCCAAACAAATATCAGGAACTGAATGTCACCACAAGGACACTCAGGCCTCATCTCCACCAATCAGTGTCCAGGGTTTCAAATCACCCTTTCTCCTTCCCTCACCAGAAAATCCATCTTCCTCATTCCTATACCCAACTTCACACCCCCATTCGACCCCTGACTACCGCACTGAGGGGCGGCACTGTGCAACAGATTTACGATCCCCCCCATCTCAGGCCAAGCAGGATTTATTGACATTAGTTGTCAGCTCTTTTTTTTTTTGAGAAATTGCACGTAGAATTAATTTTAAGTACGTCTTAATGTTAAATATCCTGGAAACACTAAATTTCATGGTAGGTGATGCTCAGAGCCTCATAAGCATATATCATGTCCCTGTGTTACACTGACGGACTCCCTGTTTAAGAATTTAATTTAATAAGAAGCAGTTCATAACTGCTTCTTCTGAGCTGTTAATTACATATTCTTTAAGCTGAGGAATGATCTTGAGACACTATTTAATGCATCAAAAGTTTGAGTAATTTAATTTAATTGTTTTTATTGCTTAATTGTGTTCAAGGCCACATAACTTGACACATAGGAACCTTAATACGGTGTCTCATATTGTCATGCAGGAAATAACCAAAAAGAAAAAGTGTTGTTGAATTATTGCAGCCTTCATATTCATAAAATATGTAAAAATTGTAGAAGCTCTATGATTCTGTTTTGTCTATGCCATATGTTGTCTCCTTCATTTTGTGATGACTGCCTTGGTTACATTTGGATGATAAATTGCACATGTAAAGACATTCATAATACAAATTGTTGACACAAATGTAAAACTTCAAATTCCTGTAAAAATAAAAGTACTTGTGCTGGGTTTCCTGGCGTTCTTGACAGCCCAAACAAGAAAAGGGCAAAATAAATCATAGACCTAGCAAAACATGCACTGTAAAACTTGATCGATATGTGCTTAACTTTTCCTTTTTTCAATAAAAACTGCCATAAAGATTTACTGAGCACAAGCAGCAATAAAATAATGTAAAATGAATTAGGAGGCCATAATGAGAGGCTCCAGCAATTTACCCATAAATATAACATAACGACCACAAGTAAAATGTCAGCGAATCCAATGAATCAATTTCTCAGAGACGGGCAAACCTTAAGCATGGCACATGTTGTTACATATTCCTTTGTATGGATATGAGGCTATCTATCTATCTATCTATCTATCTATCTATCTATCTATCTATCTATCTATCTATCTATCTATCTATCTATCTATCTATCTATCTATCCATCTATCCATCTATCCATCTATCCATCTATCCATCTATCCATCCATCCATCCATCCATCCATCCATCCATCCATCCATCCATCCATCCATCCATCCATCTATCTATCTATCTATAATCCCTCTCACACAACAAAGGTTTAATATGTGTTCTATGCGATTCATCACTGTGACACAAACACCTGAGGCCTGGGCCTGCTCCATTTCTATGGTCTAAATGGTTTCTTGGGGACTTTGCCTGCACACAAGCAAAAACAACAAACAGCACAACTACCACACATACACTGTGTAGAGGGCTAAGAAAAATATCAGGGAGAGAAACAGAGATAAGTAATGGATTGGCAAGGAAGGCCTTTTGAAAATTAGTTTGTCTTATTGTGTTAAAGTGAGAGAGTGAAATTACCCAGTGTCACCCCTACTAAAGAACATAATTAGTTGAGTGAGAAATCAAATGATTGAGATTTAAGATAACTTCATTCCAGATAACTAATGCACTCAGAAATATGTCGTTTTATGAGCTATGGGGTTACAAACCTGGTAAATTGGGTGAGAAGTACTTCATATAGTGTAAAATAGTGTTTGTAGTAGTTGTAGTAGTTTTTATGATTTTAATCCAAACAGACATAAACTTATAATACCTCATGTAAACTTTGTATAAAATTAACCAAAATACTTAGAAATACAATTATTCTGACATCTATTCAGTTAAGTTAAAACCATTAACTAAAAATATGCTAAGCACTAATAGCATTAAAAAAAAAAAAAAAACAGTACCCCGAACAGCAGCACAAACATGGGTCTCTGTGAGCAGATGAGAACGAATGAACGCAGCAACATTTTCTTTATAAAATTGTATATACATAGAAAAGATTCAGCCTAAATATTTTTTTAAAGGAAAATGAGTCACAGGCATTTACAAGTCTCTTACAGTACATACTCCTACATACTGAAACTGTGATTTACTGTACTAAAACCTAACAGATATTACAAATAGCTAATTGATTTTTTTTTTTTTTTTTACTACTTGTTAAAATATCCATCACAATTGTTTCAATTTCAAAATCAAATGTTTTACAACGAAATGTGTTTAAATTAATGGCATGGATCAAACAAGCTGCTGGTTGATTTTAAGAAAGCAGATGCAAAAGCCATATAAGCTAGGGGACTTCACTGTTGTAAACCTCATCATCTTGTAACAACATCTCACTCTTCAGGATGTTTAAGAGAGCCTATTTTTTTTTTTTTTTTTTTTTTTTTTTTTTTTTTTTAACCAAAACATGCTCATGAGCTCATGGTCATAGACTCAGGCTTGTAGACTCCTACAAGACTTAAAACTTTTTTTACAGTGCACCCACCATCCACATTTTTTTCAATTATTTTCTTAAACTCTGTCCATCAACCTTAGCCTCTAGAGGTGGCTTGTTTAAGAAACAATTAGGAGGGTATACAAAGCCATTTGCAGGCAGGAGGCCTTGCTGGGCTGGCCAGTGGACTGGAGTACCTTTCACAACTGATTTATAACACTGTCGCAATGGCAAGGTAACATAATTAATAGGAGCATGGACTTCTAATTTCAATGACTTCCACACCAAGTGCTTTTCATGTGATTTATGATGGCCGGCAACTTTGCATTTTATCAGTTCATTTGGCCATTATTTATGCTGATGACCAATTTCAATGGGTCAATATCATCTAACTTCCCACTAATCAAAGCAAATTAGGGTTCACTGCATTATTCAGAAACCGCTAATCTATCTTTGGACTAAACCAGAGAAATAGTTGTGGGAACATGCAGTTCAGTTCACCACAGTCATTCTGAAGACTTGTTCAGTGATCATTATTGTGAGTGAATGTGTTCATGGTCAAATTGAACTGTAATACAGAGTTGCTTGTTAGCGGTTTCCTGAAACAACATTAAAGCAACTGAATCACTGGAATGCTTGTTCAGTATGAGTTTATGGCACTTGGCAGTAGAGGTGATAAGATCAAGATAGGATGATTGGACCTAAATGAGAACTTGCTGCTTGTGTGCAGTAGTCAGAGTGAGTCCAAACATTTTAAAGGCTTGAGGCTATCCATAGAGTTCAGTAAATGGCCGTGTGTAAAATGTTGCCCTGTATTCACAAATGTCTGAAAAGGTAAAACAAAAACAAAAAAAAAGGTAGCGCATATGAGAATACACTCTTGTAAGGCAAATCTTTTTTTTTTCTTTGTAAACCACAAAGTAAATTGTCCCATAGTATATATTACCTGTACACACGTTGAAGAATACATAGTAAATGGTAAATTTAATGCACTTAAATAGTGCTTTTCTATCTTATCAATATACTCAAAGTTCTTTACAACACAATCTGTGCCCTCATTTACACATTCATACAGCACTCTACTATATTTATACAAAGAATAATCAGAGCTTGATCACATTCATACACCAATGGGATACACATCGGAGACAATGAGGTGTTCAGTGTCTTGCCCAGGAACACTTCGGCATGTGACTGCTGGTGGAATTGAACCCCCAACTTTTGCATTGGAGGACGGCTGCTCTAACCACTCAGCTACAGCTGCCCCAAATGTGGCTGGAGTTTACAAAGTAAACTTATTTAGCATGCACTGCAAATGCATTTTATTCCCAATTTATAAATGATGAATTTTAAAGAGGCTCAGTTTGGAGAATCAGAGGGCATCATGTTGACCAGCCTCAGCCTGGAGGCAAACATGGGCATATCAAAGCAAGACATCCCAGAAAGTGTCAATATCTGTCTTCATCATACCAAAAACACCCAGCTTTAGTTATAATAATTTACAGCAGTTTCAATGACTATTTGCTGGCTGGCAAATTTCATATGCAAAGGACTGGTTGATTTTGAAGTTGATTTTTCTTCCTTTAAAATACTAATTACTTTAATATATGACTTGGTTTTAGGTTTGTATAATTTTTTATCAATTTGCTAACTATACAAAACCTAAATCGGTTGATTCTATAACCTCATTTTATTCCTGCAGAAGTGGTTAAAAAGGAAACATAAGGTTTTATTATATTTGTATTTTATTGGCTGCAATATAGATGTAAAATAAAGATCACTCAAAAGTCTAAACTTAATTCTTAAGTAGTTTTTAGTAGAGCTTTTTAATAGATTTTTAGGTATAATTCTGGATTAAAGAGTTTTATGTAGAGTTTCTGTGTCGGGTTTTGCAGCTGCTGCTGGATGTTGAATTTCCCTTGGGATTAATAAAGTGCCGTTTTTATTCTATTCTATTCTATTGTACGACAAAGATGGCTCTGTACATTACAAAAAAAAAAAAAAAAAAAACACCAATCTCTGCCAAATAAGTCATTTGATTTATTTGATCATGTTAAGTATTGCACCATTTTTCCAAAGCACACTTTCTAACTAGTGTCCCTTCACTGTTGCTCAGCTGGAAACCTAATAAAAAAGAGTGACATAAAGACATTGAAATAACCTCAGCTGGAACTGTTTTTCCATCGTTTAAGCTCTGAATGATGATATTTGCATCCTCTTCAAAGTCTTGAACCTAGGTGAACTCTTAAAAGATGTGTAGGAGAAATTAAACATTTACTTTAAGTTCACATTTCCAAAACCATATCATCACTCTTTGTTAACACCGGGTCTCTCTTGTAAATGAGTCCCCGAGGCTCAATGGGTTTAACCTGTATAAATAAAGATTGAATGAAAAAAGAACTACATAACCCACATCCCCATCTTCTTGTGTTATGGAGATTTGCATTTGTAAATATAGGCTGTAAAGATTTAAAACATAATGTAAAATTAAATACATCTTAATTCAAACTGATTAAAGGGATTTAACAGCACAGAGTTATTTTTTTAATGGTTAAAATGTATTTGCTATATAGTACTAATGAGAATGCATTAAGTAATTCCAATCAGAGTAAAATGGTTGATCTTAGATTGAGAATGAGAATGGATTAATACACTTACTGGCTTTAGAACTGTCAAGAGATTTGGGATTTGCAGTTCGTTACATACAGCAGTACCTAAAATAGTTTGTAAAATCAGTGATCACTGTAGTAAATACATCAAGCACACATTCTACAAGTCCATTTGAAACAGACAAACAAGTGCAATATACTCAACAGAAAAGGAAAAATGCACTCGGGTATTTGACAACAGGTCTGATTCAAATGATCAGACTCCATTTGTTAGCCCATTCTTGTCACCAGATTCTCTGAGTGATAAATGTAATTTAGTAAACTGCAGCAGGCTAAGTATTCTCCTGTTTTTGTTGACTTGCATGAACTATATGCATGCAGTCATGTTTGTAGGTAAATCTAGGAAGGGCCAATGGGAATCACTATGAGTTTCCTATGTAGATATAAAATGGGAGATTCCACAAGGGAGGTGGAATAGAGCTAGGAAGGGTGGAAAAGAGATGTGGCTGCCTGTTGGAATCTTGGGACCTCTATTAAGATTTATAGGTGTTGGGATTCTACAGACCTGAGGCATTATTCATGGTAAAGCTTCTATGTCTGGGCCCGTTTATAAAATGAGACAGGAGTGACAAAGATGGAGGCCCTTTACAACAGAGCCAAGCTGTTTGAACATGGGGCTCAGTCACCTGACATACCCATGGCATCAGCAACAACAATCAAGCCTAAATATCCTCTTAAAGACTGACGAAGTGCTGTAGGTGCAAAGCACAGTGTTTTCCGAGATCACCTAAAATGTATTTATATGAGCATTATTTTAGGTACATACAAATTAACACCCTGCAGACTCTGTATTCTACAAAGTACCATAATATCAGATTTAAACCAAAACAGCACACCAAATCTTTGTTTAAGAAGTCATGACAGTATTTAGTTTATTCAGCAATTTCCTGAAAGTCCCAGTATACTTTATTTGGTCTTATTAAATGAAAACACAAGGATCACCTTCAACTTTATTAATGATGGTACTCTGGATGAAAGATGCTAGTGAAAATCTGCAGCATCTGTTTGCTGCATTCACTTCTCAGCGGGCTCCACCTATTCCTCATGCCTAATGATGCTGATCCACTCGGCAAGTTTTACGGACAAATGTGTATTTGGCTACATTCATCATCCTGAATGAGTGTTCCTGATGAGCCATCCCCTGGCCTGTTTCACTCTTTCTACCATACGTTAACAAATGACAACTCATGCCACATGTTTTCCATTTGGGAGATACAGGGGGGAGCAGGGGAACTGGGGTCGAGGGATTTTGAGGGCTAAAAGATGGGCAGCTTCAAGGGAAACGAGTCAATGATGACTGCTCTTACAGGAATCACCGCCCCAGTGCCACCAACCAACCACGGCAGCATGAAAACACATCAATTATGTAACACTGTCAAGGAACAGTTGCAGACTTGATACATGTTGCTGCCGTGACTCAAATCCAGTCCTTTCAGGAGTGGCATTACTACTCTAGGTGGACTATATCTGAAAAGGACAGAATGAATCTTTGCAGAACTACACAAAACAGCCAAAATTATATATATATATATATATATATATATAGAAAGAAAGAAAGAGAGGATGTGTACGAATATGGGCAAAATGTTAACTCAGACAAACAAGTCGATGGTCGTTCAAAGTCTCCGGGAGTTGCACTGCTAATGAATCATGTTCCTTTTGATGTGCAGCCAGTTACAAGTTTAGAAAGAGGGATGGTTAGAACAGACATGAATCAGGCACTAAGACACTCTGCCTGTTTCATTCAAAACTTAGGAATGTAAGTTTGTTTTAACTGTTGGGACATTTACGAGAAGCAAATAAGCTCTAAATGATGTACTAGCAGTTCTCCATAAGAAAAAAAAAAATCCCTTAGATCATAATTGTGCTCTCACAACTTTAACTAAGCAAATAAAATCTATTTAAATTTTTATGGAATAATTTATAATAAAAACAATTCTAAAAATGATGGGCTTATCTGGTAAACATTGTTTATTTTTAGGAGGATCACATTCATTTAATTCAGTGGTTCTCTTTGTTCTGGCTTGTATTACAGTAGTCCCGCGTTTATCGTGGGGGATCCGTACCCTGAAGCCCCATGATAAGTGAAAAACCGCGATGTAGGAATAGTAGTACAAGTAGTAAGAAGTAGTTTATATAAATATATACATATATATATATATATATATATATATATATATATATATATATATATATATAAAGGCGTTTTAAACCCTTTACACACTCTTGCAATATTCCAAAGTTTCAAAAGTCTAAACACTCTAAGAGAGCACAGGATGTCATGATTTCAGCTCCCTGCCTCCGCTGCTCTCAGCTACCTGCAAGCGCTCTTGGCCACGCCCACTTTCCCGCTCTGCACGAGAACAGCGGATCAGCTGCAGCAGGAAGTTTATCCTGCAGCATGGGCTGCACAAAGGTACAGCAGGTGCTAAATAATTTAAAATAATTAATTTTTAATAAAAATCCCATGCCAACCGTGCGGCTAATCCATTAATCCGCCAATTGCGTGTTGTGTCTAATCTTATTTTGAAAAACCGCTATAGAGCGAATCTTCAATAAACAAACCACGAAGTAGCAAGGGACTACTCTAATTGATTACTTGAAATTACTGCTTGACTGGTAATAAACCTTGACAAGCTAGACAAACAAAATTGACAGAATCAATGCAAAAACAATGCCTGTTTTTCATTTTGTTTCACACTTTATCATTTATTTATTAGATTTATCACAATACATTTATGTCACGGTATATAAAAATAGCAAATATAGCAATGGTGGTGTGTAGAACGTAACCCCCCGTAATAATCAAAGGACTACTGTAGACTGATTTGGTGTTTTGTTGTTTTGTGCATCTCGAAAATAAGATTGGATTGCAACAAGGCCTAGGACCATTAGTTCTGCCTACTATTCCAGCTTTGGTGGGGAAAAGAGCAATGCCATGCCCCCAAGTTTGAGAACTACTGACAATTAAAGCAATCAAAGGACCACATTTTGAACTAGACATATTTAACTGTCAAGACAACCGTGGTGCAGGGCACTTTCAGATCATTTTCTTATTCTCTAGTAATGAGTTCGTAAGATCATGCTTGGCCACAACTGTCTCTGCTAAACTAAGTAATACTTTCTGGACTTTCAAATTAACAGACATGAGTCAGAAAACAGGAAAATTTTCATCATGTTGTCACACTGTACTCTGTCAACTCTTAGAATCTGTTTTCTTTACAAGAAGGTTGGAACTTAATCTTCCCCTTTTTTGCCTGAAACAACTACCATTTGTTGTAAAGGTTTTCCAGTTCAGAGACTATATCAATATCATTCACTTGCTCATCTGATTGTGTTTGTGCACAGCACTGTCTTAAAAGAGACACAGAGGAGCAATCAGTTAGAGACAAAAGACAGAAAAACTCAAGACTTTTCTGTTCTCGTGTTTCAAGGATCTGGATAAACCAGTTTCCTGCTGCAGCAGAGACAAATGACCTCAAAAACTAAAGCATATTCAGCACGAGCCAATGTAAAAGTATCCGTCACACAAACAGCTGGAGCAATTCAGCTCGACACATATGGATAAATCATATGTACAAAGCCAAAACAGACCCAGCTTGATGCTGAGCCCAGGGCTAAAATGCTTGACAAATGTAAAATAATTGTGGACAAGCTAGTAACTCTCGGCTGCTACCACCCGTTATTTGAAAATATTCAGTATTTCGTCCCAATTTAGTAAATCAATGTCAAAATCGATTTAAACTCCAACACTACATTTGTGAAGAATCAATTTTTTAAAGACACTATTTCTTGAGATTTGCATTCAAAGTTTAACAGAAAGTTTAAATCTATGAAACCAACTAGTTCATAATCTGTTTTTATTTTATCAGCTTCATTTTTAAGTTAAAAATGGCAAACATAGAGTTGTGAAATCCCCTAAATACATCAAAGTCAATTAGAGGTCTCACTATTTATACCCATGAGTCCTAAAAATAAGTTTGTCAGTGAGAATTATATAAAAATAAGTACAAGTTCATTCAGTAGACCTCCTCCAAATCAGCTGTATAAAAACAAAACCACCCAAGTCTGACTGTGATCTCACAAAGGAGGATGTGTCACCCTCTCTAATAATCTACATGTGTAATCCCTTTTTCTGACAAAGACATCCTTATACATAATTTTTAAAGCCAGCCTTATGACAGCAATTTCATTAATGGTGAAACAAACACAATCTCAAAGTAACACAAGAAGGTGGAGTTTGTGTATCATGGCATGTTGTGCGTTATGGGCTGTGAATGATCAATCAAAGAGAGAGCACATTACTCCAATTTTCTCTGGCCCTTGTAACAAGGAAGCTCATAGATACCAAATCAGTTTCAACGAAACCCGGGGGCTACTAGCGCAAGACTGCTATATGAGACATTCATAATTTATGTGCATTTGATGTAGTGATATGTAAAAAAAAAAAAACTTCAGAGGATTTTTAATGGGCTCGAGGCTGAGAAGGGAAAGAGAAGTCTTTGCAGTGGTTGTTTGGGCCTTTTTATTTTTATTTTTTAAAAATCACTTCTGCACCAAAAAGAAAATAAAAACTTTTTTTGTAATATAAATGCAGCCACTGAGCCCATAATCATTGACAAAATGGGGATTTCATCTTCTTATTTCAATGCCTTATCGATCTGCTTGCTTGGTTCTCATAAGCCCCATTACATGGCACACAGAGTGGCTGGCAACACTGTCCGATGCAGTCAACAAAGAAACACTATTCCCATTGATCAATGTCTTCCTACATAAAACAGATAGAGATTGATAACACATTTCAGCAAAATCCTACACCCAATTAGAGCTTAATGAAAAATAGTCCAGTGCAGGGACAAAAGAAAGCGTTAATAAGCTGGAGCAAATAAGCAAGCACATAAATCACCAAAACTGGAAAGTCTTTGCATTCTCTTCGAATGAAACCATAATTTATTAATCTTTAAGACAGATGGACTTTGTTTATGTGGGCTATTGATCAGCAGTAACCTTTTATTATTGTTTTTTCCCCATTAGGAGGTGCAGATTAAAACAGATGAGAGTTGTTTAACTCTCTAATGACCAGAATTACAGCATGCTCATGTGACTCTGGAAGACCAAATATTTGTACTGATGCACATGTAGAAGAAAAAAAAGTGCAGAAAAGGTTGAGGCTGCACATTCATTTGTCAGCCCATTAGGAAAGCTCACACTCGACAGTGATCCAATCTGAGCATTGGAAGTGTCCGTGGCTGATGAGCAGCCCTTTTTTGAATCAACTCAGTGCCAGGTCTGATCAGAAGAACAGAGACAGGGGACAGGTTAAAAGAAAACGACAGGCAGTAAGGCAAGACAGAGATAAAATTAAGCAGACAGGGAGGAGACAGGTTGGGTGGTGAGAAAACAAAAATTATTTGGTAAAATGTGCAAAACTTTACAACTACAGCATTTGTTGATTTATGTAATTTATGTTATAATAATAATAATAATAAGTGGTATGTTTTGTCATCATTGTATGTTCCCATACAATGGCGAAATTGGCTCTCTGCATTTAACCCATCTACCCCCAGTGGTGCAGTGGCAGCTATTGGGGGTGCCTGGTAGAGCTATCACTTCTAACCTGAACCCGAAGCCCAGCCCTGCCCAACCCAGATTTGGATCAGGCCGGGCCATAATAATGTGCTTAATGTGCGGGCCAGGAAGGTTTTGGGCTTTTTATTGCGTCAGGGATGCACGTGGCCGACGATCCAATTATATGCAAACATGGCTTGCCATAAACCAGCCACACACAGCCATTTCACTGCACGCTGACCAGCTGTTAAGCTTCGGATGGACTACTGCCAGCAATCCATCAGCCCAAATGGATGTTCATTCAGCCGTGGAACTCAGCGGACGCACACAGCCGAAGACCCAAACAGGTGAGATGACAAAATATCTGTCATGTCAGAGCAGGGTCCAATGCAGGCAGAAGCAGGGGAAGCATTTAATGTGCTTTGACGGCTTCTCAGCTCCGATCTTCTACCCCCTTTACTCAGTCACACATCTGCCAACCATTAATAACAGTAGGTGGTATAAGCAGTCAAAGCTTAATAAAAAATATTGGGTGGTTTTTCGGGTTCAGACCTGTAATTACTGTTAATTTGTCGGATTGGGTTGGGTTCAGAGATGATGGCTGTGGGATGGGGCTGGGTAGGGTTGGATTTTTTGGACCCGAGTGCAACTCTAGCGCTCTGGGAACAATTGGGGATAGGGTGTGCTGCTCAAAGACACCACAAGGTGTGCAATGACTGGGGATCAAACTTGGGACTTTTGGGGCCAGAGTTGGCTGCCCAGCCTCTAGCCCATCTCAGCCCCCACACAATCATCTTCAACTACTGGGTAGTTTTAAAAATTTTATTTTTGATAAAATTTAAAACAGACATCTAGAAAATAATAATGTACAAAAAAAAAAAAATTCTAAGCAACAGTGTGTCTACCAACTCAAAATGTCCTCAGTATTAAACTGTATCAAATATTTGTCTTGGTGATTTGCATTTCCAAGCAATGCTGCTGCATCTTCATATAACTATAGTGTTTCCTGTACAGCAGAGCCTGCAATGTCCCACAACCAATATCCTCAAAAATTGGTCCACAAAGACACAAGGGGCTATGCTTCAAAAACAGGCCTTGATTGTGCCATGTGAGACAAAAAAGTATCACTCAAGCTAACCATTCCTCCATCTTTCACTGATAAAATCCACTTTCTATTCATTACCCTTTATCATAAACACAAGTCTATTGGGAGACCAGGCTTAGAAGTGGTTAAGCTTGTCCCTGGTTTCTTATTTCTAGGGAGCATTTATCTGATGATATATATTCCTTTTGGTAAGTGAAAGGACTTATTCTATTTCCAACAGGAAGGACATTGATAGGACATTAGGGATTTGTTTATTTCAACTCCAAGCCATAGCATTTTTCCAAGTATATATTTTGCTGTGGGCTCCGACCGACCAATTATGTCTCAAGGCAAGATAAATCACAAGACACGAGTCAAAACACCACATGTTTTATGATCCTACACAGAGCACTGATGCAGGCGGCACTTTACTGAAAGCTGCACTGTGAATTTTGGAGCCTATGTGCTCCAGCTTGTTTGTGACTGGGAACTGTGATGAATGCGACAGCTGTCATATGCACATCAACTGTCTGGGTTTTAGACATTCAGCAAAATGATGGGATTTGAAAAGAAGTTCATCTGCCTCCCTAATAAATCCACTGTCTTGTCTTCCTTGAACAAGAGATCTCGTGATGGACACATCCAACAAACAGACTTGGTGAAATATTGCAGATGTGCGGAGCTCAATCAGTTTAAGTGAAAGTGAAAAGTGAGTTGATGTGCTTGAGTAAACAATTCAACATCACTCTCGCAAGACAAAAATGACAGACAGGACAGAGTCTGCAGACAATTTAGAGATATAAATTACCTACAAACACTAAAGCAAGTTGGTTAAAAAAAAGTTTTATTTATTTATTTATTTTTGACAAGCCAGTGTAAATTGCAAACATCAAGAACACGATGTTTCAAATAACTACTGTGTTTGTCGAAATGACAAAGAAAATATATCCCCACATGCTGATGCATAAAGTGTGGCCTTTTCCACATGAACTGGCAACAGACTGTGGCTGATCCCATTACGAAGGTGTGATTATGTAAACTCCTGAACTGCTTTGACCCAGTGATCTCTCTTCATGTGCCCAAAGAGAAGCTGCTGAGGTAAACTCAAGAGCTTGAGTAGAAGGTTCGAAGGGTCAAGTAAACTTGCAGCAGGCTACAAGTCCTGGGAGTAACAAGAATCCGGTCTATGCATTGTTTAATGGGAGGTATCTGTGCCATTGCCAAAAATCAATCCAAATTCCTTTAAAGGCTAAAGCAATAAGAAAGATCAAATGACGTCCACAACAACATGATTTGGGGTCTTTCTTTGTGTGTAATTTGTCTAGAAAATGTTGCAGGAGTCCAAATGCCTCAGTGTAGATGTTTTTTTTGTAGAAGTGGAATTTTGTGGAAAAATTATGAACAACTATTATTTTACCTGTCGTAACACAGTTTCATTCTGACCAGGTGAAAAAAGCTAACAGGGCCAAGGTGAAAATGGATTACTTGCCTCTTAAGACAACTCCAAAATTCAAAAACAGAAAATAGTGGTTTCTGCAAACTCAACTAAGCCATATAGCACCATCCATAATGTTGTACTAGCTCAGTGATCAGTACTGCAATCTTCAATTAATTTTAATTCGATTTATTTATATAGTGCCACATCACAACAAAGTTGTCTCAGGGCACAGAACAGAAACATTCACATACATAGAAAAGCCATTAAGTATAGTTCTCTGTCTAAGAAAGTCAACACTTGTTGAATCTTTATTTCTTCGCAGTCTCCCATCCTGAGCAAGCACAAAGGCAACAGTGGAAAGGAAAATCTCCCTTTTAAAAGGAAGAAACCTCCAGCAGAACCAGACTCCGGACAAGTGGCCATCTGCGTCAACTGGCTGGGTTTGAGAGGACAGGAAGGAGAGACAAACAAACACAGAATGGCAGGTCCAGATGTAGGTGCAGGTGTAACCCCTATTGGAAGAAAGACAAAAACACATGTCAAGGATAGAAAAATACAAATACAAATTAGGTTGAACAGAGTAAGTAAAGACAGTTGCATAGTGAAGAAATGTGGTCAGTTTGTACTCCAGCTGTCTAAGCCTATAGCAGCATAACTAAGGGATAGTTCAGGAAACCCAAGCCAACCCTAATTATAGGATTTGTCAAAAAGGAAAGACTTAAGCCCAGTCTTAAAACTGGACAATGCGTCAGCCTTACGGACAGAAACTGAAAGTTGGTTCCACAAGAGAGGAGCCTGATAACTGAAAGCTCTGCATCCCATTCTGGTTTTGGAAACTCTAGGAACCACAAGTAAACATGCAGTCTGAGAGTGAAGTGCTCTATTAGGAGAATATGGAACAATAAGAGCTTGTAATCCTGAGGCTTCAAGTTTGAGCACAGGTTGTGATAGAAGGCACATCCGGCATACAACAACTAAATACTTTATGCAAAGTTTGCTCCCTGTGGTGATACCTACAGAAGGGAGCAGACCAAGAAAAACAACAAAAAACATCCATAATCATGAATTCCAGCTAAAATATTTATGTTCCTGCTGGAAGTGTGCCACACTGCATCAGAAGTGCTACAGTTAGCTCTCACATAAGAACTCTACACAAGACCTTCTGTGGTCATTGAAGGGTCATTTACACCTGCATATTAAGTAATTATGTAACTAATTATATGGAAGTGTAAGATTTGGAACCACATTCTATTTTTATCACAGCCTTGACGATCCTTGGCTAACTTTCTTGTAATTCCTAACTTAAAAGCTCTTTGGATGTTGCCTGACTAGATTCTGGGAAGGCCACACCATGACTGATAGTGTTTTGTCACATGCGTTGTTGTTGGTTTTATTTTTTTCTATTCAGGTAATCCTTCTAACATACTGGCAAGATGTTTTCAAATGTTTTCTGGCTGAAAAATACATTTGTAGCCAATTGGATCATTTCCAGATAATAGTGCATAAATTAATTATAATATGTGTGGGTGTGTTTGATTGGTCATAATTTATCATTTTTGACAGGATCCCTATCACCACCACATAAATACAGCACTAAACCCTAATTGTGTCTTAAAGATGGCTGCAGAGACTCACCATTGTACCTAACACTTCCTGTCCTCTACATACTGATGACAGTTTAAACCAAACAAAACCTTTTGTGACTATTTCTAGCTTTTCTTTGTGTGTATGTATATGTGTGTGTGAGAGAAAGAAAGTAGTTTGGTATACTCTAACCAGGTGTACCTATTTATCTTCCTTAAGAATAGCCTTTTGATAGCCAAACTGTCTTTAAGACCAATTTGACAAGGTTTCAGCAAACATTGGACAGATCGACTGGATAGCCCAATGCATCCCTCAAGGCCTACTTCTGGCCTATGTTGGGTATGTTTGCTTACTTTTCTGAGAGAAATGTGTAAGTAAGATTGAGATTTTATTATTTATTGAAGGTTTTAAAACTATCTACATGAGTTTTGAAGAACATCTGCAAAATGAGTTTGTCTTCGAAGAGTAACTTTTAAAACAAATCCTTGTTTAGAAGCTGTTTTAGAAGCCGGTGCCTCTGAAAAAGATTTTGACTGGTTGGTTGTCTGACACACAGTGCATATTTTGCTATTTTTTAAAAGTATTGTTTTAACCACGTCCACATTTACCGTTTCAGTGTTAAGAAATATTAAATATACTCATGACTAACTTAAATTTGTCTGGCTTTCCATGACATTATAACCCATGCATGAGGTCAGAAAGACTATGCATATTAGAGTAACTTGAAAAAGACCTTCCGCCCACGTATTTCTGCCATATGTTACAAGTTCCTGGTGTCCTCGGAGAATCCAACATCTCACTGCTCAGATAACTAACTAACCAACCAATCAAAGCCTTCTGGCCATGAAGCAATTATCTGCTCTCCATAACATAGGTTGAAAATGAACCACCAACCCCTGAAGCTCAAGCTCCCTCCCAACCTATATCTTGAAATAACTACAAAAGCCTTGCACATTCTTAGATTTGTAACTGAAACAAAGGGCAAAACAAATGCCTTCCCCAGACTGAACTGAGATCACATCACAAGCCATGCCAAGTTTAAAGCTTGACACTACACGGGTGTATTTTCACCTCAATGTAGTGTTGTGAGATACGAATTCTTGTCATTACATCAATTTATTTCAGTCGTCTGAGTGGGATACATTTTGTCTGATTGAATGAAGAGTAACAAGATTCACACTGGACATAAATTGTATGGCTTTCCAAGCTACCTACAATGTTCTTCACACATAAACAAAAGCTTGAAATCATTCAAAAGATTGCAGAAAAAAATGTGCAAGCCAACAGTTTGTCATATCATGTTGAGAAGTGCTTACAAGTGTGGACTGGAAACGCTTTCTTTTTGTGATAAATGTGCTAAATCGTTTAATACTTTTCCAGACTGAACAGGATGGGGTCCAGAGTAATGGTTTAGGACAACAAAGTTCACAGAAAAATTATAGTACTTGCACTATGTATGTGGATTTATTTCATGGTAAGTTGGATCAAAATGTGTTGCAAACAGTAATAGAATACTCAATGATCATTAGTATAGATTGGAGTTATTTTATGTATAGTTAGTTATTAAGGGATTTATACTGTCAAAAATCGCTTAGGTAAAGTTTGAATAGGCATATGAAAATAAACCTAGGCACTTATTTTAAAAGGTCTCCAACTTTGAACTTTAGCGCACGGAAGAAAGTGTTAAAATATGTTGATGTTTTTTTTTTTTACAGTATTAGCAAAATGGTGTCTAAAGAAAACTATACTCATCAAAATAAATGATAAAGAAATTGTTTATTAAATAGAAATATTTAATTTGAAAGGTATATAAATATTTGAACTCTTTTTAGTGCAATAGATGCCAAATGCAACAGTTTATATTTTATGAAGGTATGCTGCTTCTTTTACTTTTTGCCTGTTTCCTTGGAAACAGTGTCCAGGGGCCCTTGGCTGCCCTGAGCTTGCTGGGGTGGGGGAGAGGCTGTGTGAAATTCAAACTGACTGATCCAGGACAGAGCAAGGATTACACCACTTCCCCTTGAATTTTGTCCTTCCCAACAAAGAGCTTTCTGTAACCACAGTCAAGCGAGCTGTTAGTTAGCCGGTGGAGCCGCAGAGAGGTGGTTCAGGGCCACTGTGGGAAAAGGCAGGGGGTTCCAGCATCATGTTACTGTTCCTCAAACATAGGGCCCAAGAGTCTCCACCAACAGCATCAACAACACCAACCACTTTGCTACCAGTTCCTAAGAGGTGTCAGGTTCTGGCACCTGCTGGGGACACTGGCAGGTTCATGCCCTTGGCAAGTTCACAAGTCACTCCAACAAAGAGCCTGTCACTGTCTCAGTGGTCAACAAGGAGGACTTGCAGCAGTTATTTCTACCAGCAGAGGCAATAGTCCCATCCAGAAACTAATGGTATTTAAAAAGAATGGATACAAACTAAACTTGACAGGAATTTTAATTTTAATTTTTTTTTTAATCTTGTTGTGTGTCACTTGTGTCTGCATTTATGTCCCCACCACTACCACATGCAACATAAAAACGATAATAGGAAATACGGAACTCCATCAATCCATTATCTTTACCCACTTCTTCCTTTTTGGGTCATGGGGGTCACTGGTGCCCATGTCCAGCAATCACTGTGCGAGAGGTGGGGGACACCCAGGACAGGTCACATGTCAATCACAGGGACACATAGAGACAAACAACTGCTTGAAATATGAATTTGAAACTGGAATTGTTAAAAAAAAAAAAAGATCAGCATTTTTGTACAAAAAAAAGGTTTTCTTTTTGAATGGTAATAATTAGAAAAATGGACTTTCTCTACAACTTTAAAAGTATTACTTGATTGTGTAATAAATATAAAGCACTCACATCTGTTTTTATCTTCAAACTACATTCCGGCAAAGTTTAAATATACAATGTAAACATAAATATAAAAATATGAATTTGACAAAAATAACATCTAGAGTAGTATACAAGTTGAACATCACTTTTTAAATTAAATAATAGTTTTATACCTAATGTTGTTTATTGTTGTTGTGGTTGTTATTTGTTTGTGTTTGCTGCCGTAAATGATAATGATATATCCAATTAATATCCAACAAAAGAAAAAAATTGCAAAGAACTCCTTTACTTTTCTTTTAACATCATCACCATATTGTTGCTATTGTTGCTTAAACAATGATAATAAAAAAAAGTCTACATATTATGCGTGGCACATATGAACAAGATGAGATGTTGCTGAAGAGGAGCAGTTCGTAGGACCCATATTTAACTCCACACTTGACAAATTTAGGGCCGAGGTTAGCAGGTGTTCGACTCAGCAGGAACTGAAGGTCAATGACACGGATCTGGACACAGAAAAATGTGCAACTGCTGGTCACATCACAAATGACAAATTAGCACTGCAGTAATGCAACACTGCAATCTTCCAAGAGGTATAAAGACCAGTTAGTCAGGCCTGGAATCTCACAGTGAAAATGAGAGCCACTTATCCAATAACGAGAGCTTAATGAGGGTCCCTTTAACTAGCTATAGTGTCTCTCTTTGCCTTGGAGAAACATTTGTCTTAGAGCACAAATGTGATTCATGCATCATTTCTATTGTGAGAGAGTCATGTAATAACGATATAAATCACAAAGGGCCTAGGTTGGGGTAATGAGACTTAAATCTCTTAAAACAACACCACGAACTTAGCTCAATGATAAAACGATGTGGTGGAGGAAAATACTACCGTCTTCACGTAAAGCTGCACCACTCTCCACACATGGCTTTTGGCAGTGCAGAACCTCTACTTCATTTAGATCTGACAGGCAATTTAATACCACAAAATTACAAACCTTAACTTTGCAATTACTTTTCCAGCTCTGAACATTTTCAACCCTTCTGTGGATGTAATCTTAAGGTTAAAGTCCTTGAATGGGCCAACGTTTATGGTCCTAACTCTTACTTTTATAAGAAGTCTTGTCAGGCAAAAACAACACGTAGAAAGTAGAGGGGAACAAACATAGGATAAAGGTTTACATGTTTTTTGACTATGTAAATGTTTGATATGTTGCTCTTAACTCTTCCAAAAAATGTAGAATAGGAAAAAACACTAATCTGACCCTTGGGAAAAGATGAACCAGACTGAAAGTTTGAAACTAGGGGTTGGAAAATGTGTAACTAGCTTTATAAAGATCATAACTAATAAACGTTTGTTCCACTTTCCATATATATATTTTTTTTATTTAAAAAAAACAAGTCTACTCGATATTTTATTAAATAATTTGGAAACTTGTAAAACTTGCACACTCTAACCGAGAATTCCTCAGTTAAAACACTTTTTACATTTAAGAATGAAGACAAAAAACTGAATAATAACAAAGTGGTATAAAAAGGAAAAGTGAAAAGACAGAGAATTTGAGAATAATAACAATATCTTACATCAAAGTCCATAAATTAAAGCCCATCTCCATACCATTTCACATATATTTTAAGACCAACACAGCAGTGTTGGACATCTAGATTGCCATGTAGCAAAATATCAGGATTCAGGGGATTTAGAGCAAAATGAAGCAAAACATTAAAAAGCAAGTCATAACTTGCATCTCAGAAGGGAAATGAGTAAGACAAATGTGGTATAATTATACCTTTAGAGAGTTTATTGTGAAACTCCAACATGTTGTATCCATGGCCAAACCTTGGTTTTATACAATGTGTTGATTAGTACTGAGTGCACTTTCCTAGGATAGATAAATGTAAAAACTCATATGATGCCCAATTCAATATTTAACATTTTAATTAAGCAGGTAAAAAATTGCTTGGTATTGATCAATTTGTGATCACTTTACTGCCAAATGCAGCTCAATTGAACTTCCAGTTGTTGCATATTTTACTGGTTTAAAAAAAAAAAAGATTTTGCTATGGTAGATTTTCTGTCTTCCAGAACAAGGTATTCTTAACTAACTGAAGTAAATTAAAAAAGACTGAATTTATAAAGCTCTTCAGATGAGGAACAACATGTGTTTTAGAATAAACTAGTCTAATTGCCTTAAGTTTCATTTGTTAGGAAATATTATAATTCTACCAGCAGAATGTGATGCACTAAAGCCCCATGTCAGGTGAGTATGCAGTTACAGGCACTCGTACAATTGTTCGACTTGTTGGTCCACAGCACAGATTTTGACATTCAGATGTTTTTTTTAATATGTCACAACAGATGTCATAGTTGTCAAATGGTCCAGACAGGAACAGCAGGTTGGACAGAGCTCAAGGAGCAATAGGAGACAAGGTAAATATGACAACCTGCAAAATAAGGGCATGTTTTACATCAGTCTGTCCTCTTACCCTTGCTGCAACTCACAATGACACTCACAGAACATCTGCCTGCTGTGCTGGGCAGGTATTTATGCCATCCCCTCTCTGTGGCCTGTTTCTCATTCTCACAGTCTGGTCTGGTGTGAAAGGAACACGGGCCGCATTGTGGAAACCCTCGCTCATCTATGACAGGCCGAAACACAAACCCCAAACCCCTGTGGTGGGCCAAATCCCCTTGCTCACACAAATGAGGATATTCTAATGTCAAGCCTGTTTGCAAAGGTGTAAACTTGTGGAGGTGATGGCATTAGATAGGATATCAAAGTCAACAAGCCTGTTGCTTTAAGCTGATCCTTCTGTACCCTGAAAAAAATCTGCTCTCCAAAAGCCCAAAGGAGCCTTCAAATGTTTCCCATAGTGCAACCTGATCCATAACAGACAGACTCACGCAGCTCCCTGTGCTATCAACACTTTATGCACAGCAGGGCTGCTCTAATTCCCAATTTCTAGCAGTCAGGAAGCACTTAAAAAACTCACACAACCAGTGGAAGCCTATTTTCTATATTTTCAGAATTTAGCAGTAACGATTTATCAGCACCTATTAAAGGAAGTTAAAACTGAAAATCAATTATTCCAGGGCAATAAAAATATATATCAACTGTATGCAGTTCAGTCATAAACCAGTCATTTTTAACATCAAGTAGTTGCATTTTACATGATTTTTCGCAGCTAAATAAAAGGGGTTGATTGGTCCAATCCTCTCTACAATGAGACCAACATGGTTAAAGAAAAAACAATCATATTCAACTTGTGCAGGGTTTGTAAACTACAACTTATTTCTTGTTAAATAAGATGAAATTGATATTTTCAATTTATTTTTTTTTCCCTCAGAAAATTAGGGAATACAAAAGCTTAACCAGTTAGATCCAAGTTTCTACAATAAGCAACTTTAGGGTTGAATTATAGCTTATACTGACAAAATTAAGCTGTTGTAATGAAAATATTGCATCAGTTTGTTTTGAAACTAATAAATAAAACTCTACTTCTTATGCTAAATTATAGGAATCCTAACATTTTAACAATTAAAAATCCACACTTTTTTTTTTTTGGGGGGGGGGGGGCAATGTTTAAAAGTATTGCATTATAGTAATTTCACTACTTTATATAACAGAGGAAAATACTTACTACTTGTAGTAAATGTAGTGAAATGCATGCAGCCAGGACATCTAGTGTGTAATCTGAAGATGAGCAATAGGTATTAGGTTTCAACATTCCACAGTGTTTGTGTAATTGCTTTGCTGATTATTATATTTAGTAAGCCATCTAGTAGTATTTTGTGGAGAGCAAAAGGCAAACAGTAAATTTCTTTTTCAGTATTTTGAAATATGGTACATGTTCAGACAAGTTATAAACAACCTGTCTTTGCCCTGATACTAATTGTCACTATGGATATCATTACTGAAACTGCTGTTGTGTGTTTGTTCATGTTCTAGGTTATCTAAGCAATAGCTTGCTAACTTGAGTGGCATGTAACTAATGACAAGCGAGTGGGAGGATTGAAGAGAATTTATCATTGTTGATTTTTTCTTTTTATTTAACAGATCAGTCTAAATAAATTTACCGTACTCTATTCAGGAAAATATGCTACACAGATTTAATCGCTGCTTCGGCTGCACTGAAAGTGAAAGTTAATGTGAACAGCCATGACTTGAAAGTAGTCCTCATGCGCCCTCTGTTGGATACATTGTACAATTTTGCCTTTTGCAAGTAAGGACATGGCTTGTTCCTAGTGTTTATATTGGTGCATAATGGGACAATTATCACTTATACCAATATGTCTCCAAACACCTTTATGGGCCTAACATATTGGCCCTTCCAATATATTGGTCAGGCTCTATTCAAGATTTTGCTGTAAAATATAAAAGTATGTAAAAATATGTATCTTTTTCTCATTTTATTCTGCTGGAGCAATTAGATTTAATGTGTGTGAATTTCTAAATGGATGCTGTGACCACATATTATTGTTTACATTGTATGCTTCATGGTACCTGTGTGAATCATTCATATACTGTGAAAATTCAGTATATGAGATATTCTAGAATTGTTCTAGAATTGCGCCGCTCAAGGTGGCTGCATGTTGGAGCAGCTCTGTTACTTTCATTTTGAGATTTTGATTTTGGAAACTTTAATTTCTCTTTTTCTGGATGTAAATCACATATTTTTGGATGTTTGTTTTCTCTGGTATCAGATGCTGTGCAGCTGGAAGGATTTTTACAGAAACTTGTTTAATTTTGGACATTTGTTATGATGCGTAACTATGGCAGCAAGGCAGTTTTCTACAACCAACAGCAGCTGATTAACATCTCAAAAGCTCAAATAATATCTCAACTACAGCCCCAAATCTCAAGTGAGTTGAAAAGGATGTTCTGTGGACGCATTTTCATCTACCTGCCAGATGTGCTCAAGTGCCTGATCACTGAGATCCTGGAACTAGCAGGAAACACGGCTCGTGACAGCGGAAGGACAAGATCGTCCCTCGACACCTACAGTTGGCTGTCCGCAGTGACGAGGAGCTCGGCAGACTGCTGGGAGGAGTGGTCATCGCTCTGGGAGGAGTTTTGCCCAGCATTTGGGCGGTCCTACAGTTCGGGGGGAACCGAGATGCCAGCCGAGTCTGGGTGGACGGATCAGACGGCATCTGCAGCCAGTTTCTTAGGATCCACTGTGGGATGGACCTTTACAAGAGATCCTTCCTGTTTACAGCCATCAGTGTCCATAACATCTCTTAATGAAATGAAGATAACGAGTTACAACAACAAATAATTTCCCTCTGGGATTAATAAAGTATTTTTGAATTGAATTGAATTGAATTACACCCTTAATACCCATCCATTCGTTCTCTTTACTCACTTTTTCCTTTCGGGGTTGCAGGGGTTTCTGGTGCCCATGTTCGGTAGTCACTGTGTAAGGGATGGTGTACACCATGGACAGGTGGAACTCCATCCCAGGGCAACATATGCTGCTTTGCCACTGTCTCTACACTCATTGGTTTGGCACCACACTGCACTAGTTAAGGGTCTGTGCACTGCCGATACCCAACCCCACTTAGCTCAGTTGTAGGACTATTTTGCACGTGGTTCTAAGCAAACTGCTCCAAGGTGACAATTTTGACGTAAGCAGGCAGCAGTTATTGACTGGCCAGTAAAGCTGCGTCACTGGATGACCCAACCAGCAATAACTGCAAACTACATCTGAACCGCCATTTCCTCACCGATTGGCGTTGAGTGTGGGTTATGCTGCTTAGTTTACTTAGTATGTTTTTTTTTCCTAGTTTTCTAGTTTCCAGTTCAGTATGGAAGCTTGTTGTTGTTGTGTCATGGACCAATGACGAGGTCCAGACCTTTCTGTCTTTATTGGCGGTAGGGGTGGGCGATATGGCTAAAATATAATATTGTGATATTTCAGAGCATTCTGACGATAACAATAAATTCCGTGAAATAACAAAAAAGCAACAAAAAAAACCCAGAAATCATAGTTATTAATTTGACAAAATGAATGTGTTGCTTTGCAGTATTATATAAAAACAAACAAACAAAAAATACAACAACAAGGGTTCATTTTACTGTAATTATTTAGTAAACTATTCAAGCTCAAAGTATAAAAACACAAAAATAAAAATGATCCTTCTGTTATTTAGATTGAAAAAGTCTGCACAAAATATAGAACAAAATCCACCACAAAAACTAAAGTGAAGGTGAAGTTACAAAAAAATAAAATAAATTAATACTAAATAAAATTAAAGCTTAAGATCTTTTGAGCACAAATGTAACATACAACAAAAAATAAGTTGCCTTTAAATGAGGTATAACTTTCAAAACTTGTGACAAATGCTGAAAACAAATGAAATGCTGTCTGAAAGGGCTGCTGATCATTGGCAGAACAGCCATCAACCAGTTGCCTGATTCTCAGGAAGCAGCTGGTCTTGAGGTTTGAGCTGCACAGTTCCCAGTCGCTGTTAGCATACAATCAGACTCAGGTAAGCCTCTGTGGTCTGACTTGACCATAAATCGATGGTCGATGCATTCCGTGTTTCTCCTACAAGTGGGGTGCCCCGCTGTGTCAACAGGACCGAATGCACAGTCTACCGAACTGAGCTACACGCATCCCCGTCCCACCCGCCTGCACTGAGGTAACTCCAAGTTAGCAGCGCGCTAGCTAAAAAGCTAAAAGTAACATCTTCCCTCACGCTGACTGGCTCAAAAACAGTCGGGACAAACAGTGCTCAGCTCAGATGTCTCTGTTCATGACTTCGTTGCAGCGTAATCTGCAGCATGGTGGGATGACGTATTTACGTCATGAAATTAGAATATCATATCATTTATTTTCAATTCAATTCAATTCAAAAATACTTTATTAATACCAGAGGGAAATTATTTGTTGTTGTAACTCATTATCCTCATTTCATTAAGAGATGTCACAGATGCTGATGGCTGTAGACTGGAAATATATCTTATAAAGGTCCATCACACAGTGGCTCCTAAGAAATTGGCAGCAGATGCCGTCCGATCTGTCCACCCAGACTCGACTGACCTCTCAGTTCCCCCGGGCTGTAGGACCACCTGAATGCCGAGCAGAACTCCTCCCAGCGTGATGGCCACTCCTCCCAGCAGTCTGCCAAGCTCCTCATTGCTGCGAATAGCCAACTGTAGGTGCTGAGGGACGATCCTGTCCTTCCGCTGTCATGAGCCATGTTTCCTGCTAGTTCCAGGATCTCAGTGGTCAGGCTCTCGAGCACAGCTGGCAGGTAGATGAGAATGCGTCCATAGAACATCCTTTTCAACTCATTTGGGATTTGAGGCTGTAGTTGAGATATTATTTGAGCTTTTGAGATGTTAATCAGCTGCTGTTGGTCGTAGAAAACTGCCTTGTTGCCATGGTTACGCATCATAACAAATGTCCAAAACTACAAAAGTTTCAGTAAAAATCCTTCCAGCTGCACAGCATCCGATACCAGAGGAAACAATCATCCAAAAAAAAATTTTTATTTTCCTGGGCAAGTTTATTTTTTACTGGCATTATCGTGAACGATATGATATGTCCCAGTCCTAATTGGTGGATCAGAGGATTTCAGAGTGAGATGAATGGCGCAACAAAAAATTAGCAAATTTACAGCAAGTTATCAAAGATGGTGCAGCATGGCTACACCTGACCATTTAAGCAGTGCCAGGATAAGCTAAAAAATTAAAGTCAGATTACAATTACGATGCCTGCCCACTTTGCACTGACGATCCCACCTACAGAGTGGAGAAACAAGTCGCAGTGGCAGTTCACCTACACCTGAGAATAACCGAGAAGATGAGATCCGACTCAAGTTACGATTATCAATGGTAAAGTGGCTTTAGGGACAAACAAAACAGAAAACCATTCATACTCTCACTTGAACCTAGGGACAAGTTTAGGAGTACAAGTTAGCCTAATGCATGTTTTTGGTCTGTAGGAGGAAACAGATAAGCCAAAAGAAAATTCACATGTTAACGGAGAGAGCATGCAAACTCCACTCAAAAAGGCTCTCAGCCAGGAATAAATCTAGCAACCATGGTAAGGTGGCAGCTCTACCAACTGTGCCATGGTGCCACCTATAGCCCTAATAAGAGCATATAAAATTCCACATTAGGCTCATTTTATGAATAAGATAATATATTATTTTAATAATAATATAAATCTGATAATTACCTAATAATCCAACTCTAAGCTGTTATTTTTCACATACGGATATGCTCATTTTTAATGTTATAATCAATAAAAAATGCTGCATAGATACACTGTACAAATTAAAAATGTTTGGGTTTTTTTGTGCTTGAAATTTTTATTTATTATGTTTTGGACTGTCTGAAACAAGCTTCTTTAGGACAGAGATTGGGTGGACAAAGCTTACTTGCCTTTCTATCAAAGCAAATTTCTGTCAATCAAACCTGACAAGGGAGATGTCACATCATCTCACTGCTGTCCATCAACACAGTCACAAGCATCTATTGTGGCTCTTCGGATCAATGTGTCCACACAAGGGAAGCTTTCAGTACTGAAACAACCACCAAGCATAGCAGGCCACATCATATAGAAAAGCTCCTTGGGTGATAAAGATACTTATAACCCTACATATATTTATAGATGCCATTAAAAACAAAACGGCTATAAAGAAAATAGCTGACTGCAGAGCAAAAAAAAAGCCTGAAGGACCCAATTTCCTCCTGAAGCACCTGATGGACACTCTGACAGGCAGATTGCTTTCCAGCACCAATTTTTGGAGCATGTGAAAAATGGTCCACACAGCCACTATGTGGTCTGAGATGAGTCATAAATCTTGTTTTATCTCCTTCGTAGTGGTAGCAGAAAGGGATGAGTTGCTTTTTTCCCCCCATCTCATTCACATGTCTATCTGTCTGTTATCTGTGCCCTTGAGCAAAGATTACTGATGCCCTGTCTTTGATATATGACACATCACACAGAGCAGCTTTTCATCCTGCGAATTAACCCAGAGATGGAGGGAGAGAGGGGAATAAATGCAAACCTGACTGCCATCAGCAACGATGAGGAGTGGGGGGGGGGGGGGGTGTCTCTCACTGCTCTTTTGTGCCACCTCCCCTTTCTTTTATTCACATCATCCTCCCCACCTTAGCGTTGGATTTCCTTGTTTCTGGTCCTTAGATGGGGAGCAGTAAGCACCATGGTTACCCAAGTTTGGTGGCAAATTGTTTGTCTGACCTCTGCACGTCTCTGCATTTTATAATCTAGTGTTTGTCACCCCTGTCTAATCCTAGAAATATATAGCCCCTGTCAGTTCCCGCTTGCTTTATCAGAAGGAAAAAGGTAAGAAGAGGACAACTGTAAGTAACTGCACAGGAGGAAATCTCTTACAGATAAAAAGGGGATTTCAAGTGAGTGATGAGACCAGTGATTCCCATAATGTTGCCTCAAGAGCAGAAAAAGGCAGATAAAAGGTGCATATTACAGAAACAAATGGTAGCATATAATGTGTTAACAGCTTATGTATGTCACAGAAGAAGAAAATGACTGCAATTGGCTTTCAGGAGAATATTACTGCCATGTTACTGTCCCCGGTGAGGAATATTTTATTATTTAGTGACTAGGAAGCAGCACTGAGTGCAGCCTAATGTATCATCTTCTAATACATTTGAATAATAGTGTTTTAAATGCGAAAGACAAATAGCAGTGACCACTTTGTGCAATCTAAAACAGAATGTAAAATAACACATTAGGTCTGTCTGCCACAGTGGAAATTAAGAGACTCTACATTACAGAGTAATAACCATCTCTCTCCAGACTCCAGACTTCATTAACCCAAAGCTAATCTCCCACTCAAACTCCCTGATCTTTACATGCCACAGGGAAAAAATGTGTTCAGTAAATACTGGTTGTTTTCTGTTTGGATAAGGGCCATAGAGCAGAACACTATCTACATTCTTTCTCTACTTTTTTCACCCATGTAATCCTAAGAGGTCATAAATAAAATATTACACCACAAGGAAAGTGCTGTAATCCATTATCATAATGGCAACGTTCGTGATCTATTTCATTAACATGCAGTCTTTAACCCAAACAAATGTGTTTCTCACCCTGGCTTTTCATACCCATTTACAAGATACAAATGCGCTCATGTGTCTTAACCAGGAGCGCTGCACGCTAGATGCATCACAACTCAAATGAGGGAACGTTTGCCATATTGAGATGTGTCTTTCCTGAACATTAAGTACAATTTATTTTCCTTATTCTAGGGTAACACGTTGTCAATGACAAGTCTAACAGCTGTTAATAATGTTTAAATTATGGCAACATGTGTATTGAAAAAAAATGATGTGCACATGATTTGGTTTAAGAATAATAACGACAAGGGAAAAAAATATTGGGAGCTCTGTCAATGTAAAGGGTTCTGGCCATGTACTGACAGTATGGCGTGTGTAGCAGCACTTAAAAGATGATGTGGTCAGCAGCATCCATATGTGTGAATGACTGTAACATAAAGCCAGAGGGCACAGAGGCCTACTTTCTGCCTCCTGTAAGTGTTAATATAACCTTTTCATCTGCTCACCCAACAGCTCTCTTGAATCAATTCCCCCTCAGTGTCCCTTAGCGTCTGTACAACTGGCACCTTCACAACTTGTTCCATTTGTTATATTGAGCTCCATCTGGCCTCGGTCATTTGGCTTTTTAATTTAGTTGTCTCCCACTCTCTAATTTGTCTCACATTTACAAATGGCAGTGGCTGCCCGTTCCAAGCTGCTCCTCATCAGTCGCAGAAATACATTTTCAGCAGCCGTCAGGGCAGCAGTAAATCTGCAACGCCGGGTTATTAATAGATAGCAACAGATGTTTACTCGTTGTTGATTACAAGTCATGTTGACCAGTGAAATCTGTTCATAAATGGAATGGAATTTATAGCAGAGCAGAATAGAAACGAGGCCAAACTTATAACTGAAAGACAACGAGCCCGCTCAGGTCTTTTCTGCAAACCTGTAACTTTAACTTTTTTGGGAGAATGTATTGCTTTATAATGTAATGAACAATGACACTTATATTTAAAACAATAACGTGTAGAATATATATTTGTAGTTGTAATGATAAATGTAATTTGCTAAGAAGTAGCAATGTTAAGCCATGTGAAAGACACAGTGGTAAAATTGTTTGTCTTTTCAAATACCTTAGCTGCAAGTCTTACAAAAGTTGTAAAAATTCTGATTTCTTAACATAATGGTTCTGTTTTTGGTAAAATTCTAAACATATATAATGAAGTCTGTTGGAGTCAGTCTCCCCACCATCACATACATTTACACCTCCAGATGCAGGAAGAGGGCCACCTGCATCATGAAGGACCCCACTCACCCAGCACACACACTTTTTGCCTCGCTCCCCTCAGGAAGGAGGTTGAGGAGCATTAAGTGTAGAACCACTAGACTGAGGAACAGCTTCTACCATGAAGCTGTTAGACTCATGAATCTCAAACCAGAATAATCATTGTGAAGAATCACATCATGTTGCTGCTGATCTGTTTCATGTTGCTGCTGATCTATTTCTATGTTGCTGTGTTCATTCGTGCTCATCTGCTCACACAGACTCATGTTCGTGCTGCTGTTCAGCATATTGTTTTTATGCTATTAGTGCTCAGTAAATTTTTAGTTGATGTTTTTCTTAGTTCATATTTTAGATCTTATTACTGTTTTTCTTTTACATTTTATTGTTGGATGTAACTGGGACTCTGAGTACACAATCTCCTTCCACCGCATGTACCACATGCAGTACAAATGACAAATAAAGAAACTCTGACTCTGAATAATACTGAAGTATAATAAACAATGAATATGTGAACATGTGTATGTTGTACAATATTTCAAAAATATTTACACAAGTACAATTAAAAACCTACCTCAGTTTCAATGAACAAGTTTAAATCAATACTTAAATATTATTAGCTTAGTTGAAACATGACACCTTAAAAAAAAAAAAGACCTGCAGACATTTGGATGTACTAAAGGCCCACTCTTATAGCCTTTCCTTTTTCTGCTTATTACAGTGGCCACAAACACTTTCCTGACAAACACATCGTTGGAAAGCTCTGCGACACATTTCACTTGTCACTCACCTGCAGCTGGCAGGCTGGTGATCCATCTTCCCATAAGTAGGTGACATGACTGACTTCAAATAGTTTGGGCGTCACTTTGAAGAAAAGTTGCCAGAAAACTATGATTAAATGTCACCAAGAGGGACCGGAAGAATTTCTCAGCAATTAATATGCACCCTCTTTTATACTCTCTTACAAAGAGTGAAAATTTCATATAATGTTACATTTTGTTCACTTTTTATACTGTATTGTAAAAAAACAAACAAACAAACAAACAAACAAACAAAAATAAGATGAACCATATGTGGCAATGATTGCAGCTAAGAGTCAATCAGCCACTGGACTATTTCTCCATGAGTCGTGCTTCCGTGTAAACAGCTTTTGATTTCTCTACTTTCCTGTCCTAAAAGAATAATCATTTCTGTGAAGATTTTTTTTTTTTCTATTTGCAGACGCAGCTCAGAAATTGGGAAGCCACACACAACAAGCTGCAAACTGTGACAAGTTATAAAACTTTAAAGCAGGCAGTAAATAGCTCTGTCACTCTACCCGTGGTGTTATATTACCTGGACACATTTATCTGACGGGTGGTAAATCTCAATTCCCCTTTTACTCCCCTCCAAAAACAGGCAAGAGGGGACTCGCAAAAATAAATTGCAGATGGAGGGGCAAAAACATCGTACAGCTAGGTAATCAAATGAACATGATGTTTTGAAAGGGAGCTTCAATAAAGTCAGGTATGATTGACAACACGTCTGTGGAATGGAAAAAGAAAATCTTAAAAAGATTAATTTGATCTTTTTTTTTTTTCTGCAGGTGTACGGTGAACGCAATCCCCAGAAACATTTTGTATTCCAAATACTTTTTTTTGTGGCTTCACCTGCCTGATATCCTTCAGCCCTTTCCTTCAGAAGCTGTCAAAGCCGCCAAGTATAATATATGGCCTTTCCAATGAGAACAGCTGTAGCCACTCTCTCCACTGCCGCTACCGTGCCGTGCATGAAATAATACATCAAGATTAATTGATTTCCCGTCACACTCTTAGAGAAAAGAAAATTAATTTTCATGTATCTTTTCCCTCCAACCCCCAGCCTATGAATTTTTGTACATGGCATGTAATTTAAATTTTTAATTATTCATGAAGACTAAAAACATGATAAAGTGTTTTAAAGAAGGCCCCAAGGCCGAAGACAAAAAAATTATAGCAGCCCCTGATGCCTATATAAATAATAAATGTATTTACATATAAGTGAGTCAATTGCACGTTAGGCCACAGCCAACCTCTTAAGTCTCTTTCTCTCCTGGGTTAAGAACAGTAAATGCTGGATTATAAAGACATTTGATGAGTCAATAGAGCAGATTAACTGCATGATTCATCATCAACAAATGACAAACGCCAGTGATTACTGCTTTAATGCTGTGATGGATGTTTATCTGTCGTTCTTTTTTTTTGTTTGCATGTCTTATTTGACTGTGGCAGTCATAATCTCTACAAATCCAACTCTTGACACAGACTAGACATCTAAAATATACTGTCACTTTACATGTTCGCAGTCCGCACTGCTTAAGTATCAAAAGCTCCACCCCCCCCCAACATTATTTTAGGGGTGGAGATTTTTTTAAGGGTAGATGCGGAAATGCTACTTGAAGAGGCAGATCGTAAGTGGCTGTTGTGTTTAAAATTAGTGTTTATGTAATTATTTTCAGTTTACATATCAATATAAGTTTATTCGTTCAAGGCAGTCATATTTGTTCATAATGTTATTAGTAGTAAACCTGAGAGTTACCTGATCCAAGCTGGATCCTAGCAAACAATAACTGGAACGCACCCTGTCAAAATAAGTGAGTTCCTGGATCCTGTACTGGCAGAATCTGTCTCAAATTAAGCCCTGCTGTTGCCTGATGTAAATGTTCCACTCTGATCCTACACCTCATAAGGCAGAAAATGTGACGAGCATGGTTCATTCTGAAACGTAAAGTTCACTGGGATGTTTTTTTTTTGTTTGTTTTGTTTATTTTTTATTAGGCAATCTGACATCCTAGCTTGTGCTAAAACAAACGAGTGCAACTTAATGACCACAATCCCCCCATTAATTGTAGGATAGTTAGTTTACCGCTTTTTTCTAACTTATTTTGCTTCATGAAAGAGCCGTTAAGACCTCGCACAAAAACTTAAAAATCTCACAAGAACAAAGACATGATTAACATATTCAGAGAGGAAAGCTGCGGCAAAGTGCACAGTTGTTATGGCTGATAGTTAGCAAGAGCGTAATTATAAGGTGAGATGTTTGTGTATAGATGTGTGATATCGCACATATATGTGAGAGTGCGATTGTGTGTGTGTGTTAGTCTTTTCAATGTCCTTACCGTGGTACTAGTCAAATTAGTCTGTCTAGCAAAAGGTTCTAATTATGGTTGTAGAGTGTAATTAGCATTCACTATAACAACAACAAATGTTGTAAAATCACACTAATTCCACAACAAACGGCCTCAGTGGTATACCATGAAACCCACTAACTGTACAATGAGTCTATCGCACTGCATAGGCTGATCCTGCACCTGCTGTGTGTGTAAAATCATTTTTCACTCCTTCTAGATTGTTTTCATCAACAACTATTCCCAGGGACCCTAATGGGCTCATATCTTCATTAATATTATAAAGTCTAAATGATAGGGAGGCTTAAACATTATTAGCAGAATACTGACCCAATGGATACTGGTGTTGTACTGTACATTGGTGTAGTATATGATGATTGTTGACAGACACAAGTCCAAAAGCTTTGGGGAAAAAAATGGAATGTTTATAAAATTTGCTTTGATTTTTTTTTTTGTTTGTTTATTGCATTTTGAACAGTTAAAATTTCAACTAAACAAAAATACCCATACATGCATATATAACTGTATACATGCAGACATGCATGCATTGCTACGTATACCTACACATACATTAATATATCTGCAGATACAAGTTCTCATATCACCTACAGATCAAAGCTTAATATGCAAACACACAGATTAACAAATTAACAGTTTCCTTTTTGCTTTTGCAAGAATAAATATATACAGGTGTAAGACATGGCAAAAATATTGCATGTGCCAATCTTATGTAGTTGAACCCTAATGCAAAACTTAATGCCAACATTTATCATAAAACTGTTTTCAGCATTCAAAAACAATACAGTTCTATGTCCCAACTGGAACTAAATCTCTCTGATCTGAAATTCATCTCCCCATCTGAAGGCAGAAATTGTTATGTATTTGTTTTTTACTTGTCATCAATTGCACAATTACAAAAAGCAACATAATATATTTCATACCATTGCACTGATATAAATAAATAAGATAAGATTTTTAGAATAAAAACAAAACAAGAATATCAAACCTCATTAAATATTATCATCACACTGTCGAGGCTTATGCTCCCAACCCAATTTAGAAATTATTCCAATCTACAAATAAAACCTGCATATGTGTGATTCTCATCTACAAGTCAGATATTACATTAACATTAACATGCCTTTCCAGTTGGAGCAGTCGTGTTGAGACTAGATCAGTTTCCTGTCATTTCTTTTGCAAATATGTGAATACTGGAAACAGTAAAACATACTCACTTTAACTTTATGCTTTGTTTCTATACTTTTTTTTTCCCACAAAAAAAAAAAACACATAGGTCTGCATAGTTCATAGTTTTTTTTAATTAAAAAAATAATTATATATATATATATATATATATATCCCCCACCCCCCTACAAGAGTCTGGTCTTTTCATTTGTCTTAAATTGTAAACATATCAAGAAATGTTAAACATCATTAGATATTTTAGCTTTACAATGTCACCCCTAGTGGCCATAAAAGCCCACTCCAACAAATCTAAAGTGGCCCATTGGCCATCAGTTGATAATCACAGTTTTAGCAGGTTGTTGTGGCTCTGGACACTTTTAATTTAGTGAACTAAGGTGTAAAAATGGCTCTTTTGATCATAGAGGTTGCAAACTCCTGGACTAGATGATTGGTGTGTAGGTAAACAAAGAGGAATGCATTTAATTCAAAACTTTGCATCACGAGGGGACACCAAGAGGGAAGGCTTCTTGCTCACTCATGAATTAGATCCACCAACAGAGCATTTAAAATTAGCTTTTACAGATAACTAATATAAAATTTCCACAATTAGTGACTGTTTGAGTTTTGGGGTTGTGCTTTACATTATGACAAAACTAGGGATGATATTACTTTATTTCAGACCGAGTATAAGTACAAATACTTCAGTTAGGGTACTTGCCAATTTTGAGCACCGATACTGTATCAGAGTTAGTATTTAAACACTACACAACAACTTTAGAAACACATATAGTTTACTCAAAACAATGCAGATAGTCTGCTACCTTAACATGAAATGCATTTATCTTAAAATATTTCCAAACTATCCATCCATCCATTTTCTTCCGCTTATCCGGAGTTGGGTCACGGGCCCGGTACCCCATACTCCCAGAGTACCCCCCACAGGGTTCCCCAAGGGAAGCGGTCGAACGCCTTCTCCAAGTCCACAAAGCACATGTAGACCAGTTGGGCAAACTCCCATGCACCTGGAGGGTGCGTGGGATATTCCCTTCCAAACTAAAAAATAATTAATTTTGCCCTTGGTTACTTGTGCAGTGAAAGAGGAAAGTACACCACTAAGCACAAAAGTGGTATCAGTCTGGAGTATCGGGGTGTTTTTTATGAGTATAAGTTCAAGTATCTAAGTCTGGTATGGAGCCCGATACAGTATCTGTATCGGAACACCACTAGAAAAAAACAAACTTATTTTGCAGGCTTTCTGTGTGTATGTGTGCGTGCGTGCATGCATGTGATTTTTTACTGAAGAAATCAGTTATTCTTCTTTAAACCCATTGTGTCACTTGAGGCTGCAGTAATGAGCTCGAGGATAAAAACCACGATTTGTTTTTTTCACAAAAATCACTCAAACAAACGATGTAAACATAGTATGCAAAAGTGAACCGCAATAGTTGTTTACAGTGTAAATCTCTTTTAGGCAAGAAAAATATATGAACCTCCCTTGCTTAACCAATGCAAGACGGCAAATTTCTCTAATTAAATTGTTTGCTGAAAGGCAATAAATTTGTTCTAATAACCTGATTCACTCAGCCCATCTGTTCTGAAATTGCAAGATATCCAGATGTGATCTGAACATCAAAGAGGAATACAAATAACGGGAGTTATGGATGAATGGATATATATATGTGGATATGGGAGATGAAGATTGGTAGGAGCCTACAGAAATTGATAGATGACAGCTATAAAAAATAAAAATCCCCATTTGGTCCTTCAGCACATGGCATTTATTATAGCCGACTGATGTATTATTTACTTTGTTTGACATCTGGATCTAATGTTCCTTATCTTGGAAACAAAAACAATTTAGAAAGGCAACTTCCACAAGTCAAACTATTTCATTTCCCAGGCTACTCTCCGCTATCTGTCTCCATTGAAATATTCTTTATTTATTTTGGAAAACTTAAACAACCGCTCTGTCCGCCTAGAGCTGGCATAAGCCAGAGTAGCAGATTCATCATTATAATACTTAGCACCGAGGGAGGAAAAAAAGAAACGCAGAGCTGTGCTACATCGCAGGCATGATTTAGATCCTGCAGAGGCTACAGGAATTCTAGCTGTCAAAGACTGAAGTAAATTCAGTTCCTGTAAATAAATTGGGGTGTCCAGTGCTTACACATGCTATCTACTGCAACAAACCACACGAAACATACTCGGCTACAATTTTCTTCGGCAGCTTTAGTAAATGTATAAGGAAAGATAAACAGTGAGCAAACACGTCTGCTCTTTTTATTCCACAATTAAAACAAGTTACAACATAATCCTAATCAGGGAAAACATAGCTGTCATGTTAACTATATTCAAAGTTTTCTTCTGCAGCATAAACAACAAACTTTTTAGCTACATTGAAAAACCCACCTTGTTGCCATGCAACAACAAAAACGTGACAACTCATCTAAGTTATAATACCCTCGGTGTCAGTAAAAATCCATTGTTTATGTAACAGACTAGTACACTATTATCAACCAATATTGACAATGTGAGAACACGTATGAGAAAGCACTTTTGTAGATGGTAATCCAGTCGCTACAAGCCTATTGGTTTTTACATGCCATCATCGACAAGAAGTCCAAAGACTAGAACATAAAACCATTCAAGTGTGAGAGGTCCAGCTGTGACAGCTATTGTGCAGCCTTTAAGCTCTACAGAATCACTTCATACAAGGTTCATGTAGTTATCAACAATATTAATAATAATAATTCTTAAAACTTAAACACTTGGATCTGAGCAACATGCCAATGTGGTTTTTTTTCCCCCAACACCGATAACAGATGATAAAAAGCCAGACAGCCTTTTGTATCTGTTCTTATGACCACTTATATTTATAGAAAACTGAAAAACTCAACATAGATTTTTTTTTTAATTAATTAATTTATTTTTTTGATGAGCATGAAGAGAAAAACTTAGGTAAAAAATGTAAATCAAGAATAAAAAAAAAAACCTAATGCATGGTTTCTTGAGGAATCCCCCAACTTTTTTACATAAAGAATGGGTTAAATCTCTAATTGAATTAATTTTTAGAGTTTCAGTTAACTACAGCAGGATTTAAAACAGCCGTTTTATATTAGTGTGCATTAAACTTTGATTATTTGTATGAGGTTTTGTGTTTAAACGGTGTGATTGCTCATAAACTCAACATCTACAACCTAATCATCCACATAAACATTAAAATAAGCATTTACAACATGATGTTTGTGGCGTTAGAAAACTCCTTATTGATATTTTTAAAAGAAAATGTGTGATAAACTATTCAGCTTTATGCAATTGTGTCCATTTAGTTATTTGAAGATCACCACTAAACCAAAAACTGTTTCCATTATCTATGTCACTACACAATTAAAAAAAAACATTGAAACATGAAAAAGTAAAGACCAACACAGTGGTAACATAATTAATTACAGGTGCTTTATTAAACAAGGACGGTCTATTCAATGTAATATTTTGAAAACAGAAAGAGAGTTACACGGATTCTCTTTCAACAATCTTTTTTTATCACTCTGGCGTATTGATTTACAGTATCTGCTATGGAAATGTGTTATCTTTTCATTACTCATAGTCAAACAAACAGCTACTTCATCGTCCCTTTGCTTTGCTTTGGTCCCTTAAAAAAAGCTGATTTGAAAAATGTGAGGCTGCAAGCCAGCCTGCCTCTCACGACTAGCCGACACAGGCATTTATAACCTTAAAAATGACTTCTGGGTACCAGGTATCCAATTATTCCTTAGCCAGGAAGCAGTGCTAAATGGAGCACTACAATGATTTACTCGCAACCTCTCCTTTTATTAAAACACTTTGTCTTATTGTTTTATTGATTTACAATCTGTCCTACTTTTTTGGCATCTGAAAACAATCAAGGCACAGGGCAGCAGAATGTTTGGACATTAATCGTTAAAAGACAGTGTTTTATTCCTGGCCTGGGGTTTGCTGCACCAGCTGCTGTGCATTCTGGTAAGAGGCAGTGATTTATGACCCGGCAGCAATAACGATGAGGCGTGCTCATTAACATATCGACAGGCTCCAAGATGGATCATCAGCATTGATTATTTCATGGCCTGCTGATGCCCATTTGTTAAAAGAGAGAGAGAGAAATAGAGGAAGTGAGAAAGCGGGGGAAAGGAGGAGGGATGTGTGTTGCTGGTTTAGAATGTATAAGGATTTTGTGCTTGATTCCTGCAGCACAAGGAAGAAAGACAAAACCCTGACTCCTTCAATCACCATCACTCCGCTGTCAGCGGGAGAAAAAAAAATAAAAAATCAGTGATTGACAGCATTTAACCAGTCCTCAGCATTTGGCAGATCCACACAAGAAGAACGGTGTTTAGTATAGGGGGCGCACAGATCTCTCTATATGTATGCTATAAAACATTACTTGGAAATTTTCCACACCAATCAGTCAATTCCATTATCAAATTCAAACTTTAAGTATGAATAGTGTTGAATAAAGACTTTAAAGTTGCTCTTATTTTTGTTCAGCATATTCAAGTCATACCAGTACAAAGTTGCTGACTCATCAGCAAGGGATGAATTTAAAATTGCACATCATAAAAAGTTGGGACAATAATGGAAATGTAGGTAAAAACACAAAAATAGTGTTTTTATTTACTTTGAATGGTTTTCTTAGCCGTTTTGGACCAAGTATACTTTATATTTTGTTATTTCAGCTTTAAAATGTCCATATCCAGTGCAGTAGATCCATTGTTGCATTTCAGGACTTTGTCACGAAGGAAAAGTTAGGGTGATAAAGCTCCTACTGCTTTATTATGTTGCCATCTTTTCTCACAACACTTTTAAAGACAACCAAGAACAAAAGACTATCCATGGATTTTTTTCTTATTCTTCCTGAAAACATAACTTAATGTGTGCAACTGCATGGGATTTAAATTTCAAGAATTTTAATTAAAAAAATCTCCAGACTTTCTTTATCAAAAAAAGGCATGCATTGAAGATACTCAGCACTAGTGTTTTTGCATCCTTGTCTTTGCAATGTGTGCAGAAAGTGATTTGTATTTACTGAAAAGTTGGTGGAGAAAGTAGTATACTGTATGTTACTCTTGTAGTATGTACATATACTGATATATATTCATACTGTTTAAACGGATTCTTTCATTTTTCTGGACTGTATAATGACGTGCATCTGAATTTAATAAAATGTGGACGTGAGACGTTAATTATCTTTGACTCACCAACGACAGTGGGTCATTTATTAACAGAATCAAGTTTAACACATCACACATTTACATTAATTGGCAAAAATTGAAAATAACAACAGCTTATTAATCAGTTTTACAGGAAGTAAACAATGCAGCGATTGTTCTCACTTCCAGTAGTACAACAACGTCAACCACACGGCGGTGATTGAAAAACTTTGCTTCAGACATTTCTAAAAATATCTAGAATGATTTTTAGCAGATAGAAGAATTTTAAAGATGGAAAGATGAAGTTTTTCTTGAGAGAGATGTGTGAGGGAATTTGTCTGTTTTAACCAGAACATGCACGCTCCTTTGGACCAGCTTATCCCAACGGTACACTTTGGTTGAAGATCGACTTTTTACCTTTCTGAAGATATGTCAGTTCCGGCGTAAAGTTCCACTTCGAGCCACTTTTCAGCGTCTCCGTAAGAACAGCTAAACCTCGGGAGTCGTGAGATCATCCAGACAGACTTTCATAATTCCCAGATCTTCTCTGGTTCAGTTTGATTTTCTTTCAGCAGCATCCTGAATTCCAGCCTTCATGAACTCTGGAACTGCTGAGTTTCAGAACTGCAGAACTTCTTCATCTACTCCCAAACGACTGGAGCTGCAAACTCTCCACCCGACTCCAACTGGAGGTGGAACCTCTTGCAGAACTCTCCATCATCAGCTGACTCTTCTCAAACTTACTGCCACTGCTCTTACTGCTACAGCAACTGAATTGAACTAGGAAGTACCAACATTTAACGAAAGCTCACTTCCGGTTCATTTGAGAACTTTCTGATTGGTCGATTGACCAAAACAGAGGTGTGTTTTGTGATGTAAGGTGTTATGAAAAGCATCATTAACCTGATTTCTTCTTTGAATGAGGATTAAGAATCATTATTACTGTTTCACAGTTAATAAAAAATGAGTAGTTCACTTCAACATGTAAACATTGTTTGAACTAACACAATTTGATTATCAAACATTTGTAAAATAGTAATGATAATAGAGAATAGTCTTCTTTCACTTGATTAATTCAAGAAAGAAAGTCTCAGGATGGGTCAACCTGTATTTCTGGATGCAAATCAATGAAATGACAAGTTCTGTCCCATATGGTCCTTAAGGTCAAGGTTTTGACATCAGGCCTAGTTCACTACACTCTAATCCTTAGAACATCACAAATCCTGCTGATAATATCTGGATATTGTATTGTCTATTTTTTTCTTAGTTTGGTGCAACTACTGTCAAATTCTTTTGGTAAAATCCATCCATCCATTATCTTTACCCGCTTCTTCCTTTCCGGGTCATGGGGGTCACTGATACCCATATGCAGTAGTCACTGTGGCGGGGTAAACTCCGGAAAAGTTGCAAGTCCATCACAGGGACACACTGAGACAAATGAGACAAACAACCATTCACTTTCTCACTCACCAATCAGCCTAACATACAGTGCTGGTCATAAAATTAGAATATCATGAAAAAGTTGATTTATTTCAGTAATTCCATTCAAAAAGTGAAACCTGTATATTATATTCATTCATTACACACACACATATATTTCAAATGGGCGGCACGGTGGCGCAACTGGTAGAGCTGCTGCCTCTCAGCGAGTAGGTCCTTGGTTTAAACCCCGGTCCAGGGGCCTTTCTGGGTGGAGTTTGCATGTTCTCTCCGTGCATGCGTGGGTTTTCTCCGGGTGCTCCGGATTCCTCCCACAGACCAAAAACATGCATGTTAGGCTGATTGGTAAGTCTAAATTGTCCCTAGGTGTGAGTGAATGGTTGTTTGTCTCTATGTGGCCCTGTGATGGACTTGCGACCCGTCCAGGGTGTACCCCGCCCCTCGCACAGTGATTGCTGGACATGGGCACCGGCGACCCCCGTGACCCAAAATGGAATAAGCGAGTAAAGATAATGGATGGATGGATGGATATATTTCAAATATTTATTTATTTTAATGTTGATGATTATAACTGACAACTAATGAAAACCCCAAAAATTCAGTATCTCAGAAAATTACAATATTGCGAAAAGGTTCAATATTGAAGACATCTGGTGCCACACTCTAATCAGCTAATTAACTCAAAACACTTGCAAAGGCCTTTAAATGGTCTCTCAGTCGAGTTTTGTAGGCTACACAATTGTGGGGAAGACTACTGACTTGACAGTTGTCCAAAAGATGAGCAATGACATCTTGCACAAGGAGGGCAAGACACAAAAGATCATTGCTAAAGAGGCTGGCTGTTCACAGAGCTCTGTGTCCAAGCACATTAATAGAGAGGCAAAGGGAAGGAAGCAATGTGGTAGAAAAAAGTGTACAAGCAACATGGATAACAACACCCTGGAGAGGATTGTGAAACAAAACCCATTCCAAAATGTGGGGGAGATTCACAGAGTGGACTGCAGCTGGAGTCAGTGCTTTAAGAACCACCATGTACAGACATATGCAAGACATGGGTTTCAGCTGTCATGTTCCTTGTGTCAAGCCACTCTTGAACAAGAGACAGCATCAGAAGCATCTTGCCTGGGACTGCTGCTGAGTGGTTAAAAGTTATGTTCTCTGATGAAAGTAAAATTTGCATTTCCTTTGGAAATCAAGGTCCCATAGTCTGGAGGAAGAGAAGAGAGGCACATAATCCATGTTGCTTGGGGTCCTGTGTCAAGTTTCCACAGTCAGTGATGGTTTGGGCTGCCATGTCATCTGCTGGTGTTGGTCCACTGTGTTTTCTGAGGTCCAAGCTCAACACAGCTGTCTATCAGGAAGTTTAGAGCACTTAATGCTTCCTGCTGCTGACAAACTTTATGGAGATGCAGATTTAATTTTCCAACAGGACTTGGCACCTACACACAGTGCCAAAGCTACCAGTACCTGGTTTAAGGGTCACGGTATCCCTGCTCTTAATTGGCCAGCAAACTCGCCTGACCTTAACCCCACAGAAAATCTATGGGGCAATGTGAAGAGGAAGATGTGATATGCCAGAGCCAACAATTCAGAAGAGCTGAAGACCACTATCAGAGCAACCAGGGCTCTAATAACACCTAAGTAGTGCCACAGACTGATCGACTCCATGCCATGCTGCATTGCTGCAGTAATCCAGGCAGAAGGAGCCCCAACTAAGTATTGAGTGCTGTACATGCTCATAATTTTCATGTTCATACTTTTCAGTTGGTCAACATTTCTAAAAACAAAAAACAAAATTGGTCTCAAGTAATATTACAATTTTCTGAGATACTGAATTTGGGGTTTTCATTAGTTGTCAGTTATAATCATAAACATTAAAGAAATAAATATTTGAAATATATTAGTATATCTGTAATGAATGAATACAGTATACAAGTTTCACTTTTTGAATGGGATTACTGAAGTAAATCATTTTTTTCCACAATGTTCTAATTTTATGACCAGCATCTCTGAGCTTGGACAGTTCAATGTCAACAACAGACAATTCTACTATACAGATTATTTCATTTAGGATGTATTTCATTCTACCCCCAAACATTTTACTGTCTATGTTCTGACTGACAACAGAATGATTCCTGAGAAGAAGTCACCAGATTCACAGTGAAGTGAAACTGAGAGTTAAAAGCCTGACCACTGCAGCTGCTGTTTGTTTCTCACCCATGAGTTGTTTCTTTTTATATTTTTCTAGTTCCATTCTCTTTGATAATAATGTTTGTTGTTGTCCACTTTGACTTATGCTAACTTCCAACCAATGAACATTCAGCCAATATGTAACGTCTCTGGTGGTTCTGCATTGTTTACTTTTTGTAGAATTGCACTTAAATCTATCTGGATTAGTTGAATATTCACAATCCTTCACTCTGCAGAAGGTGAGATTGATGCAGACATACCTGTGTGCCAACATGTCCCAGGCCTTAGACTTGCAACCTTACCTTATATGCACTGAAATGTCTTTTGATTCCTTCACTCCATCCATTGCCTTCCATTTATCAGTAGTGAAGTGGCAGAGGCAAAATGTCCAGGGGGAATACCAACAAATTTCACTCCCCAGTGACACTCTTCAGCTCCATCTAGGGGGATCCCAAGGTGTTCACAGACTGGAAAGGGGGATCCCAAGGTGTTCACAGACTGGAGAGGAAATATAATTCATCCATCAGGTTCCAGGTCTGCCCCAGGGACCCCTTCCCAATATGAAACACCCAGAAAACCTGTTGAGGAATGCACCTAGGAGGTATTCTAATCTTGGAAAGTAGATTAATCAGGAACTCAAGAACTTTGCCTTTTGACATAATCGTTATTCGTTACAAAAGACTGGACTAACACCCTCATTACTGCAGATGTCATCAGTCAGTTGAGCCATCTTCTACTCCACCCTGTCCTCACTCATAAAAATAACTCCAAGTTACTTGAACTCCTAATTTGAGGGAAAAAAAATCTAAACATCACTGACCAACAGAAAACAGTCTATCATTTTTAGTTGAGAACCTCAACCACCAGATTTCTTGAGTTCTTCGTTAGTTAAATGATAGTATGTACAACAAGGAGAAACAGGCCTTTTTTTTTTTACCAAATCTTTACTTGAAGACTTGTTTTTAAAGGGCAGCATGGTGGCATAACTGTTAGAGCTGCTGCCTCTCAGCAATCAGGTTCCCATTTCAAATACCAGTTTGGGGATTTTTCTTGGTGGAGTTAGCATGCTCTCTCCGTGCATGCATGGGTTTTCCCCGGGTACTCTGGTTTCCTCCCACAGACCAAAAGCATGCATGTTAGGCTGACTGGCAACTCTAAATTGTCCTTAGGTGTAGGGGTGTAACGGTACACGTGGGTGTATTGAACCGTTTCGGTACAGCATGTTCGGTTCGGTCCACCTGCATACCATTTTGGTTATTTTTTCACTCATTAAATTTTATTAACGAGAGATTATGCGACGTGGAACTAAAGTTCCTAAGCGTGTTTCAGCACGGCACTATAGTCTTGCAGCCCGCATAGCATTAGCATTAGCATCTCATTGTGGTCTCCTGTTCAGGAACATTATGGCTTTCTTGTTAAAAGACAAGTGAACAAATCTAAAGCTGTGTGTCGACGTTGTTTCACGAAGATTGGATCTGCAGTAGCAGCACGTCTAACTTGTTAACGCGCTTGAAACAACATCATCCGAATGTGAACATCTCTTATAGCAGCTTGGTGCAATGATTGATAGCAGCAGCATTTAAACAACCTTTATCAGGTAATTCAGAATGGTCCAAAGCAATAATGCAAGCTGTAGGAGTTTTAAAAGCTCCAGATCTACGTCCATATCTTGTTGTTGACGTGCCAGCTTTAAAGTTATTGAGCCCCGCTATCCCATCACATCAACACTTCAGCCAAAAGTTGTAGCAGCACTTTATGAAAAAGCTCAAACTGATATTGTCAACAAGCCCTGGAGCAGATTTAAAGCCCTGCCCCGATAATGATGATGATGAACAAGAGATTCAACCACCTCGTAACAGAAATGATGACCGTTCAAGAAGAGGTATTGCTTATTGTATTATTATGATCTAACTAACTTTTTCATTTAAAATTGTAAACTCTTTTTTTTTACCTCTTTGTGTTTTATTTCCAGTCTGGGACAGAGATAGCAGCTGAGTCATCTTCCTCTTCAGGGAAATCCACCAGAGATCACCTCCAGCTAAGAAGTCTGTGATGACTGAACTCTGAACTTTTCCAGGGACAGGTGGGAGCAGGTTCAAGAAGAGGTTGTGAGTAATGAGGCAAAATACAGCCACACTGCAAAATTAGCAAAGCTCTATCTCTTTATTCCCGCTCCTGTTGCTAGTGAGTGGTTTTCTCCATTGCTGGAAATAATGTCACTGCAACTAGATCTGTGCTTTTGGCAGAAAATGTGGACAAGTTGGTCTTTTTGGCCAAAAAAATTATCCAAATAGGTTGCTTTTATTTATGTTTGTACAAATGTATTGTTTACTTGGCATATTTTCAAAATAAACGTTTTGGAAGTCTTTAGTTTGGCCTTTTTTGTACAGAAAATTAACCAAACCGAGCCCTCATTGAAAACTGAACCAAACCGAAATGTGATTTTAGCGTACCGTTACACCCTTACCTAGGTGTGAGTGAGAGAGTGAATGGTTGTCTCGTTTGTCTCTATGTGTCCCTGTGATGGACTGGAGACCTGTTCAGGGTGTACCCCGCCTCTCGCACAGTGATGGCTGGATATGGGCACCAGTGAACCCCATGACACAAAAAGGAAGAAACAGGTAAAGATAACAGATAGATGGATGGATGGATATTGTTTTTAAACATTAAATTAGTATTGTCTCATATCCAATTTCTTACTGAATAAAACAAATAACTTAAATAAAACTACTCCATGGCATAGAACAAATGTACTGATACGCAGAGTTCCTCCACTCAGACAAAGGCCAGGATAAAACTCCACTTTTTCTTCCAGTCAGAGGAGTACTGTCATTTTTATCATAGAGATGCCAGAGTAACAGGTGATAATATATTGGACTATCATTTATTACTGAGTGACAGCCACCTTGGCCTGGCCTTGATTGGCATTTGGAACAACTGACAGTGATTCAACGCAGCAGTAAACCTTATTGTGAGTTTGTTACAAACAAGTGTGCAAGCCCACTGAAATCTGAAAGCACACATGAACACAGACAAGAACCACAGACTGTCAAACACCATACTAATGTATACATGGATAGTCTGAAGCCAACTAGAAACAGACACAATCGCATATTCAAAAACTACAAACTCCATCAGCCTTAAAGTCATGCAACTGTCACATTCTAACCACTTTAACTTTTGTCTTTGGGGTTTGTAGAAGTGAAAGCTTTTATTGCAGGTATGAGATTTCCTTGTACATTTTCAACTGTATTGTGCATTTAGTAAGTCAAAAGACACTGATTTTATGTTTTTTTTGACCTTTAACTGCACAAGCAAACCATTTTGCTGCTTAAAAAAATTAATAACTGAGAGAAAAGAAGATCCGTCAATAGAGAAGCAAAGAATCTGGATTTAAATGTCCTTGGAGAACAAAGATAGAACAGTCCAGTTTTATTATAGTGTGTCGATGTGTGTGTAGAGTACAGTCACTTTCTGTGACAGTGGGGGCTTGCCCTGACTCTTGTACTGTAAAGACTTGGACTTTAAATTGCTTCCGTCACCGAGCCCTGAGTAATGAGTGTGATTCTAATCGCAGTTCCTGGGGCCATCGGCATTAGTCTTAATCTGAGCAGGGTGCTCCAACACCACTGACAAGCAATGCAGAGCAGGTAGGAGCGTAATGAGAGGACGCACACACATAGGCACGAACACGCATACACAGGTTACCCCACCCAAGATGCAGAGGAAGGCTTTTGTAATAAGAAACACAGTTACAAAAACCTCTCTTCCATCTTTCTCCTCAGAGCTGGTTAGGCAAGCAGGAGCTGTAAAACATGTTTGCAAGCACCTGCATGCAAGCCGGATACACAACTGCAAGGAGTTCTAGATGGATCTTTGTGTCATACAAACATTTACATTTCAACTTATTACTTGAAAGAACATAAACTAATTCAAGAAAGAAAATTGAGAAGCAACTTGGTCAAAATACATATACAGAAAATCTAGTGGAATAATTAGGAGCTATTTAATAAACATGTTTATTAAACAAATTGCAGAAACAGGTTTCATTAAAACATGAACAGCAAAGTAAAAAAAAAAAA
>NC_056498.1:65048833-65052283 GCF_014905685.2 Nematolebias whitei | reverse complement strand
AAAATTGTATGACTTTTTATAACTGTTTATTGTTGTCGCTGTTGTCAATTGTTGTCATCATTCTTTGTTGAAATCAGGTCTCTCTTATAAATGAGTCCTTGAGGCTCAATGGGATTTACCTGTCTAAATAAATGTTGAGTGGATGAAAAAAATATTTTTACATAATTTGGGCTTCCAGCTCATGAAACCCACAAAAACAGAATTTCAAAAAAAAAAAAAAGAATACTGTGAAGACATCAGCCCACACTACTTCTCAGCTTTTGCAGAAAAAAAGAAAAAAAAAAAGAAATTAGGATCACAACAAATCAATCAAAATATGGTACTTTCCAAACGATATGTCATTCTTCAATACTCGGTTGGGAATCCCTTTGCCTTAATCAATGCCTCAATGCAACGTGGCATTGAGGCAATCAACCTGTGACTTTAACTGGAAGTTATGGAAGCACAGATTTCCTGGATGCTTGCTGTCAGCTATTCTTTGTTGTTGGGTCTGGTGCCCCTCATTTTCCTCTTGAGAATATTCCATAGATTCTCAATGGGGTTTGGGTCCAGCAAGTTGGCTGGCCAGGCAAACACTGTGGCATGGGCATCAAACCAGGTTTTGGTGCTTCTGGTGGCTTGGGCAGGGGCCAGGTCTTGCTGGAAGATGAAATCTGCATCTCCATACAGATCCTCAGCAGAAGGAATCATGAAGTCCTCTAAAACATTCTGGTAGACTGTTGTGGTGACCTTGGATTTAAGAAAGCAGAGTTTACCAACACATGCACTGGACATTTCCCCCAAATCATGACTGATTGTGGATATTTCACAATGGACCTCAAACAGTATGGGTTCTGTTCCTCACCCGTCTTCCTACAAACCCTTGGACCTTGATTTCCGAATGAAAGGCACACTTTACTTTCATCAGAAAAGAGGACTGAGGAACCCAACAGTTATAGCCCATCTCCCGGATGCGTCTGTATGTGGTGGTTTTTGAAGCTGTGACTCCTGTCTCATTCCACTCTTTCTGGATCTTTGCCAGATTCTGGATCTTCTCTGTTTGATAATCCACTGAAGCCCACGGTCATCTCTTTTGCTGTTGCATCTTCTCCTGCCACATTTTGCCCTTCCACTAGACTTTCCATTGATATGCTTGGACACAGCACTCTGTGAACAGCCAACTTCCTTAGCTATGAACTTTTGTGACTTACCCATCCTATGGAGGGTATCAATGATGGTCTTCTGGTCAGTTGTTATGTCTGCAGTCTTCCCCATATTGAACTGAACTGAGACAATTGAACCAGACTGAAGCGATTTAATGACATCTGGGGAAACCTGTGCAGGAGCTTTGAGTTTAGTAGATGATTAGTGTGTCACACTTAGTTGAAAACATTCATGCCCTGCAAAATTTGGGATGATGTCTCCACAGTATTCAATTTTTTTTCAATTCCTGTTTTTGTGGGTTTCATGAGCTGGAAGCCCAAATTATGTAAAAGTAAACAAAAAAAATACTTGAAATTGTTTAAATTGTGGGCCCTGAATCTATCATATATTAAAGGTTAACTTTTTGAAGGGAATTATGGAAGTTAAACAACTTTTCCATGATGTTCAAACTTTTCAGAACGAGTATATGTATATATATTAGGGGTTGAATAGACCCGTCAACTAGTCAATTATAGGACATCTTTCAAGTTTTTATATTTTGCGTCGAATAGTCACAGTCACCACTGCCCGCCCCGCTGTTCTCAGCCCTATTCCACCCAATCCACATCGTGGATTAAATCAAATACAACTCAAAACAGCACAGGGTGGTAGAACTGTCACTTCTAACACAGCAATGCTTGGCCTGAGTCTGAATAATGTGCTGAATGGGCAGGCGTTTGGGTGTTGTGCTTTTGATTGCGTCAGTGGACACGCATGGCTGACAATCCAATTTGTATCACCACCATCCGCGCTGACCGGCCAGTTAAAAGACGTACAAAAAGTCCAGATGGATGACTGCCAGCAACCCACCTGATGCTCACCAGCCGCTGCGTCAGCCGACGCATTTGACCGACGACCATTAATAACTATAATAACTATAATATTATAATAAGGTGCTACACCACACCCACCTCGCTTTTCTTAGCCTTGTTTTTTTACGGGCCGCACATTTCTTTCACTTTGCAGCTTATTAATAGTTTTGGTTTTCCTGTGACTTATTTGCAGTATGATAAATGGTAGGAGCATACATATACACTCGATGTTTTGTTGATGTTGTTTTTTGTATCGTAAATAATAAATGACGAGGGGTGTTTTGCGAGGTTTTTTTTTTTGCGAATATGATATAACGTCTTGAGTTCCTATGACGTCATCGACTAGTCAACGTCAACTTGACTTTTATCACGTTAAAGTCGACTTAAAAAATATGTAGTCATCCAACCCCTATATATATATATATATATATATATATATATATATATATATATATATGTATGTATGTATATATAATTTATGCAGGAAAAATAATAAACATTGTGTCATTGCCTGTCCTTTACAATTACTAAAATAGATTCTCCTAATAAAATGAGAAAGATGATGATTACCTGTTACAAGATGTCTCTGAAACCCCCGGTAACATGTCACAAACATAAGGTTTGCGAGCTATGTTAAGAAAATCGGATGCTCATGTCACAAAATTAACAAAAATAACCTAACAGGCAAAGAAATTACTTTAACAAGAATGTGGATGATCTTTGATGAAGCAACGGAATACAAACAGAGTGAGATTAATGTAAGAGGCTGAAAGGTAAGGTTAGGGCAAGCAACAAGATGATGCTCATTTTGAATGACATAACCTTTCTTGTGAGTCAAACATATTCACTCTAAAAGTCACTAACATATTGCTGCCCCTCAACGTATCTTCTTTTCCATAACTGGCCAGTTTTCAAATAGTTTTACTTTCCACTTTTTAATTTAGCACTTTGAATTAAAAGGAATCATTGAGCTACAGCACTACACAAACAAAGTGATATAACATCAGTGAGTGTGAATGGAGTTTCCTTTGCGTTACATCAAGTGGTTCACAGCTTCAACAGCTCTTCCTATCAGATTGAATTAGCATACTCATGCAGGTCGATTTCAATGTGTGCCATCCAGTATCACCAGGGGTGACGGAGGAGGAAAGCTGTAGCTGACAGTGACCTGTCAAGCCCAATAGGATGTGTTTAATGACAAAATGTCTGCCTGCATTGCATACACACCCATGCACAAATAGAGTAGTTTCACCACCTAGGTTAAGGATAGTAGGATATCACTTCAAGGCCCCAAAAGGTAAAATGTTAACAAAAAAAAGGCACATTTTTAAAGAGTTTTGTGTGCAAAACATACAATGCAAAACAAACAGTTGTTATATATATATACATATATCAAGTGATTCACAGATTCAACAGTATATATATATATATATATATATATATATATATATATATA
>NC_056498.1:65041200-65048733 GCF_014905685.2 Nematolebias whitei | reverse complement strand
GTGAGTGTGAGAGTGAGAGAGTTGGAGAGAGTGAATGAGTGAGAGGGAGTGATAGGTTGGGTGAGTGATTGCCAGTATGTGTGTGTGTGTGTGTGTGTGTGTGTACTTTTTCGCCAGTCGAATTAACCTACTGCCACACCTCCTGCCCAACCACCATGCTACCCCACTGCATTTCATTTGCTTCTTTACCCACATAGCATAACTGGTCTGGCTCAGTTCTGACCCACACAGTGCAGTAACTTTCGACCCACATACCGTGTAGAATGGCAGCCCTTTGGTGACCCAGACAGTTTTCCAGAGGTGGGCCAAGCATTGGCCAGCATCAGGCCAGCTGCAGATGCATATGTGGCCCGCTGCTGGCACAGAACATTTTCTGCTCTGGCACCAGATGTCAGACTAATGTATACCTTATAGTCATGTATTAACATGCTGTATTTAAACCACATTAATAATGAGTCAGCAATGATGATATAGTTGTACAAATATGTATTTAAAATTGTACAACTTATTTTTCATTATATAATAAATTAAGATACCATTCACATGTAAATAAACAAAAAAGCAGCACGTAAAAGGTTTGAGTTTAAAAGAAAAACAACACCCTTTTGTGCATCTGTTTCTTCCATATCATCAGAATCAAACCTATGTCCTGCCTCCACAGTTAGACTATGCTACCAGATCCCTCAATATTTAAGCCTGCTGTTACATTTCTATCACATTTTGCATTGTCCTGCTCATTTTGCAATGATTCCGCAATGGTTGAATTTGCAGTTGCCATTGTCTTTATTACAAAAGACTTAATCATCCATACATCCATCCATCATCTTGTACCCGCTTCTTCCATTTTGGGTCACAGGGGTCACCGTTGCCCATGTCTGGCAATCACTGTGCTAGGGGCAGGGGACACCCTGGACAGGTCGCAAGTCCATCACAGGGCCACACAGAGAGAAACGAGACAAGCAACCATTCACTCTCTCACTCACATCTAGGGACAATTAAGAGTTACCAATCAGCCTAACATGCATGTTTTTGGTCTGTGGGAAGAAACTGGAGTACCCGGAAAAAAAACCACGCATGCACGGAGAGAACATGCAAATCTACCCAGAGAGGCCCCATGACCAGGATTTTAACCGGGGACCTTCTCGCTGAGAGGCAGCAGCTCTACCAGTTACGCCACCATGCTGCACAAGGCTAAATCAACAATTCACAAATATAAGCAAGAATAACAACAAGCTCCACATTGAAATGTATGTGGCAGTGGACGCCCAATTGAAAATAGTTTTTGCCACAGACTTTGAGATATGGATAGACAGCATCAGCGCCTGTTGTGGCATTGAGACATCTGGACGGCATTTACCAGACCATAACTGGGTCAGCGGTGGCACAGGTGGATCTGGGCCACATATACCAAACCACGACCGGGCCAGTTGTGGCATTGACAGATCTGGATCACGCATACCAAACCACAACTGTGCCAGTAGTGGCACAGCTACATCTGGGCCACATATACCAGACTACAACCAGGCCAATGGTGACATGGATAGAGCTGGGCTACACATACCAAACCACAACTGGGCCAGTAGTTTTACATATTGATCTGGGCCACACGTATCAAACCACAACTAGTCCAGTTGTGGCATTGACAGATCTGGACCACTTATACCAGACAGCATCCGAACCTGTTGTGGCATTGAGACATCTCCACTGCATTTACCAGATCATAACTGGGCCAGTGGTGTCATGGAAAGATCTGGGCCACACATACCAAACCATAACTGTGCCAGTGGTGGCACAGATGGATCTGGGCCACATATACCAGACTACAACCAGGCCAGTGGTGGCATGGATAGATCTAGGTCACACATACCAAACCACAACTGAGGCAGTTGTGGCATTGACAGATCTGGACCACATTTACCAGAAAACATCCGAGCCTGTTGTGGCATTGACACATCTGGACCTCATTTACCAGACCACAACTGAGCCAGTGGTGGCACGGATAGATCTGTGCCACACATACCAAATCACAACTGGGCCAGTGGTGGCACAGATAGAGCTGAACCACATAAACCAAACCACGACTGGGCCAGTTGTGGCATCGACTGTTCTGGACCATATATTCCAAAACATAGTCAGACCAGTTGTGGAATTTCATTATATAAACATTGCCATCATTGCCAGACCTGGCCCACATCTGGTTGACAAACAATTTGCCATGTCAGCAGTCAGCCAGCAGTGCCAGCTTGACATCAGATCTGGGCCACACCTGTATGCTATGTATGTGGGTATCCTGCTTCTGCAGTTGGGGTTGCATCATTAATATCCCTAGTGGTTGACAGAGCCTTTTCATCTGCTCTGACCCTGTGATGGTAGGTTACGTATGGAGAGTAGCTTTCCTGCAAGTCTCTCAAGGGCATCTTTACATTTCATCATGGAAATGCCCAAAACATTCCTTCTACATGCAGGGAGACAGGCTGAGAATGAGGCCTCGTTGAGTGCAAGTGCTCTTGTTAGAAATAAAGACTTCCGTTAGTAGGAGACCATTTTAAAATGTGTCTAGTGAAAGATATTAAAGGCCATATTTATTTAGAACACACTTCTCGTTTATTTATCTTTACATATATATTTTATTTGTATTTGCATGAAGACATTTTCTAGTCATGTCATTTTAAATTTGATCTTCACATCCCATCCTTATTATCCTCAGGTGTTGAAAACTTGACACAGGCTTTGCCATTTCCCCCTCATCGCCATTGCCATCATCAATTTGTCACAGCTTTTTGCGCACAGGTCTTGTCTCTGCCCATATTCCTCGTCCTTTCTCACCCTCCACTTAGGTGCTGCATGTGTGTCCTTTTTGGCTCCCAGCTCAGCCCTGACATACTGGTTCCTCTAACCCTGCCTGCCACTGAAAGGATCTGTTGTCATCTATGTATTCCACCCATTATCTTTTGACATCCCCCCCTCCCCCCAATGAAAGACAGTGTTTGAAAGCTTTAAAAAAAAGCTATTTGTGATGCTACTAGAAAGACAGCTCTGGCAGGTAGTTTGGATCTCTGTGTGTGCTTATTTATACAGCATATTTTCTCTTATCAGCTTTGACATTTATTACATATAAGGATATATTACCATTAAATCTGCATCACCAATAAATCTAATAGAACATGGTTCCTTCTTTGTTTCCTTGATGCATACACTTACATATTAGAAAATGTCATTTTGATAAGTGTATCATGATTTACATGCTTTCTCAGATTTTGTTTTCCTTATTGTCAAGAACCAGCTTTCAAAGAAGAGCTTTTTAAAGGCAGCAGTGAAGTACAACTAAACTGTTCTTTTTTTTACAGGTACTTTGTTCTTTATAAGTTGCCCCATTTAAAGTTTCTGGACTCCAGGAAAGTAACCAAAAAAGAACTGATGGAAGCTCAGGCAAGAGGGTCATTCATGAAAGTTGTCAAGCCGAAGTCAGAAGCTGTAAGTCAAGTTTCTTTTTTTTTTTTTTTTAACTGTTTTAAGTAGTGCACCTTGTAAATTATTGAGTGATTTTGTCACTTCTACCTCTTTCTACCTTTCTTATTGTCCAGTTACTTAATCCTTCCTTTCTTCCTGCTCATGCTTGATTGTCAGCCATCCCTTTAAGGTTCTGATGTTTTAGCTTCTTAAAAGGAGTCTCTTTTCTACAGCTTTAAATAAATGTGTATGTGCGCACAAGCTTGTACACGTGCTCGTGCATGTGTAAATGGATGTGGCCGTGGCCTGACCTGATTCTGTATGCATGAGCCCAGATCAAAGGCGACGTGCGGCTGTCCGGTCACACTTATGTTGCCCTGTATGACATGTCTAGCAATTGGAGTGGCAGCTCATGTACATGTGTACCGGTACATGCACACAATCACATAATTATCTCACTTTCATTCTTTGTATGGGATTGCTTGATAGTTTTTTTTTTGTTTGTTTGTTTTGTTTTTGTTTCATGTAGACTACCGGTTATTAAGTTTGGGAGACAACAAAGTTCATGCATCTACACTGCAACTTTTTTCATTTGTCTCCCTTTTTGCTCACTTTTTACTTTAGTATAAATCCACATTCTTTGCCCAGACTGATTTTGTGTAATCGTAATTGTCAGATACTCTACTGTTTGACACAGCTATGCATTGCTAGCTTATGTTTCTGGGGAGCTCACATTGATTTTAAGAAATAAAAAATGATCCAGAGTACTATAACTGAAAGCATCATGTGATGAATCAGACGCATGAGTCAATGTTGGGTTATTGTATATATATATATATATATATATATATATATATATATATATATATATATATATTTTTTTTTTTTATATATATATATTTTTTTTTTCATGAGTAAAGCAAAATATTATTTGTTTCAAATAATCAGATACAATTGTTTACTCTTTGTCACTTCATGCTATGTTTTGTTCTTGATCCTTCATGCAAGTGGCAAGAGAGAAAGCAAAACATTGCAATGATTTAACCCCAGTCTGCTTTACTTGGTAGATTTTGAAAAGTGAAGTAAAAACACTGTTCATCCGCTTTATATAAAAAGAAAATGAGGACCTCTTGAATGCATTTTGGCAGGGCAAAGTCACTTTTAAGATTGTGTTTACATAGCTTGTCAGTGGAAAAGAAATGTTTGCCTTTGTCACCACAGTACAGATGAAAGGATACCCACAGATTCTAGCTGACGTGATGCGTGTGTTTTTGTGTCTTTGAACCTGCTGCATGTGATTATTTATTCCCTATGCAAAGTAAAAGTTAACAGCTTTGATAAAGAAAAGTGTCTAAATAGCATTGCACTAAACATATCCTTCTGGCCTTATCCCCACTTCCTGATAAGTGTTGTTTAACTCAAACAGATTCTTACTGGATATATCACGTGTCTGGAGAATATGTCCTGTCAGCATTTCTATAGGTTTATGTTTAGCTGGATATGCCTCACAAGCATAATTGTCCTCATCGTACAAGTTATTAATGACATGACTAATAATTTAGGCCACCAATTTAACAAATAAATAAATAAATAAAATAATGGGGAAATTTAAGAAACATGATGGCATAATCCAATATTTTTGTTGGCCTTTAATTTGTGATGCAGCAGGTTGCTGCTAATGGAGCATTGTCAATTAGTTCATTATAAAGTATGATAATTACCGTATTTTTAAATCTATAAGTTGCAGTTTTTTGCATAATTTGCATGCCCTGTGACTTATACACTGAAGTGACTTATTTATGTTTGTCCCCCCCCCCCCCCCATTTATAAACCAATTTTTGGCTGAGATATGACCGTTTTTATTCATTCTGACATTGAAAATATTGAACACTACCATTTTCAGCCGCTAGATGGCAGTCAATGTGTATGGCATGCCATTGTGTCATGTAATAGGTAAAAGTGTATATTAATGACACAATCGGCTTGCCATAGAGCCACCTATGTCCAGCTCCAGGATCATGCCTGAATCAACTGTCAAATCAGCTTCATTTCGCTGCGCTGTCCCGGCGAAATGCAGCTAATTTGACAATTGAAGTGCATTTATTAAGTAAATGTTCAACTGAGACACACCTTTGCTATAACGATGAGCAAACCAATAATTGTTTTAGGTGCTTATCTTGTTAAATTTCAAAGAAGTGCATAGCGTTCCTCCTTCCTGGTTTCCTCCCTCTGCGGGCTCCCGGAGCAACGAGGCAGCGGATATTTTTGAAATACAGCTGATCTGACCGTTGAAGTACAAAGTACTTTTATTAAGGGAAAGTTGAACTGAGACACACCTTTACTATAATTTTGAGCAAACAAATAATTGTTTTTAGGTGGTTATCTTGTTAATTTTTTTAAGAAATGCACAGTGAGTCGTCCCTCTGCACGCTCCCACTTCCGCAAATCGGCTTTTGAAATGCAGATGATTTGACCATTAAAGTGCATTTATTAAAGAAAAGTTAGACTGAGACTAGGGGTTGAACGAGTATATAATTTTTAAACTCGACATTAACATAATACAACCTGAGTAGAACTCGAGTATTTGATGACGTCATAGATCTCAAGATACAAAAATAAATAAATAAAACCGCAAAAAAAGGTAATTATTTACAAAAATGCGAACGTGAAGAAACGTGCAGCACGTCAAAAACAAAACTTAAACCGAAACTGGTTCTGGTTCGGTGGATTAGACCCGGTGTTACACCACACTCTGTGACCTGCAACAGTGCAACACCGCCCCCTACGGTCATACGGTGGTCACATAATATGACGTCACTACGGATACTCGATGTTAAATTTTTAACCTCGATAGATGTCCTAGCAATCGATGTGTAGATTACTCGAGTACTCTGCTAATGCCCTAACTGAGACACACATTTGCTATAATTTTGAGCAAACAAATAATTGTTTTTAAGTGTTAATCTTGTTAAATTCTTGTTAAAGTCCTCCCATGCACGCTCTGGCAGCCAATAGATTTTTGACACAACACCGGCCCACATTTCCGGGTTGTTAGCGGTGGCGTGACGCATCAGCAGTGATGCATAATAGATGCGATGTATACATCAAAGCGACTTATTTATGTTTTTTTTTTTCCATTTTATTAGACAGATATGGACTGATGCAACTTATAGAGCGGTGCGACATGTACAACGAAAAATACGGTAGCTGTCTTTCTTTTGCCTGCATCACCATGTGAGTCATTTAGGTCAAGTTTTGGAGGGAAAAATGAAGGATAAAAACTATTATTAATTGTTGTGACTGTTCATATGTCATAGTTTATTATTATTATTTTTTCTTTAGTTTGGATACCTTTTCTGTGGCTCTGTGCCATTCTTCATCCCACTGTAAACCACACATACAGTTAATTAAAACCATGACTATGGCAGCAACTCCAGCAGTGCTACGGTGATACGTGCCCATCCCTGACCGCCTAAATCTAGAGTCCCATCTCTATCAGATCATTCTCACTGGATAATGTATGTTTTGGAAAAGAGTTGGTGGCAAGCTTTCAAGTTATCTCATGAGTCATTTTAGAGATGTGTGTGACCATACTTTAAACTCCCTTTTAATCATGCCATTATGGTGTGGTGCTGAGCAATGCCACATGGCTCTGATAACACAGTTAAGCTCTTTAGCACAGTCTGAACTTCATAACTTTTCCTACATTTCCAGTGTTTTCCATGTTGCTAAATCACAACCAGACACTCAGTGAGTTGTTTGCATAAAAAGGGCAAACTCATAAAAAAATCAGTTTTTAGTGGAATACAGTTAAAAAAAAAGTCTGTTACACAGTCAAATCTTCATGACAAAACAATCAGAAAAATATGTGATCAATTAAAATGAGCACATTTATGTGTTGTAAATGATTATACATTGTTAACTTGATTTTTCATATACCTTTCTGGACAGTGCATCTAAAGGAGGAGATGTTGCTTCAAGTGGAAATAACAGAAAATAAGCTTCTCTTTTATTTTACTACATTTTTCCATTTAAATTACAAGCAGCTGGATAAAAACAAAATAAAAATGACAACACATAACA
>NC_056498.1:65036394-65041100 GCF_014905685.2 Nematolebias whitei | reverse complement strand
TACATATACAGTAGTCCTTTGGTACTTCGCGGTTTGACTATCGCAGACTCGCTCTTTCACGGATTTTCAATGAAAGATTGGACATGACACAAGTGGCTGATTTATGGATGAGCTGCAAGATCATCATGGAAGTTTTTATTTAAAATAAATTATTTAAAGTTATTTTGCACCTGCTGCACCTGTGTGCAACCCACATGTGCAGGGAGAAGCTCCCTTCTACAGCATGACAATCTCCACTCTGCAGCGGAGATGTGGGCGTGGCTGAGAGTGCTGTCAGGTGGCAGAGCGAGGAGATCATGACATTCTGTGCTCTTTTAGAGCTTTAAGAGTTTAGAAACATTGCTTATAATAGTGCAAGCATGTGGGAAGGGTTTAAAATGCCTTTATATATATATATATATATATCAGTATTTCCCCTAGTTAACTTGCCATGGTAGGGGTGCTCATCTCATCCATAATTTTTGTTGACGTGGGAACAGAGACATGTCTGAGCACAGCTTGTACCAACAGTTTCTGGGGGGGGGGGGTCAGCATGAGGGAAGATGGGCCTTTAGCTTTTCAGCTAGAGCACCTGTATTGCACGCCGCTAGCTTAGCACTATGTTAGTGCCGGTGTGTGTGTGTGGGGGGGGGGGGGGGGCGGTTTGATCTACCACTTACTACTTGTACTACTATTCCTTCTTCACGGTTTTACACTTCCAAGATAAAATATAAGATTTGCGGGTGGACTGAGAACGGAACCCCCGTGATAAATGAGGGACTACTGTGTATCTACATATATGTTATTGGTTGTTGCCTATGTTTATTTAGGTAATTATTTTTTACTACTGTTTGAAGAAAATCTTGCATACTTTTAATCTGTGCTTCCCAAACTTTTGTGACCCACAAAAAATAACAGCTGCAGAAACTTGTTACCTCAACTATCTCTGGTAATGTAAGGTTTGGCTCTATACCCAGATAGTATGAGACTAAGAACAACAATATCAGGGCCAGGGGAAAGTTTAACAGTGTTTATTTACAGGAGTGGATAATACTGAACAGTATGCAGAATCTGTAGACCTGGACTGGAACCCTGGAGATTAGGGGACATCATTAATAGATGGCACCTCTGGGAGAGTGATCTTGCTTTTCAGATTCCTTACTTATGAACAAGCAGTGTTGTTGCATGGGCAAAATTCAAAAGGTTTCCAGAAGGTCTCATACAAACGTTGGGCAAGTTGTAGAAGGCAGGGTACAGCTGATGAGATCACAAGAAGGCTCAGGAGGTGCACAGGGAGATCCAAGGCTCAGGAGGATCACAGGCGTCAATCTAGAACAAGGAGATTCAAGATTACCGGTAGACTTTCACGAAACACTGGGAGCAAAATAAAGACTAGGAACACAACTGCCAAAGGCAGTTAATGCACCAGCGTTAGGTTGCAGTCGTCAACTGCCTTAAGTATTCCTTGCAGCTCATCAAGCGAATTGTCCTCAGGTGTTGATCTGTTGGTGCCCTCTGGTGTAGAAGAGCTGCAAAGGAAAACGCTGGAACTCTTACAGGTGAAAGACTGCAAATACTGCAATTTGGTCAATTAAACATTATAATAACATGACACCTAAAACCATTGTACTGTTTATAATACCTTTTAAGAACACATTTTATCTCTCATAACAATTATGGCAAGCAAAAAATATGCAATTAGCAGTCCATCCATCCATCCATTATCTTTTCCCGCTTATTCCATTTTGGGTCACGGGGGTCGCTGGTGCCCATGTCCAGCAATCACTGTGCGAGGGGCGGGGTACACCCTGGACGGGTCGCAAGTCCATCACAGGGCCACATAGAGACAAACAACCATTCACTCTCTCATTCACACCTAGGGACAATTTAGAGTTACCAGTCAGGCTAACATGCATATTTTTGGTCTGTGGGAGGAAACCAAAGCACCCGGAGAAAACCCACGCATGCACGGAGAGAACATGCAAACTCCACCCAGAAAGGCCCCTAGACCGGGGTTTGAACCAAGGACCTGCTCGCTGAGAGGCAGCAGCTCTACCAGTTGTGCCACCGTGCTGCCCGTAATTAGCAGTCATTTAAAAATTTTATTTTGCTACTGAAAACCATTTCAAGAACCCATATCCATCACAGCTTTTAACAATATTCTTATAAAATGGTTTCTGATCAAGAAATACAGATATCGGACTAGTCCGAATAAGTTTGTCTGTGTTTTGCCCAATTCAAAGTATTGAAACTTGAGAATAAGACTGAGATGGACTTGAAATGCCAGAAAGATATAATATGTGTGCGTGTGCACGCGTGCATATGTGTTGAAGGCGGGGTGGAGGCATTATTAAAAGCCTCCTGGAGAATGACATTCTTTGTTATTTGTCTTCTGACTCTTTAGCAGACAGCTATCAGGAAGAAAGGGAACTTGCTGTGCACCACCTAGAGGAAGAAAAAAAAAAAGAGCGAGTCGACTTTCTCCTCCTCCTGCCTCTATTTCCCCAAAGCTTGAGATCCTCCTTCCAAAAAAAATGAAAAGGATCAAGTTGCTGTCACTGTCACAGCACAAACATAAACTTTTCTGGCACCTAATAAATAGGCAGTGTGGCATTGTTCTCAAAGCCAGACAGGTGTGTCTGCCTCAGCGATGATGGATTCCATTATTCTGTATGGAAAGCCTGTTGGCTTTCTTGTCATATGTTGTCACACATTTCTCTCCTGAGAGAGAAAGGTTTGAAAGATGGCCAGAAGTAATTACACAGACACTTCCCTGATGCCGTCGCCATGTGTTTTTTCCTGCTCATCACCTTTAAAGCTAGAAAACAATTCTGTTACCCACAGCTATATTGTACAAGAAGATAGTGAGTGCAGACATCTTGGTGCTCTGCTGCACCTCTTGTTGTGGTGATTGCTAGCTCATTAACCTGTCAGCTTTATTTTTCCTAGCTTTGGGAAAGAGCTCAGGGCATTTTTACTCATCACCAAGGTGGAGCAACACACCCCGACCCAGGCATGTGGTGATGACATTATTTGCACCTGAATGGCAGGTACATCAACATCTCCTTGTAAACGTATCAAAGGAGAGACAGTGGTGCCTTTGTTCTCCTCTCAGCTCACTTGGGTTGCTGACAGCTTGCTGATTGATATTATCATTCTTAATGTCAGTAAATAGTGCCATGCCACATGAAGAATCTGTTTCTTCCCAGTGCTGGAGAGCTCATTTATCTTTCTGCAGCTCACTCTGGCATATGCCAAAATTGGAGCCGGAAGTAGTCTTCTATTTCACTCAGAGGAGGATGTGTGGTTCTATTCCTCACCGCTTCATAATCTTTGCTTGCTGTCCCCCTTTCTCTCCTTGTCTTCCTGGTTATTTTGATTCAGAGTGACTGAGACTTTACTCAGTGGGAAGATACAGCTTAAGTCAGTTGTAATATGTTAGGACAACTCTTGATTAGATTCTGTCAGGGTGAGGTCTCTCTGTGTCTGTCCTGCTCCACTCCTCATTCAGGGAACACTAGTTTAACACTGAACTGATACCAGCCTTTTCATGAAATTCTTACCAAGATTTAACACTTTTTAGCAAAACATTTTTTTCTTTCAAAACTGGATATCTGGGTCCAGAACAAAATGCAATTAATATTTGAAGAAGAAAAAAAAAAGAAATGAAAGTAGCAGGCAGTCACCCTTTATGCAACCTTACAGTGTCTACTAAAGGTCTTACAGACATCCTATTGAAAAGGTTATACTCTGACAGTGAACAACCTTAACATGGTGGGTACACAACCTCCACGGAACAGCAACAAATGATGGCATTTGGACTAAATAAAGCAAAGACAAAAAGGGTACAGAAAAGAAGTCAGCATGTTTTTTTTTATTAAAATTCTTTGACAAGAAGCAGAAGAAAATGGGTTAAAACAAGCTACACTTGACAGCAATGGAGCATCAGGGTCAGGGTGTTTGAGAAATGAAACACAAACACATCTCAGTGCTTCCATATAAAGGCATAACCAAAGTATTTTTTCTATCCACATCTCATATTTGCAATCATGTTACCCCGCACCCTTTACACTGACAGACATCACTGATATCCTCAGAACTGGTGATAGATGCATCATATTTTTGAGGGGGAAACAGGTTTGTCCTCAGCAGGTGAATATGTGGCTCCCCCATCCTCCTAGCAGACAGACATGCATGACTCTTTTCAACACTCTTGCTGATAGCACTTTGGCGTGCAGGCAGAATCAAAGGGGGCATCTTTCACATGCAATTATAGTGGAAAATAAAGATGATGAAGTGCAGTGTACAAAGGAAAGCTGGGGATCAGAGAGCTGTAATGAAAGGTGATTAGAAGTAGAGGCCCCAGCCAATGAGCTTCAGAGAGCTGGGGAAACAAACTCATCCTGGAAGGGTCTTTGTTGAGGACACTATTAGACATAATCAAAGTTGATAATGACAGGCAGCTACTGGCAGACATAAATGTGGCTAGTGCATGTTAGATCATTTCTAGTTTGTGTTTTTTATTTGTGTGTATGCATTTTTTTTTTATAGTCCAGACATGGAAAGGATTGTTGGCCCTCCATTTTTGTTCCAATATTAATTTTAAAAAAGGATAATAAAATAAAAGCACTGGACAGAGAGTTTGTATAAGCAACTAGCTTCCACATTTACATTTAATTTTTAGTAGAAGTGTATATATACTGTGTGTGTATATATATATATATATA
>NC_056498.1:65030094-65036294 GCF_014905685.2 Nematolebias whitei | reverse complement strand
CCAAACAGAAAACCTTGGCTGAATGCAGAGGTGCGTACCCTGCTGGAAGCCAGGAACACTGCCTTCAGGTCTGGAAACTCAGAGGAGCTGAGTAGGACAAGAAAAGAGCTGGTTGCTGGTATTAAGAGGGCCAAGGCCACATATGCAAAGAGGATCGAGGGTCAATTCATCTCACAAGACCCTCGGAGCATGTGGAGGGGCATTAAGTGCATAACAGATTATAAAGGAAGGAGTGAACAATGTCCCAAAGACCCATCTCTGCCTGATGCCCTCAACAAGTTCTATGCACGCTTTGAAGACCCGAACAGACCACCCAGCACCAGACTCACCTCGCCACCGGATGAAGAGCATCTCAGCGTGACCTCAGCAGAAGTAAGGAGCACCTTCAGGAGGATTAATCCGCACAAAGCAACTGGCCCAGACAACATCCCCGGAAAAGTGTTGAAGGAATGTGCTGATCAGCTCTGTGAGGTGCTGGCAGACATCTTTAACACCTCGCTTACCCTGGAGACAGTTCCCACCTGCCTGAAGACTGCCACCATCATCCCAGTCCCAAAAAGCTCTACAGTGACTGGTCTGAATGACTATCGGCCAGTGGCCCTCACCCCGATAGTCGCTAAATGCTTCGAAAAACTGGTCATGACTCACATCAAAACAACCATCAACATCAACGAGGACCCTCATCAGTACGCATACCGTGAGAACCGATCAACAGAGGATGCAATCTCCTCTGTGGTCCACACTGCACTCAACCACCTGGAGCAGAAAAACTCTTACGTCCGTATGCTCTTTGTGGACTTCACATCCGCCTTCAACACCATGATCCCCCAAACCCTGATGGACAAACTATCCACACTAGGACTAAGCCCCTCCATCTGCAACTGGGTACTAGACTTTTTAACAAACAGACCACAGTTAGTGAGGATCCACAACCTCTCCTCCTCCACCATAACCCTCAGCACTGGCTCTCCTCAGGGATGTGTGTTGAGCCCTCTCCTGTTTACTCTGCTCACATATGATTGTGCAGCTACCCATCCAGGCTGTCACATTGTAAAGTTTGCAGATGATACAGCGGTGGTGGGATGCATCACAAACAATGATGAGTCCAGCTACAGGCAGGAGGTGGAACACCTGGAGAGCTGGTGCAGAGAGAATAACCTTCACATCAATGTGAAGAAGACAAAGGAGATGATTGTGGACTTCAGAAGGAACAAAAACACCTACACCCCCCTGAACATAAGAGGATCTGCGGTGGAAGTGGTCTCCAGCTACAAGTACTTGGGTGTACACATGAATGACAACCTCAGCTGGAGCAACAACACCACCAGCCTGATCAAGAAAGCTCATCAGAGACTCTACTTCCTCAGACGGCTGAGGCGAGCTGGTCTGGGAAGCTCAGTCCTCACCTCCTTCTACAGGTGTGCAGTGGAGAGCATCCTGTGCTCCAGCATCAACGTGTGGCATGGAGGCTGCACAGCTGCAGAAAGAAAAGCTTTGCAGAGAGTGGTGAAGGCTGCACAGAAATCTGTTGGAATCAGTCTCCCCACCATCACAGACATCTACACCTCCAGATGCAGGAAGAGGGCCACCTGCATCATGAAGGACCCCACTCACCCAGCACACACACTTTTTGCCCCACTCCCCTCAGGAAGGAGGTTAAGGAGCATTAAGTGTAGAACCACTAGACTGAGGAACAGCTTCTACCCTGAGGCTGTTAGACTCATGAATCTCTAACTAGAATAATCACTGTGAAAAACCATATCATGTTGCTGCTGATCTGTTTCATGTTGCTGCTGATCTGTTTCAATGTTGATGTGTTCATGCGTGCACATCTGCTCACAGACTCATGTTCATGTTTGTGGTGATGTTCAATGTTTTATGTTATGAGTGCTTAGTGTATATTTAGTTGATGTTTTTCTTAGTTCATATCTTAGATGTTATTACTGTTTTTCTTATACATTTTATTGTTGGATGTAACTGGGACCCCGTGTACATAATTTCGCTCCACCACATGTACCACATGAGGTGCGAATGACAATAAAGAAACTCTGACTCTGACTCTGACTCTGACTGAATAATGTCCTGAGAGCGCACGCTGTAGCTGCACTCACGCAGAGACATGTAGGAGGAGATGTATGAAGGCAGCAGACCAAGAAGTAATTTAAAGATGAAAATGTACCAGTGAGAGAGTCTACGTGAAGTTAATGATGTCCAGTTAACCAGTGAATACAGTGAGCAGTGGTGGATACGATAATCACAGCCAGTTATGAATCTTAGTGCACCATGATAGACAGCATCCAACATCTGCAGGGTTCTTGTAAGTGCATTCATGTAAATAATGTCACCGTAATCAATGGAGGGAAGGAAGGTCACAGATACAAGGCGTTTCCTAGCATTCAGAGTTAGACAAGATCTGTTTCTGAAAAAGAAACCCAGTTTAACTTTCAGTTTCTTTACCAAGTTTTCCACATGGAGCTTAAAAGAGAGATCAAGTCGACCAAGATACCCAAATATCCAAATACTTAGTTATGAGCGGAACTGGTGAAAATAGGCTAGCGCTATAGGAGCCAGCTAAAGGCAGATGACTTGGCACTCTGACCCTAGCTTGGCTCTTTGTCAACGTGTACTTTTAAATTAAATTCTCATCTTATTTATGGAAAATAATTGTAATGTTAAGTTGTCACAACCTTAAATGACAGTTGTTGTTTCCAGCCACTTGGCTTTTCCTGTTTTATGATGAAGGCTTTTGATTTGTTCTAGTCTCCAGAGTCCCATTCAACTGACTGAGCGACACTCATCCTTCAGAGCACAAGGGCAATTCTCATCTGCCCCACTGTCTCTACTTCAACTCGCTCTTCCTTTCTCTACTGGATCATTTCCCTTCAAACCCAGAGAGGCTTTGTAGCCATCACATCATTCTCCTAGCCATGCTTTTTTCGACTTTTATTTTTTGTCTCCGTCTTTCTTATTTCACCTCACTCTTCACTCCAACTTTCATAAGCTCAGTAAAGCATGGCCTTCAATTCCCTTGTTCTAGTGTTTTCACTTAAGATCAGGAGTGATGAGCAAAAGGTTTCTGGCTCAATTCTTGAGCAAAGGCTGGCATGACAGGGATTATTATTTATTTGTCATCTTGGATGTAATAAGCTGTAGGTACAGAGTGGAGAGCTGGTGATTTATTGCTCTGTCGAGCGCCAGTAGCAGTCCAGCCGCTGGGGCGTGCAGGATGAATACGAGGCTGTCAGTCCTGTCCATCCGTCTCCTCACGCCTTTCACCCTCACAACACTGCCCCATTTCATGCCAGAATACATAAACAATATTTCATTACTCCTAACCATTTTTCCTATGCCTTTTCACAAAAGAAAGTTTGATTTTTTTCATAAATATTCTATTTTTTCTTTTGCCTTTGCTCTTTTTTTTTTTTCTCTGTTCCACATTAGCTGTTTCTGTTTTCTGCTTAGAACTAGTCGTACTTGTAAGAGACCTCACACTCATGACTTTTTTCTCATTCTCCTCTAATTTTGTTGTGATTTCACATCTTTTTGGCCATGACTTCATTTTTCTTTTCAAAACTGCTTATGAGAAGAACAGCTGAACACACCCACTTCTATTTCAAGTTTTCAGAATGGATTATTTTCAGTCCGCAGGATTCTTGAGACAGGGGTGAATGGACATGAATATGTTGGTGTGCTGTCAGCACCACGTCCTTTCAATGCATTAGTGTCAGTCTCTATGCTGCACTAAAGTATGAGATGAGTGATGAAATATCAAATCCTCTAATTTCACCCCTCCCCTCATTCCTGTCTTCCAGATCAGAAGACATAAAATCGACCCTCAGTCCATTTAGACAGGAATTTAATATTTTTCAGCTAAACCAATCACGCATGGTTAGCACTCGGTGTAATCCAATCACATTCTATCATAAACACTTCTCTTGTGAGGCTATTCACAGACCTGATAAACTGGTGGAAATCAAGATGTTGAAAAATCAGTGTCTTAGTAGATCATCTTGGCTGCTTTAGTGGAGCTTGTCCTAGTCTGTCCCGTCCATACATGTTTTCTTCTTTTACCGAGCTTACTGAGCTTTCCATGCACAGATTGGCTGAAATAAAGGAAATAGTACTCGCATTTATTTGATCTTTTATTTGCAAGTATTCTCAGAAAAGATGTCTCGCCAAAAGACAGGAAGAAAAAAAAGAGAATAAATAAAAGCAACTGTTTAGTGAGCTAATTATTGGTTAGACCTGTTTACAAGTTAATAATATTACAGTTTGCTTTTGTGTGCACGCCAAAAGGCTCAAGACAATTTATTTCAAATGGAATTACATGTAGAGAAAACATTTTTGTACATATATAAGTATGTGACCATTTGTGTATATAACACACAACCAGTGAACTGAGAATACTCAATTGGTTTCTAAATAAGGCTCTGACAGCTTCCATTTAGATCTAGTTTGTTGTATACTGTCAAACCAATTAATGACAGTTTTATTGCTGTATAATTAGTGCCAGCTGATTAGAAACTGTATTAGGAGTCAGCTGGAGACTTGTGTGCTTTTAAAAGGCATGAAACACAAAAGGCAAACACTAAAGGTTATATTTTACTGGATCACAACTGTTGGAGACAAGTCATTATTGCAACAAAATTGGCTAAATTTTAGGTGCACTCTCACTGAACTCTGAACTTTTAGTGATAAGGTGAGCAGTAGGGCATGTGATCACATTTTAATCTACAAATCTTTGAAAATCACTTCTTTTATTTGTGTGCATAGTTTGCAAAATTGTATTCTAGGTCAAGCTCATTATTTCATTGCCCACCTTGGCCTCACTGAACTGACCCAAACATACACACACATTCACAATTGAATCTACTTGATTAAATAAAAATTTTAAAAAAGTTAGGGAAATTTGGACCTTTTATTTATGTATTTATTTATTTATTTATTTATTTATTCATTTAACCATATATTACTTATCAACATGGTACTTGCACATTTTCTGACAGCATATTTTCTGCCAGAAGAATGCTACCATGCATGTATCAAAACAACTCTTGTGCTCTTTAAATGATTTGGAGATGCTTGCTACAAAATTAAGAGTGGTTTAAGATGAACTCAATATACCCACAGCAACTGTGACTATTAAGATTTTTATTTTTTTTGCACAATATTTATCTTCCAAAGTCAAGAGACAAGACTGTGAGCCTCTGCAATTCAAGCACGGAATTTGGGAACTCCTGCAAATGCTGCAACATTTTCAAGATTTACTTGTGATTGATGACCAACTAGTCTTCAGCAGTCATAGCTCAGTGTGATTCTACCTTAAGGCAGAATAAAGGACATGGTTTTCTGAAAAAATGTACATAAGTGAAATCACAAATGTTCTAGCCACAAGAACCTAATCTGTTGTTCCTTTGGTAATAATTATTGCTTGCTGCCAAAATGCTAAAGGCAGGTGATAATGGTTTTGCTTTTATCTTTGAATGCATGCATGTGTGTCTGTGTTTGCCTACCATGTCAGCAAAATATCTCACAAACCACAGGACAAATTTTCAAAAATCACATCTGTCATTTTTCCCAAGTGTTCAGATTGCATTTGGATAAAGTGAAATACAGATGTGAACAGCTTCAATGCTCAATGACTATGTTTTCACTTTGAACACCATCTAAGACAGTTGACATTTGTTATTCGCAAATGTTTGGTAATCTAAGCACAATTTCCTTTATTTTTCTAAAGTGTTAAACAAACTTCCCTACCTCCTTTTTAAAAAGGGAGTTGTTTGGTTTGGTTCAACTTATTAAATATATATCTAAAATGGCAAAATATGTAAAACTATGTTACAAATTAAAACCAAAAAAGTCCATGCTCAATAATCCAGGTATACAATCTAACAATTTTCAGTCAGGTCATCTGGACAGTTTCCTTTTTTTTTCTTTTTTTTTTCTGAAACATTTCGCCTTGGTTTGTTCACTGGTTTGTTCCACTTTGGAGTAAGCTGTTTGGGAGAAGATTCAGTTTTGTGTTGTGTGTTTCCTTGACTGATGAAGCCTTCTGGATGGAAGGTGAAACGTTTCAGCAAAACAAAGAAACTGTCCAGATGACCTGACTGAAAATTGTTGGATATGTTACAAATTATAATATATGCTAACTATTATAACAACAAAAAAAGGTTGAATCATGTCATCTGGACTTCGTTTTT
>NC_056498.1:65027319-65029994 GCF_014905685.2 Nematolebias whitei | reverse complement strand
AGGTAGAAAAGAGAGCCTTGACGTCCTTTTCAGGGACACCACCAAGTCATTGGTTCAGGTATGTTGACGACACCTGGGTTAAAATTAAATCTCAGGAATCCAACATTTTACTGACCACATCAACTCTGTGGATAGATACATCAAGTTCACACGAGAAGATGAAAAAAATGGTAAGTTGGCTTTCTTGGACTGTGAGGTCTCAGTCTCTGATAGAGGACATTTGCAAACTGAGGTGTACCACAAACCCACCCACACAGACCAGTATTTGCAGTTTGACTCCCATCACCCTTTGGAGCAAAAGTTAGGAGTCATCAGGGCTCTGTATCACAGAGCAGACAGCGTCCCCACTAGCTCAGGAGCCAGGCAGAAGGAGAAATCCCACACAAGACAGGCTCTAGAGCAATGTGGATATCCTAAAAGGCCTTCCTAAAAGCAGTGAAGAAACCCAAACAGGACTCCAGTCAGCCAACAGGTGAAAAGGAGGAACCCAGACCCAGTCCAGTGGTCATTCCATATGTTGAGGGAGTATCAGAGAAACTGAGACGTTTATTTTCTAAACATAACGTCCCAGTGGCTTTTAAACCCCAAAATACATTACGGCAAAGACTGGTTCATCCCAAAGATCCAGTCCCCTGGCACAAACAGAGTAATGTTGTGTATGCTGTTCAGTGTCAGGAGGGCTGTGATCAGTCTTACATTAGGGAAACAAAACAGCCACCGGCCAAAAGGATGGCCCAGCACAGAAGATCAACATCATCAGGCCAGGACTCTGCGGTCTACACTCATCTCCAGGCCAGCGGTCACTCTTTCAGGGATGAAGATGTGCACATCCTGGATAGAGAGGAACGATGGTTTGAGAGAGGAGTAAAGGAGGCCATCTTTGTGAAAAGAAACCGTCCATCGTTAAACGGGGTGGAGGCCTCCATGTTCAATTGTCCCCCTCTTACAATGCTGTGATTGCTAGTATCACTCAGCCCTCTGTGAATAGTAAACAGCCATCAGTGTGCTAATGATCCATTGTTAGGCTGATGGTCCTTCTTGAGCATGTGATCAGCTGGTTTTGATTGTCAGCAGCAAAACTGGTTGATCCACTCTGAGAAGGTGCTATTTAAGAGACTGAGCTGAATACAGCACCTCAGACTGAGGAAGTCTCTCGGATAAGAGACAAAACGTTTCTACATTTTTTTGTTGTTTTGCTTTTTTTTTTTTTTTTTTTTGAATGTCCAGAGGACCAGATTTAACTTTTTTAGACTGTTCTTCTTGTCTTGACATTATGCCTGTTTCCTGGATTTGCCGCCTTGCCTGCCCCACATCTGGTTTATTTTGCTGGTAACTATGACCCTTCTTTGTTCTTCGGATTTTGGATTAAAGATTCCCCTCTGACTTGTTCTCGGACCTCTGCCTCCCCATGTATGACCCCTGCTTCTCATCTCGGACCACAATTAAAGTTTGCCCCTCTGTCGTAGAAACTCAGTGTTAAAGCCCTCCATTTCCAGCTGCTCACCCACCACCTACAGTGACGTTATTACTACCATGGACACTGTCTCTCCAAGCTATGGAAGTTGGCGCTGTGCCTCGCTTCACCTGTCTTAGAATACCAGTTCCTGTGATTGGATCCAGACTCCCACCAGCAGCTTAAGTATAATAAAATTGTTTAAATGTTCTTGGTGTCTGCCAGAACTTTTGAATCCAAAACCAGATTACTGTCAGCTAATCTCATGGTCCATTCTTTTCTTACTCATGAACAACACTCTGAGATATTTGAACTCCTCCACTTGAGGCAGCACCCCACTCCCAACCCGAAGATGGCAGTTCACCCTTTTCCAATAAAGAATCATGACTTCAGCTTAAAATGTGCTGATCCTCTTCCCAGCTCCTTCACACTCGGTTGTGAAGTGCTCCAGTGAGAGCTGGAGATCATAGTGCAATAGCAACAGCAGTGCTACGTCATCAGCAAATGCAAAGTTGAAATCTTGAGCTTACCAGACTAGAGTCCTTTCAGTCCCTGGCTTCACCAAGAAAATCTGTCCACAAACATTATTTTTTTCATTCAACCTTTATTTAGACAGGTAAATCCCATTGAACGTCGAGGACTCATTTACAAGAGAGACCTGATTTCAACAAAGTTTTTATTTTTTATTTCTATATTCTGATTTACTTCATTTTGTATATTGATTTGTGTGTTGTCTGTTTTTCTGTCTGTACAGCACTTTGGTTGGCCTTGTTGCTGTTTTAAGTGCTCGATAAATAAAATGGTATGGTATGGTAATGTAGGGTTTCCTCTACAGTAAAGAATGATGACAACAATGGACAACAGCAACAACAATAAAAAGTTATAAAAGTAATTTAAATTTTTATTTTTTTTTACAAATAGGATGGCTAAAAAAAAAGAAAAGTAACAAAAAACAGCTAGATTCTAAGGCGAATGTAGAAAACTAAAAACAGGAACATGTCTGCATTGGTCCCTGCCAGGAGTCCAACAGATTCTTAAAGCCACTTAGAGAGGTCAAGGTCGAGAGCTTCAATTTTTTTTGTAAGATATTCCAGGAAACAGGAGCGGAGTAGAAGAAGACCCTTTTGCCTAGTTCAGTCCGTACTGAGGGAACACTGCAGGTAATAAAACAGAAACCAAACAGAAAACCTTGGCTGAATGCAGAGGTGCGTACCCTGCTGGA
>NC_056498.1:65025521-65027219 GCF_014905685.2 Nematolebias whitei | reverse complement strand
GTGTGTGTGTGTGTGTGTGTGTGTGTGTGTGTGTGTGTGTGTGTGTGCCTGTGTGTGTATGTGTGTGCCTGTGTGTGTATGTGTGTGTTGCTGTACAGAGGAAATGCAGGCGTCTGATTAAAGAGTGCACTGTCATAAAGGTTACCGAGTTGCAAATGGTCCCCTCAATCTTTCCTGTAACAGAGACTGGTTATAAGAAAAAGCAGAGAAAGCAAGTATGTGAGTGTGTGTGCATGTGCACAAAAATGCACAGAGAGGAGGAAAGAGAGTGGTGCTGCCATGATAGGAATGCAAACAGGGAGGCTCAGCCAGTCCCAAGTCTCAGACTAAGTCCCAGTCCCTTCACAACCGCCACAAGAGACATTAATCACTGGATCACCAAGGCATGCTTAATTGCGAGTTGTATATCATGGTGAACAGAGTGGCTAAAGGGGGAAGGAAACTCATTATTTCGGTTTGCTGGATGCAGAGCTGGGTACGTCTCATCTGGACTCCGCCACCTCACCCTCTCTGTCATAGTACACCTGGGACCAAGCTCAATGTGACAAGGAAAAATGGAGTATGCAGTCACATCCTAATTAATATAGCTCTGCCACCACTGTTGTACTACTAAATACATTCACGGGTGATCATAAATCGTGCTAAAACAATCACGCATGCACATTAGAATTGGCAGGAGGCGGAACATGACCATTATATGAGAAATCATTCACATATCACATATGTATAATCATATATGTGCAATACTTTTGCTTATCACACATTTGTTGACTTTGTTGCATTGAGAACAACAACCCTCTGGTTTAGACGTGGTATCTTTTGCATCATCAACAGGCCATACTGTAATCAAGGTCGCAAATCCATTTGTAAGATTTTTATTTTATTTTATTTTGAGCTAAAAAAAAATGGAACCAGCTCCCAATCGGCCACTTTGATTTAGATTTCTGCGAGTGCTTCTGTAGGCAGTATGCTAATGAGAGCGACTTGATAAATGACTTGTAATATTTCCCAGACATTTTGCTTTTCCTCAGAAGTTTGCCAATCTGATGCAGCAAGAAGATAATAAGGCACACTCTGTCATTATATCAATTTTTGTTACCCAGATATTTCAGCCCATGTTAGTAATGATGAGCAAAAAGCAAATGAACCAAGGGCAGAGCCTGGCACCATTGATCAAACACTGTCATTTAGTCTGTGAGGCATACAAGGACAAAAACACAGCTCCACACACACAAGCAAAACACCGCATGTAAAATTCTGTGTGTTGATGTACACACATGAATGGACATTAAAACACAGCTATGCACAATATGCACACACTGACACAAACAACATACACAAACATAAAGAAAACAAACCTAATGGAGCATGATTAAAACATTGTACACTGGAAAGAATAAACATATTCACATTTAAACTTTTTTAAAATGTGTTTTTTTTTTTTTTTTTTTTGCTTAACAAGTAATATATATAACATCTCATTTTGGAGACTTCTAACCACCTTATGACTGTACTGCTATAACTACTAAATTAGGAATAAGTTATTTATAAGAGAAATATACAATTTTGTATTAATGGCAAAATTGGCAAGCTGTTTTTTATTATTTATTTATTTTATTATTATACCAAGCAGAAGCATAAATTATTAAAAATGAAAGGGCCAAGACTGGACTTCAATGAAATTCCAAAGAAAGTGCA
>NC_056498.1:65022303-65025511 GCF_014905685.2 Nematolebias whitei | reverse complement strand
ATGAAAGGGCCAAGACTGGACTTCAATGAAATTCCAAAGAAAGTGCATTTATTTATTTATTAAGATGACACTTTAAGATGAAAGTAGGGCAATGAGATTTTTGGCTGCGTCTGTGTTTTGTCTGTTAGTAAAACATCCTATTAACTGCTGGATGAATGTTAATGAAACAGAAAATACTCATTTGAAGCTTATCTATAACTTTGGAGTTTAACTCAATTATGGCCACCACAGATAACTGATCTTAGCAAACACAAAAAATAGCAATAACTCAGTCAAATTTATACACATCACAATAAAATTTAGTGTGCGGGTAGCTGGACTTCCAATAAATACTCTTTCTGCAAATGGATTGTGCAGGATTTTTGTTCAAAACTTTGCTGTTACATACTGGATCCAACACATATACATATCAGGAACCACTGGATGAATTTTAAAGGGACTTTCAGAAAAGCCATCACTAAATATACATCTCCAACTGCTCAACTTTTAGAGCCAACGGGGTTTAAGACTGCTGTCAGCCAAGTGACGTTAAAAAACATTTAAAAAAAAAAAGTTAAAATTCATAAATTTTACTTATGTAGAGCTAAAATGTGAGGGGCTATGCCCAACACATCCTCTGAGATCTATACATTGTGACAAATAGTTGGCTAAAACTTTGTCATTAACTTTTGGAGTCGATCGTGTGTGTAATGTCAGCAAAATTTCTCATGGCCCACTGAATGGACTTCAATTAAACATTGTGAAATAAATACTAAAAATAAATAAATATGTAAATGACATATTTTAGTTTGAAGTCTGCAAATTTTGCCGAAAAAGCGACTAGTTTACAGGTATGAATTTCATCCATCCACCCTTCCATCCATGATCTTTACCCACTTCCTCCTTTATTTATTTATTTATTTTTCAATTTATATACCTCGTTTTATGACTGTCTACTGTTGTCATCATTCTTTGTTAAAAACAGGTCTCTCTTCTAAATGAGCCCTTGGGGCTCAATGAGACTAACCTGTATACAGTAAATAAAGGTTTAATGAATGAAAGCTGTCATCAAGGTGGGATGTAAATCTGCAGCTGTAGTGAGAAAAATGCTTTCCTTCAAAAAAAAATGTTTGGCCTTTATTTGTTCTAAGCTTTTAGCTACGGTCCAGTGTTAATTCACTAAATGTCTGATTTCACTAAACCACAAACAGTTGAGTCGGAAGCGTTTTATAAATTTTATATTTACACTGATGATTCTATGTTCTTGTTTTCTGTTATTAGTTAAGCGGTTTTTCAAATATAATAAGTCAAATAATGCATTTTTATTTATTGTATATCTTAGTGCAAACTTAAAAACAGTTCTACAACTTTACTCAAGTCATTTGAGCAGGACTTCCTGACGTCAAGAACTTTGCTTGACCACTTCTCACATTTGGTTGTTTGCTCCACGTTATAAAACTTCATGACTTCAGAGGTACAAGCGCTCTTTGAGGACAGATAAAAAAAAAGGTCAAATGACCGCTTCCCAGTTGGTCAAGAGGTGAGGGGAAGATTCTGTGTAGGCTCTACAAAAAGTAAGAACTTGAGAGGTAATCACTGAGGTCAAAGGTTGAAAAGAGTTCACAGGGGCAGCAAAGGCTACAGAAGGGAGGAGTAGATCAAGTATGGAGAAAGAACAAAGAATGCAAAAAACAACACACAGCGTTTCCTTCACCTTAGTGTTCCTACAATTAAAGATGCTGGGATGGGAGGAGGAAAGGATGGAAATAATACAAATGAGTTGGAAGTTGTTAGCCACCACCCACACCTCTGTTATACTCTTTGATCTGCACAGAGACATCCTGTTCCTGAAATCACACTGTCCATTGCCAACTATGTGACCAAAACAAATGTCAAGCCTAGGCAGCTCTGCTTTGGTTAAAAACAAGTTTTCCCTGGAGATCCAGTATTATTTTAACGAAACAACAATTAACGCAATGATTTGTACATAAAAAGAGCTAGAAGAAAACAAAATACAGATGATAAAAACACTAAACTACTGTCAATATTTTAACAGACTAACTAATGTTTTTGCCATGGCCAATGAGATAGAGAAGTACAGAAAGACAAAGTAACCTGTTGGTTGCTTAGTTAGTCCAAAAACATATGATTCCATATTAAGAAAGTACATTGTAAAACAAAACAGTCATGAAAACATTTGAAAAACCTTTACTATGAAAAATGCTTAAATGTATATAAAGGTTCAAGGTTCTTTGTCATTCGCATCATATGTGTTACATGAGGTGGAACTAAGTTGTGCACTCAAGGTCCCAGTTACACCCAAAAATAGCAAAAATATCAAGTATAAAAATAAACAGTATACAATGATCTAAGATATACATTAAACAATAATAATGTAATATAATATGGTGTATTAAACAGCAGCGTGAAAGACAGTTTAAACAATTTCAGAGCAAAAACTCAGGCTATCGCCATGACAGCAGTCCTCAAAGTTCATCTAGGGGAAAAATGCAAAATACTTGAATAGTAACTTCCATGATGGAAGTTACTATTCAAGTATTTTGCATTTTGAAGTTCCATCCATACATCCATTATCTTTACCTGCTTCTTCCATAGGGCAGCTGACCTGGGACCCCAAAGTCGTGGTTCAACTCCCTACCATGCCCGCATGTCGTGTTGTCCCTGAGAAAGACAACCAATCCCTAAATGCTTCCCGGGCACTTACATAGCAACCCACTGCTCCACCTGGGTGTATCCCACAAGATGGGTTAAATGCAGATAACTAATTTCGCCATTGTATAGAAACATAAAAAGATGACAACATATAGTACTTTCTTTCTTCTTTTCTGTTCGTGGGGATCACTGGTGCCCATATCCAGCAGTCACTGTGCAAGAGGTGGGGGACATCCTGAACAGGTCACAAGACCATCTGAAGGAGACAACAAAGCATTCACTCACACCTAGGGACAATTTAAAGTTACCAATCAGCCTAACATGCATGTTTTTGGTGTGTGGGAGGAAACCGGAGTACCTGGAGAAAACCCACGCATGCACGGAGAGAACATGCAAACTCCACCAAGAAAGGACCTCGGCTGAGACTCGATCCGGCAACATTCTAGCCGAGAGGCAGCAGCTCTACCAACTGAGCCACTATGCCACCTTGAATGGTAACTTCATAGTCATGTAGTGGACTAGGCCTACGTCAAAACTAAGTCTAAGGTCAAAACTC
>NC_056498.1:65020794-65022203 GCF_014905685.2 Nematolebias whitei | reverse complement strand
TCCATGATGACATCCCTCACCTTATCCACAAAGTCCATGGTGTTCTGCATGTGGTGTTCTGAGCTGCCAACTAAAGGGATGAGTACAGACGTCAGATATTTGGGATATTTGGATATTTGAGCATGCATCAGGACAAGAAGAACAGGTTTGGACATGGAAGATGGCTGGATATCTACTAGCAAAAGTGTCCGATGATCTGGTAGAGATCTTGCGTGGATGGAGCTCTTATGTTAAGCGAGCAACAGGTGCAGCACATGAACGTGATTGTGGTGGAGAAGTGGGCGTAGCAGGTGGAAGAGACAGGAGATCATGACATTGATGAATGATGAATCACTGCAGCTTATGTGGTAAAGCAAGAGCTGAGCTGCATGCCGCAGCTCTGCTTACCAATTGGTCTGTGTTTTGACCTTCACCTTTGGTCAAAAACTTTAGGTAGCGACCAAAAGAACAAGATTGCAAACACAAACAGTATAATGTAGTTTTCTCCACAGAGTATCTGGGCTCTCCGTTAGAGGAATAGTAAGAGGTTCAGTTATTGGAGAGAGACTTGGAGTAGAGCTGTGGCCCCCTCATATGACAAAGAACCAAGTGAGGTGGTTTAGTCATCTGGTCATGATGCCCCATGGAAATCTCCCTAGGGAGGTGTTCCAGGCATGTCCAACTGAGAGGAGACTCAGAGGAAAACCTAGGACACACCAGAAAGAACATGTTTCTTGGCTGGCCTAAGAGGGCCTTGAGATCCTCCCAGAAGATTATTAAGACCCGTTAATGTTTCCCCTAATACAGTACAGCGGTGCCCTGCCCCATCAACAGAGCCAAGTGTTCTGCCTACCAAACTCCTCCCCTGGTCGACAACTGTCGGTGTAGATGTAGCGCGGGACGCAATGCAAATGCACTAGCAAAAATGCTACTGATGTATCGCTTCGCATCCCCACCCCCCTTGCCCAACGTAGTGCTAAGCTAGGGGGCAGCAACACACACGTGACCCTGTCCCGTCTCTCCCCCATCATTGATAAAAACTGGCAGCAACATACCACTAAGCTAACAGGCGAGCAACACATACATGACTAACAATGAAGAAACACTGAAGAAATTAAGCTACATAGAACAAATGTATAAGAGAATAAGCACCTGCTTTTTTTTGTTGTTGTTGTTGTTGTTTTTTCTGCACAAAGTCCATGGAGCATGGCTGAAAAATGAATGAGTGTGTGTCTTTGAGGATTTTTTTTTCATACTTTCTTCTTTCTACAAAATGTTGACAAATTCAGATGTTTCATTTCATCTCCAAACACCTTAAAACATTTCACTGGTAATAATTTTGCAATATTAGTTAGTTATTTACTATTTAATAACGACATCAATGGAAAAAGTAATATATATATATATATATATATATATATATATATATA
>NC_056498.1:65018652-65020694 GCF_014905685.2 Nematolebias whitei | reverse complement strand
CCCCCCCCCCCCCCTCTTCTGTGCATCAATAGAAATCAGAGAGAGAAAATGTTCTTTCAATTAAGCCTTGATCGGTTGCATGTCAGTAGTGGTTTGGAGGCTGAGGAGAGTTGAGGGGCCCCACTGACCTAACCACTCAGTATAAGTGAGACACCAATAAGTGCAGGTTTCTTCCACACGTTTACTGCCAGCACAAACAGAACAGTTCAAAAGAACAGAGCACGACCAAGTCAATTACTCTGCTTAGGAAATAGACACATTTATTTGTGTTCTTCCTCCTCTGATACAACCTGTTTAGAAACATTGATGGTTCCTAAAATTGGTATAAATCTTTTGCATTCTATAAAGGGGTGTCTAAATTATAAAATATCTCTGAAGATATAACAAGTCACACAGAACAGCCTAAAGAAGAAAACATATGACTATGCGAGTAAGCTAATACTAACAACTATGATATTGTACCTGCAACAATATGGTGCATTAACATACTAGGGAGACCTCATGTTTATGTCTATAAGTTCAAGTTCAAGAATATTTATTATCCCCAAGGGACAATTTGGTTTACAGTTAGTAGGCACATACTAGACAAGACATTCAGACATTAAAATAACAGTACAGAAATCATCATTGTTCATTGAGAAGCCTGATCACTACAGGGATGAATGAGTTTTTCAGTCTGTTCCTTCTACATCTGGGCAGCAGATGTGTCCAGATAGAAGCGACCTGAACTCACCTTGGAGTGGGTGATCAGGATCTGCCAGAATCAGCCTGGCCTTGTTCACTGACCTCACCTTGTATAATTCAGTGAGGTTCTGCAGGGCTATGCCAGCATTTTGCTGCACATCCTGACAATTCCCGATAGTTTGTTCCTGTTTTTCCAAGTCACAAGTCCAAATCAACAGATGAAGGTAAAAGTTACAAGAAACTCAATAAAAGACGAATAAAACATTCTCATAAAAGTAGAATCAACATTACACCCACAGAGCTTACGATAAAAATACATTCTCCGACGGGTCTTCTGACAAAGTGAGTTCACATGTGCATCAAAGGTCAGTTTGTCATCAAGAACAGTTCCCAGACATTTATATTGATGATGACACCTCTCTTTTCTAAAATCAATGATCATCTCCTTTGTTTTAGAAACATTTAACTTTAAAAAAATGAGTTAAATATCTCTAAGACAAAGAAACTTATTAACTAATTAACTAAGTAACTAAGCCAAATATGCAGTGGCGGAAGAGCAGAATTATATAAACCAGGTTCATGCTCAATAATCCAGGTAGAAAAATCCATATATGTTAAGTCAGGTCCTCTGGACGGTTTCTTTTTGTTGAAACGTTTCGTCTTTCACCCAAAAGACTTTGGATAAAAAAACGAAACATTTCAAGAAAAAGAAACCATCCACAGGACCTGACTTAACTTATATGGCTAGAAGCCAGGTCTCTTTTTTTCACTTTGAAGACAATAAAGAAAGTCCACAGTATTTCAGTAACTTAAACCCTTAGTCTGCCTTGACATTTTACAGCAATGATGATCAAATTACAGCCTCCAGGTCATATCCAAACCCCAGGCTATTCCATCTGTCCTAATGATCAACTAAGCCCAATCAATTCAACTGTATTCTAGCACAGAAAGAGTTAAGAATCGTAGTCTATGAGCCAATCAAAGTGCTCCCTCACAATGAGATCAGGTTTATATAAGTTGTGTAATAGTGTCAACATATGGCTGTTGCTGGTTTGTCTCACCTGGATGTGAGGATCTCTGTTACACAAACATAGGCCTCATACATATTTATTCTTGTCAGTTATGGCTAAATGTATATGTCTATTCAAAATGTAGGAAGGCTTTGCTAAATTTTACCCATATATTGATAGTTTAGACATTGTTCAGATATGTTGTCTACCTGAACACACTCATTTAAGCTAATTATATTAAATGTATTTGAAACTATAATAGTTAGAAAACACAAAGTTTGTTTTCTCAGTCATCCAGGTATATAACAACAAAAAAAGGTTGAATCATGTCATCTGGACTTCGTTTTT
>NC_056498.1:64993813-65015652 GCF_014905685.2 Nematolebias whitei | reverse complement strand
GAACTCGCGTTAAATGATGAATATATCCCAGCATCTGTTCATCTACAGTCACAAATAATGTTTTCTTAACCGTTTATTCGAACATAAAGTCTTTCAGGCCATTTGAACAGATTTAGATCCTTGTTTTACTAATGCACAAAAAGACCAACTCACAAGCCAAGTAAACACAAGGGAACCGTGCACAGCAAAGGGAGCCACTTTACTGGATGTTATTAAAAGAAATGCATCAACAGAACAGGAGTACAAAAGGCAATTGACAAAGCTCCAAGAAGCCATAAATCCTTCAATAACAAACAAATCTTGTCACAGAGCGCTGCAGTTGCAAGGAAGGCCTAAATTCCTCATGAGTCAGCCAAACTTATTTTGCTAACATGAATATAAGTTGAGAAACTAAAAGTGAAGGTAAGCATCCTTCTGTGAGATATCTGAGCTGCTAATAGCTCTTTCTGATTAGAACCAAAGTAATACTGGCTTAACTGAACTAATATGTGTATGGTTGCAATAAATCACTTGCACTTTGTTTTAACGTGTTAGTCAATAACAGGAGACAAAGTAATGTGCTAATGACAGCCAAACTTAAAACCTCCTCTGGCAAAAAAGAACCATAAGTCCAAAATAATGAGGACAGATTGAGCACAGACGGACTGAATTAAACATACATGTTGAGGGCAAAAACAACAACATAAATACATCGGAGCGACTTTGTCCTGTGCTAAACATTCAACCAAAACGATTTATCAGAGGGTTTTCCTTACAACTTTATTATTTGGATTGCTTTTCAAATGTTCTATGGAAAATGCAGCAATGTGACAAATAATAATAATAAAAATCTAAAGCAATGACTTAAACATTTACGGTGACAGCCTCTCTACGAATCTGCTCGGCTGTGTTAGAGCTGAAGTTATTACAAGACACTCACAAACTTTGGCAGACGGTAAATCAGTCAAGAGTAAACGCCGTCTTTTATCAGATCATAAAGTCTGCTTGTAGGCATTTAATTTGCCCCTCTCTTGTTTTAACAGGGAAGCCGGCAGCCTAGAGAAACCATGTTTTGTTTTTATAGAGGTTACAGGAAAAGAAGAGTGTGTGCATAAACAAGGCTGAGTCGAGCACTCCTCGTGCATTTGATTTTGCCTGCGAGCGACAATAATGTGGGGAACTGCCACTCTTGTGAAAGCAGGTATGAGTGTTGTACATATTTTATGTGACAGACAGAGAAGGAAATATTGGAAAGGTTTTCTGACAGTTACTTTGCTAATGCTTCAAGATAATAAACTGCCATAAAACTTAAAATTAAGCCTGGAGGAACCCCATCGTGTTAGATCAACACGTAAATTAAACTCAAATGTGACCGTGCAAAATATTTGATGTCTGTTGAATTAATTTTCAAAGCATCTCTAATTTCAGTTCTGCTGGTCTTAAGGGACAATGTCTCCATGTTGTACTTTTATTAAAAGTCATTGTGTCTGTTAAGCTAAGTGAGGAGTTAGTTGTATCTTCTTAATAAACCTCGGGACTGAACGTCAGATCTTGTAAACATGTTATCCTGAGCTTTTCTTTTCTTTTTACTCTAGGTGAGGTCAGAAGTTCAGCCCACAGGTTTTAAAAGTTTAGGCCGAGCTGTGAACTTGTGACCTTCTGGGGTGAGCAGGAAAGGGTAAAGAACTAAAGGGAAGAAAAGACAAGGAGTGTGTGTGTGTGTGTGTGTGGTGGTGGGGGGGTCATCTTTCTTCAATGCAGAATGACTGGATTTACAGCTGCATGCTGACTGCATTGCAAGCACAGCAGAAAACACCTGATAGCATCTCCTTGGGGGAGGAACCACCCGACCCCTTTGTTGTCTCACTAACAGTCACCCCAGTACCATAAATCATGTTAATTACTTGACTGATGGAATAAATCTTAAAAAAAGTCAGTCTTTCAAGCTTGGAACAGGAGGTTCCCGCACTGCAGTTGTGCTTGCTATGCATTATCTGTCATCCTAAAGTCACTGTGTAATCTGTCCATTTGTCGTTGCCTGAGCAGGACTTTTGAAGATGTGGACAGAATGAGGGAGGGCTGGTTGATGGTGACACACATATCTCCCAGTAATCCATCTTCCTATGGGTGGTCTCCCAGGGTGCATTTTAGAAAATAAAAGTTAATGTGAAACTCAAGATCAGCAGGTTGATGTGTTTAAATGCAAATGTGTTGTTCGCTTTCAGATACAAAGGCATAGAATGGAATAAAACACTTTTTTTTTTAATTATTAAACATCTTTCCTATTGCATGAAACATACATTTATCTAAATGATCAATAAATAACATAGTTCTTTCCCAATTCAGTACTTTTTCCCAGATTTCTCAGTTTAACTTGTAACCAAGGAGCATCCTGCCAAAGACATGAAAGGTCACGCACACAACAACAATCCCTCAAGAGTGCACTCATAGGCTTTGGGTAATTACAGTTTTCTCACTCGAGTGTTTTGTGTTTCGCTTTGCTTGTTCTGTCTCAAAAGCTAACAACCACTCATTATTCACGGTTTGAGTTGGACATTTTTTTCTTTCAGAAGGGCAAATTACACACGAGAGTGACAGCTCTCAGAAAACGAGAGGACCAACAGCTTTGCCAGGCTTGGGTAAGAGTATTCTTAAATCAAGGGGGCAGGGGTGCTGACTATGGCCATGCAGTCTGTTGACTTTGTGGCAAGGGCAATAGAGGCCTAGCTGTATGGATATACTGTACTCTTAAAAAAAAACTCCAATAAACTGCCTTCCACTGCAGTCATAAAGTCTACATGCAATTCTAAAGTACTTCAGTTGTATCTTAGTGGCTTAAAAGCTGTGCACTCTATCCACTGAATCATTTGGTTCAACCCCACAGATAGTATTCTTGATTTAAAGAGAGTTAATTCAGGTGTTTGTGGATCTAAAGTCCTCCAGATTTTCACTAAACCATACAGAGAAGCTAGCAAATACAACCCAGACCAAACTCACAAATGTCCATACAAGCACACATCCAGCCATAAAACTCACACAAATATATCTGCATGAGTAGTTTGGAGAATGTTTCTCCTTTGGAGGGATTTACGATGGCAAACAGAAGGTAATGAAACCCAGGGTGATATTTACTATCAGTGTCAGTGCTTATTATCCCAGGGAGGAAAATGGGGTCAACTGAAAAAAGCCTTGTTCAAAACTGGGTGTTGTCTTTTGCATGAAAAGAAAAACAATCTTCCGTCTGCGTCACCAGAACTCTAAGGTCAGTGTTGAACGATCAATAAAGGAATATACTGGCAATATCCTGAAGAAGTATGATTATTTTACCAGATTTTTACACATAGTGCACTGTTTAATTGCTTTGCTTTGGTCCATAAGTTTTAAAGTGCACCTAATTTGGCATTACCCTCTTTATAGTACGTAAAGTTTGCACAAGATCACCATATGAACATCAGGATGATTTACATTATTTAGAAAAATCAAGTGCATTGTCCAATGCAGCATCAAATTTCATGACAGAATAAAGTGGTCAATTTACAGCTATGGTACAAAACAAAGCCACAACTGTATGTTTTATATATTCTGCAGAACTAATATTAATACAACTTGAAGCTTTAGCTACTAAATATAGTTCAATGTTAGCTTATTTTGCTTTCAGTTTAAGTAAATCTGATCAAGAAAGCACATCAACGACTCCTTCCTCAGGCGGCTGAGGCAAGCTGGACTGAGAAGCTCAGTCCTCACCTCCTTCTACAGGTGTGCAGTGGAGAGCATCCTGGCTCCATCATCAACATGTAGCATGGAGGCTGCACAGATGCAGAAAGAAAAGCTTTGCAGAGAGTGGTGAAGGCTGCACAGAAGACTGATGGAGTCAGTCTCCCCACCATCACAGACATCTACACCTCTAGATGCAGGAAGAGAGCCACCTGCATCATGAAGGACCCCACTCACCCAGCACACACACTGTTTGCCCCCTTCCCCTCAGGCAGGAGGTTGCAGAGCATTAAGTGCAGAACCACTAGACTGAGGAACAGCTTCTACCCTGAAGCTGTTAGACTCATAAATCCCTAACCAGAAAAATCACTGCAATGCCACTTTAATTATTGATATGTCACTTTATATGTGCTGCTGATTATCCATGCTGCTGATTTCTTGCCTTTAAGCTCCTATATTCATACCCATCTGCTCACAACAGACTCGTTGAGGCTGCTTTTCAATACACAGTATTATATTACATTATTATTGTTTAGCGTATATCTTAGGTCCTTGTATAGTGTTTCTTTTTAAACTTTATATTTTTTGCTATTTTGGATGTAACTGGGACCTTGAGTACACAATTTCATTCCACCTCATGTACCACATGTGATATGAATAACAATAAAAAACCTTGAACTTTGACCAAAAAAAAATAATTCAAATGGGACATTTCCTCCTCACAAAGTATCTCTGATTCCCCACTAGTTTCTCTTGTCATTTTCACATACAGGGATTATAGTGACAATGCAAGCCAATACCACAGTATTGATCATGGCATTTACCTTGACTGCTTAAGAAAGGCCTGTCAATATAATCAAGCAAAAATGAATGAGCTGTCCAAACGAGCTTCTCTGCAGATAATTAATACATCCAGAGGACCATAAAGCACACAACTTGTCCCAATATGTTCACAGAGCTATGGCTAAGACTATTATGTTCACTTTTACGAAGGAAATGGAGCTATAATATTAGGACCAGATGAGTGTTAATATAATCCGTTCACACTTGACTCCACTGAACCAGATCCTTTAAGCACATTCAATTTTTCTTCTCTAATACATTACAAGAAAAGTGGCTGGTATTATCCTCCCCTGATGGCAAATAATACACAATACTCAGTGAGTTCAATGTACTGAGTATTTGCACAAGCCTGGGTAAATTCCCTTACTTTATCATAAATGTTATACTCATGGGAGAAGGTGGGAATACACAGAAGTAATGTTTCAGGTAAAAATAAGGACTTCCATTCATCGAATGAGCAAGAACAAGGCTGTGTTTTGTTGTATGATCAAAACTGAGTAAATGTGATTCTTTTTTTAAATGATATATTATGTCTTAGTCATTGCCAGATTCTGAATGAAAAATAAAATGAAAGTAAAAATAAAAACTTATACAATGATCTCACATATAACCAAACCTAAAACTGACCTAAGTTATGCGAGACAGCTCATAAATACCAAACAGCTCCTGCAAAACTTGTATCCCCAATTCTGCATCATCATTTCCTCTAGGGAGCAAATTTAAATAGCTCACACTAGTTGAGAACCATTATCCATCACGACATCCCCATTCATCTCAAATGCATATTTTCTATGGGCGATGTGTTGCAGTTCCCAATGCATCAACATTATTTATGGTTTGACATTATAAAAGTAAGTGCATAATTTATGGACTTAAATTAATGCACTACCTTCCGTGTGCTGTCTGTTTTTCAAAGATCCAAAGCCAGATTGCAGCATGCCAAAACTATGAAGCAATCCCATTTACAGCCGAGAGCCCACAGCAGCCTTGATTTATGGCAGTAAATTAAAAAGAATGAAAAATTTATGACAGCAATTTGTGGGCAGTCATAAAACTATTATAAAACTTTGAAGTGGCATTTTGTCCTTTTGCATGTAAGTGATGCAAGATGACCCTGTATTTCTAAAATATCTGAACTCCTCTCATTAGAGAACGATTCCTCCTTGAGGAGTTGTACTGCCAGTCTACTTTAACATTAGGAAGGTAAAAGACAGAATGGCATCAGACTAAGGCTGGACGATATGACCAAAACTTTTATCACAATGTATTTCTTCATTTCGGTCCATAACAATATAATTCGATATCGACATAAACAATATAAAAGCCTCAGAAAAGCTGTACAAACTGTACAAATAAATTGATGTTCACCTTTTATTTGTATGTAGCCTTCAAAAAATTTTGAAAACACCGTCAAATAAACATAAAACTCTCAACTTTGTCAATATTAATAGTTTTAACGTTAAACAACAACATAACCTAACCCATGTTGCTGCATGAGTTTCTCTTTTGATACAGCTGAGGGTGTTGTTTCAGGGACACATTGGCTCAAACTTGTGCTTCATCTTCTGACTCTCAGCATATTGTATCGAGTGGAACAAGTTAGATGTGTTCCCACTGCTACTTTGTAGTTAGAACAACTCTTCGTCACATTTTGCAGCACACTGAAACCTGCAGTTTATTGGAGCTTAGATAGCCGAACCACTTCCACACCGCCGAATTAGTCTTTCCTCTCTTATCAATTATGTCATCTGCTTTCTCTTCACTTGTGAAAGCTTGTTCAGTCACATTCTGACGGTCATGGGCACTCATTTTGAAGCGAAAACTTAACGTGCGTCGGAGATTAGCATAGCCTAGCCTGCTACCGCTAACGTCTTCTGGACTCGAGCTCCGCGTAACATCTACGTCACCACGCACTTATGTAGTTGTGTTGCACCTTTTTCAGTTTGGGCTGAAACTGAAGCGGCCGCTTCAACCCAAACAGAAAAAGGAACGTGTCAGTGAAATGCTGTAATCATAGTGAAATATTAAAAATGTGCTTAAAACTCATATCACCGTTACTGAATAAAAGTATATTGTGACATATATGGATACTGAATTATTGTCCAGCCCTACATCAGACTTAACTAAGCTGTCTTTTTTTTTTTCAGACATCAGTTTAACCATGCAACCCTGCTTAGTGTGTAGTCAACTTCTCTTCTGCATGAAATCGAAACTCCAGCTGGCATTTGACTGGATGCCAAGCCATGACTGAATGAAAGCCCATCCTTGACTGACAAATGATATATTAAGCTTTCAGTCAGCAGGGAAGGGAGGCCAGGCATGTCAGTTACCTGCTACAGCAGAAACTCCACTTGTCAATCTGCCATTGGCAGGGCTAAACAAGATCTGAAATGTTAAAAGCCCTACAGACTGTAGTTTTTTTCTCATTTTTTCTTTGCATCTAAGGCACTTAGAAAGATCAACTATGTGATTGTTATGAATCAATATCTGCCATGAATGTCAAAGCGGCACATTTATGTGAGAAATACCTTATGCAAGGCCTGTAGGTTTCATGTAAAACATGAGAGATAAATACTAAACGGTAAAACTAACTTCATGAAAAAAAATTATTGAGAATTAAATCATGTGATTTATTTATTGTTGGAAATTTACATTCATTTAAACAGTAATGTTGTATGTATATTTTTGTATTTAATTTTGCTTATGTCCATTTCATATGTGGACCACTAATAAAGATCTGAGTGTGCGCATGGCCCAGGCCTGTGGGCAGTGTTCGGCAGCTCTGAGTGGCCCTCTCCTTGACTCTGCTGGTGTTGATTATGGATGATTAATGGGGTATAAGAAGAGAGAAAGAAAGGTCAACTCCTGGGTTCTAGTGGGAGCAGCTACACTGGGAGTAATTAAGACACTTGTGTAAGCATGATTAATACGCACACAGCCATGCTGCTGTGCACAATAAACAAGACAAACGGATAGTTGAGCTATGTACTTTAAATTCTGTCTGTGGGAACGCAGCAAGATATAACAAAAACTGCATTTCATTTAGGTTAATTTTTCACAACTTACCTTTTTGGTGAAATTAGTGTCACAACAAATCCAGAAAATCAGGTAGACATGAAAAAGAAAGAAAATGTCATGTTAGTTAGTATAACAAATTTTTATTTTTAGTTGTATGCAATTTCATGTTATCAAAGTTATGCCTTTATCATGTGACCATAGAGATATTTTTTGAAACAAAGATGGGTTGACCCCTATGTTGACTTATTGCCAGAGAAAATCAATCATCAATAAGTTCTCAGAATAAACCAACACGTCCTGTAGGGAGCATTTACTTAGATTACACCAGCCTTTCAGAATATTGCACACAAAAACATGCAGTGTACTAGGTGTTAACACGTAGTACCTGTGTAGAAGCAGCAAATAAAGAAATACACATGCACATACATTATATAATTTAAATGAGGCTCGTGGGTTTGGGCAGTCAGTTCATGGGTGTAAACAATTTGTTTTGGATATCAGATTGTCCCATGTCTAAACTGCAAGAAACCAAACTGTGTATAAATCACACAGTTTGGTGTAATGACAGCAAAAGGTAGTCAGCAAGGACTCAAAGACTACTAAGAATGAGAAATGTATGTGTTACTCTTGTTAAGGAGGACTGACAATAACATATCCGTTACTTCAGAATACACCAAACAGACATCAACATTAAACACGATAGTGGTAACAGTAAAATATTTTCACAAAGAAACCCACAGTATTAGCAATACTTTTTGTAAATATTATCTGAACTGATACCAAATTAAAAAAATAATAATAAACTAGACATTGACATGGTTGTTGTAACAAAATAATTTCACAAAAAAAAATCCATCATTCATCCATCCACCAATCCATCCATCCATCCATCCATCCATCCATCCATCCATCCATTGGGGTTCACTGCCCAATTAGAGCGATCACTTTGAGAGACATGGAGGTCACCCTGGACAAGTCTCCAGTCCATCACAGGGACACATAGAGAGAAACGAGACAAACAAACATTCTCTCTCTCACTCACACCTAGGGACAATTCAGAGTTACCAATCAGCCTAACATGCAGTTTTTGGTCTGTGGGAAGAAACCGGAATACCCAGATGAAACCAAGTATGCATGAAGAGAACATACAAACTCAACCCAAAAAGGTCCTTGGCCAGGTATTGATCCTGTGACCTGCTCATTGAGAGGCAACAGCTCAACCAACTGATCCAACGTGCCACCCAAAGAAAAAATGAATAAAAGAAAACATATTTATGTTTTTTTTTTTTCCCAAGTGCAGCTCTTTCTTGCCCCTTTGTTGGTTTGAATGGTCAGACAGTCTTAGGCATTCCTCTTCCCCCTATATAAGAAAACTTTTGGGACATTTCTGCTGCATTTGTATGAATGTGGAGTAGTGATAATGGTTGAGGAGAAAAGAATGAATTGGGATTTAGCCTAAGGGTGAATTGGCAAAGGTCTTTAGCTTTAGCTCTAACCTAGCACTCATCCATCCATCCATTATCTTTACCTGCTTCTTCCTTGTTGGGTCATGGGGGTCGCCGGTGCCCATGTCCAGCTATCACTGTGCGAGAGGCGAGGTACACCCTGGACAGGTCGCAAGTCCATCACAGGGACACATATTAAAGACAAATGAAATAAACAAACATTCACTCTCTCACTCACACCTAGGAATAATTTAGAGTTACCAATCAGCCTAACATGCATGTTTTTGGTCTGTGGGAGGAAACCGGTGTACCCGGAGAAAACCCACACATGCACGGCGAGAACATGCAAACTCCACCCAGAAACGCCCCCGGACTGGGATTTGAACTGGCGACCTTCTCGCTGAGAGGCAGCAGCTCTACCAACTGTGCCAACATGCTGCCTACCTAGCAATCAGTGATAGACAAATATTACAAGTAGGATTATAAGTATTCCTAATTACAGAATACACTTTTTGAAAATGGCTTGGGGCATCACGTTAATTTTTAGAGGACCTAGGGGTATGGGGACAGTGAAGAGAAGCAGAGCCAGCCATGTGAAAACAAGTGTGAAATACGTACATAGAGACAGCGAACAGCTGTGAAAGAAAGCACATTTCTGCTTACCTCACTGACATTGCCTCTATGCACCACATCCTGTTACACATCTGTATTTGCTTACATACCTTTGGATATATTTCAGAAGTTCATCTATTCTCTTACATTTAGGGAAACATCAATATGATGTCATCTTTAAAAAAAAATCTAACTGGTTGATTCTGTATAGCACACAGCTGTTGTCATGTTGAGACCAAAGTCCCCCTTTTCAGTGACTTCTCAAGTTAATTGTAAGTGAGTTCTAACATCAGGCCAACAGTATGCTGCATGGCTTCATGTGTCAACCAACAGAAGTCTACCAGGGCTGACAGTCACCAAGCACGTCCACATGCTAACCCAGCCTCAACCAGAGGCTCTGCGAGGAAATAGCACTGCACAAGACGAAAGGGATGGGCTCCATATGGCCACAAATCACAGCCTTCAAAAAGCAAAAGAATGGAACCATGAAGAAATCTTGTATGACAGTGCCAAGAAGCAAGTGGCATGCTACTGGGATCGCAGCCAATAGAGCACAGATTTGCTGTTGAAGCTGACTTAAAATTTAAAAAAAAATGCAAGGAAGACCAAACTGCCTAAACTCCTTTCTAATATTCAAGAGCAATTTTATTTTAGGAGTATTTTTGTTTGTTTTCGTTGACCCATAATGATGTATTTTAAGTCAAAGATTAGCAATTTTTTTGCAATCATCATGATGCTTAATTCATGTAGAGAGTTTTAGCCATCCATTCATTAAAAAAAACATGTATATTTGGAATATGTGGAAAACCCTTAATCCTAGAGTAAGATAGAAGGCAGAACTTATTACTTCCATGCACCAAGTGCACACAAATATGGCAGCATACTATATTTCCTGTAGGAACCCCACATTGACTTTGTCCTATCTAGGTTTATTAAACCACTGTCATTTCAATTGTTCTGCCATAGAAAACAATTATAATCCACCTGTCAACAATGGCAGAATGTTGGAAAACGGATTGAATAGTGTGGGGCCCTTAAATTCAAACCAGGACACTTACTGCCAGCTATAACCACTGCAGACTCACAATTCATTTTTCAGTACATTTAAAGATTGCACTGAACCACCGCTGCCTCCATGACCATCAAACCACATTTCGTCTCCACAGTCAGACCCTGATAAGAGTGAATATGGATGATGAAGTATTGACTTGTTCAGTAAATAGACTTTATCTTTCTAAATTGTTAATAATGCGAAAACGACTTCATTGAGCACACTTAACTTTATCAGCATGTTGCTGATAACTGAGCAGAACTTAATGATGTCAGCTTTTATTTTGGGTTATAATGACATGAAATTAATATTTTGTATCAGGAATCCATACTAAGCTATTTACATAGCCAAACAAGTCTAAAAAAGAAAAAGTTGCATCCACAAGAAGAGATTAGACCACTCACTGCCATCAAGGTAAGTAAGAAAAGACAAATTTCCACAGTTTAACATTTTAATGAAAGTTATGTAAAAGACTTTAGGTGGCTCCTGCTTGAAAATAACTTCATTTTGTTGTGTAGAAAACAATAAAAGCAAAAGAAGTACAATCATTTCCGAGAAAATCCTACTGACAGTATCAAAAATGTTGATTCATCTTATAATATCTACAGAGGTAGTGTGATGTTGGACGGATTTAGTTCACAGTCAGAGGCCTACTGAAGAAAAAATGCTGAAAGGGATCGCTTTGATCCCAGCATCTCACTAAATCAACACCAGACCAGGTTCATGCAAAGGCCAGCAAAGTCATTTGATCATCACATTCCAAAATAAAGTACTGCATGACAGCAGTGCAGTGGTACAGGTTAAATGTCACCAAAGGTTCAGGCACAACAACAAAACAATGACAAATTTCATTTGTCCCTAACGGAAAATATGACGAGCAGTTTTCAGTAGCAGAAATGTAGTTAGTCCAGCTGTTGTTAAAGTAAAAACTGCAAAAAAAAAAAAAAAGAGTTTTTACTGCTCCTTTTTGCAGGGGTGGCTACAGCGAGCAAACCAGCATGAAAGATTTGGCTTGGTAATATTTTGACGCAACCTGGGCTTAAACCTGCAACTACAGGATTACGAGACTGCAGCACTGAACACTGAGCTACTGCAGCCCTGCAAAGATGCAGAAAATGTACCATTTAACCATTACTTGAATTAAATTAAATTCAAAATACTTTATTAATCCCAAAGAGAAATTATTTGTTGTTGTAACTCGTTATCCATATCTCATTAAGAGATGTTATAGATACTGGTGGCTGTAGGCAGAAAGGATCTCTTGTAAAGGTCCATCCCACAGTGGATCCTAAGAAGGCCCACCCAGACTCGACTGGCCTCTCGGTTCCCCCGGGCTGTAGGACCGCCTGAATGCCGGGCAGAACTCTTCCCAGAGCGATGGTCTCTCCTCCCAGCAGCCTGCCGAGCTCCTCGTCACTGCGGACAGCCAACTGTAGGTGCCGAGGGACGATCCTGTCCTTCCGCTGTCATGACCCATGTTTCCTGCTAGTTCCAGGATCTCAGTAGTCAGGCACTTGAGCACAGCCAGCAGGTAGATGGGAATGCATCTATGGCACCTCCTTTTCAACTCATTTGAGATTTGGGGCTGTATTTGAGATATTATTTGAGCTTTTGAGATGTTAATCAGCAGCTCCCAGTTGTACAAAACCACCTTGTTGCCATGGTTACGCATCATAACAAATGTCCAAAACTAAAAATGTTTCTGTAAAAATCCTTCCAGCTGCACAGCATCCTATACCAGAGGAAACAATCATCCAAAAAAAAAAAAAAAAAGTGATTTACATCCAGAAAAAGAGGAATTAAAGTTTCCAAAAGCAAAATCTCAGAATGAAAGTAACAGAGCTGCTCCATCATGCATTGAGCGGTGCAATTCTAGAACTAAATATAATCAAATTTTGTTTTATCAGTAAGATGATAAAACAAATGTGTAAGAATAGTAAGAGTACAGAAAACTATATACATTTGTTTATATTAAAAGTTATAAATGTTTATGTTTACGTGTTCAACATTGTGCAAATCTTTGAGCCAGCCTTTGTTATTGTAGCAGAAATATGTAAAAACGGTGTACTAACTAATTCTACTGTTTAAGTTCTTGTTGAGGCAGCAAATCAAATGTATGCATCAACACAGATTGAACTGTACCTTATAGGAGATTGATAATATTTAGATTACTTGCTTTATTGACCCTTATGATGTATCAAATCTCAAAAACTGAGGCTGAATCCATTCATTACGGGGAGCTTTAAATAAACTATTACCAATATATAGACTAAGTTTGCCATTTTAAGATTATATTACGAAACGTTTGGCACATGTTAAAAATTTCAGAATTCAAGGTACAATTTTCCTTACCAAATAAATGAAGTTTTTATAAGTCTTATTAAAGGGCTAAGAACTGTTTCTATTGATTAGATATTGTGAGTGTGTGAAATATTAGGAAACATCTTACTTTGAACAATACCAAAAATTATGTCATAACAAAACAAGCTTTTACACAGAACAGTTTCTGGAAAGACCAAGGTTCAAGATTATTTATTGTCATTCACATCACATGTGGTACATGAGGTGGAATGAAATTATCTACTCAAGGTCCCAGTTACACCCAAAAATAACAAAAATACAAAGAATAAGAAACAGTATACAAGGATCTATGTTATATATACTAAACAATAATAATATAATATCATACGGTGTATTAAACAGCAGCCTGAACATGAGTCGGTTGTGAGCAGATGGGTATGAATATAGCAGCTTAAAGGCAAGAAATCAGCAGCATGGATAAAAAGCAGCACAGATAAAGCGACATATCACCAACTAAAGTGGCATTACAGAGATTATTCTAGTTAGAGATTCATGAGCCTAACAGCTTCAGGGTAGAAGTTGTTCCTCCGTCTAGTGGTTCTACACTTGATGCTCCTCAACCTCCTGACTGAGGGGAGCAGGGCAAAAAGTGTGTGCTGGGTGAGTGGGGTCCTTCATGATGCAGGTGGCCCTCTTCCTGCATCTAGAGGTGTAGATGTCTGTGATGGTGGGGAGGCTGACTCCAACAGTCTTCTGTGCAGCCTTCACCACTCTCTGCAAAAGCTTTCCTTTCTGCATCTGTGCAGCCTCCATGCCACACGTTGATGCTGGAGCACAAGATGCTCTCCACTGCACACCTGTAGAAGGAGGTGAGGACTGAGCTTCCCAGTCCAGCTCACCTCAGACATTTGAGGAAGTAGAGTCGCTGATGCGATGAGTATAGGTCAGATGAGTATAAGATGATCTTATACTTATAAGATTATAGGTCAGAGGTAGTAAAAGAACAGTTGCCCTCATGCTACATCTCCTCCTACTTGTCTCTGCGTGAGTGCAGCTACGGAGTGCGCTCTCAGGACATTATTACCTGCAGTGTTCCCTCAATGAGGACTGAACTAGGCAAAAGGGCCTTCTCCTATTCCGCTCCTGTTTCCTGGAATATCTTACAAAAAGATTTGAAGCTCTCGACCTTGACTTCTCTAAGTGTCTTTAAGAATCTGTTGGACACCTGGCAGGGTCCAATGCAGACATGTTCCTGTTTTTAGTTTTCTACATTTGTCTTGGAATCTAGCTGTTTTTTGTTTTGTTACCTTTTCCTTTTAGCCATCCTATTTGTTAAAAAAAAAAAAAAAAAAAAAACTGTAGTATGCTTTTTTATAACTGTTTATTGTTGTTGCTGTTGTCCATTGTTGTCATCATTCTTTGTTGAAATCAGGTCTCTCTTGTAAATGAGTCCTTGAGGCTCAATGGGATTTACCTGTATAAATAAAGGTTGATTGATTGATTGATAGGTCAGAGGTAGTAAAAGAACAGTTGCCCTCATGCTACATTAATTCACAATAGTTTTTGGTACTTGTGAATTTTTAAAGCTTATTTTCACCCACATTAAGCCACCTAACACAGATTTTGTATTACAGTGTAACATCAAAAAGACAGCTAACTCTAAGGATGAGCCAATGTTGCATCCACTCATGAAGAACAACTTTGAAATGTACTGTAAAATTTATTTATTTATTTTATTCTATCCATAGGCACTTTGTTATTGACTGTTGTCTTTGCAATTTTTCAAGGTGCAACTACAAAATTTAACACATATTATTCTTTATACAATCATGGCAGGTGATACAAAACTTTTGCACAGTAATGTAATAGCAGTTTTAGCCAAAAATGGAAAGTGGTTTAGATAACTTCACACTTAAAACAAATTGTATGCACATTTTCACAGCTTTGATACTGAACAGAAACAAGGAAAGCCACGGTGAGACAGACGATGTTCAGATCACACAAACACAACGGTACCCTCCACAGTACAGTCATTTACACAGGGTCACCAGTCTTCACAGGAGACCAAACCTATCATAACACAGCTGTGATAACAGACCTCCTTTGTATTCTGAGAAAAAGAAAGAAGGGGTAAAAGGATGATCCAATTAAAGTTGTATATCATTCTGCTCTCCTCTGTCAGTGTATATTCCTCTGGCTCTATTAGAAGCCAGCTCCTCCCAGGCAGGGCAGCGTAGCTCTGTAATTACACCTCTTCCTCTGACAACCTGCATGATTGTTTTCCTAACACTGTATTACTTCGTTAGTACTTTCCAGAGCGCGTTATTTTTAAACTGTCAGTCTGGCTCGACTCATCCCGCGATCTGCGCTCGTCTGTTTATCATAACAATCATTAATAACTGTCACTTGCCAACATCCATAGAACAAACTCATTGCCTCATTACCATGTTGGAGCGTTTGTTCCGGCGCAACGCCTGTGTATCGCTCACAACAGGGCCAAGCCAATTACTTTGCTGAAATGGAATCACATTAATCAAAACTTAACAAGGTGGCAAATTTAAAGATATCGCATTGCAAAAGACAGCATAACTAATATGTCACTGTCATAGTTGCTGTGGAGGTATGCAGCAGGCAGGGAGTAAATATATCGCTTTCCAGGCTCCATATGAATTTAGACATTTCACATGATGTAAGAGGTATTATAAGGTGAATAACATGCATAGCGTCCAGCATTGCTTCTGACGACTTGCATGTCTTTGCAGTAAACTAACAGAGACCGGGGGAAAAAACAGTTAAAAAGGAACTGACTAAAAGCAAGAGGACAAAAGCTGAAATAAAGAGGACAGCAGTGGAACAGAATGAGAACGTGAGAAGACAAAAGTGGGAGGGGCATGAAAAAGACAGGAAGGGACATGCTTAAACACTCAGAAGTGTTAAGGAAGAGAGGGCAGAAATAAAGAAGCATAAAAGGAGAAAAGGACAGAGGGATGGACGGGGGAGCAGTGAAGTATAAACAAGGAGAGTAAAAGCAAAAAAAAAAAAAAAGGAAGGGGGAGAGGGGAGCTCTGTGTGTCTGAGAGCACCAGCAGGCGGCAGTTCATCATGTCTCCCTTCACAGAGACGTTTTCTTTTACACTTTAAATGATGATACTCATCAATCACGGGCTGACAGCTGCATCAAGCCAGCTGCAAACATGCAAAGGCCAGCAGTGTGAAACCTGCTGACGCCACCCATCGCTGCATACAGGAGGAATCAGTCAGGCACTCGGCCTCCACCCAGGATTTATCTGCTCTCACAACACACCGGCTTGCTTTCCTGTGCAACAAACCTAGAAAAACACAATCCGTTTTAACTGCGTTACTATGCATGGTTTTGAGAAATAACTACTAGTCTTGTTTTCACAGACCATACAATTTGTGTCACTTTTCAACTCACATAATTGTGCCCATCAAACAATGACGGTTATGTGCAGGTTTTTTAAAATAAGACTGGAATCGAGACTGTTAAGTATAACGCTAAAGCAACATGTCTTAACTGCTTTAAAGCCCGTGTTTATGTAGTATTTGTGAACAAAAATATCTTGTTATTTTACACTGAGACAGACTTATGAATGTAAAGAAAAAAATGAAGATTTAAGCAAAAGTCAAGTTCAAAGTCATGCTTGAGCAAAAGAACAATTACTTTTTAAAAAATGAGTTGTTTTGCTGAGCAGATTTTTCCATGAATCATTAAATTTAAACACATACAGTAGTTACTGTATCTGTTATTTTAAGTCAACTAAAGGCTCTCCTTGGTGGCAGAGGTTATCCATACAGAGCTCATCCACACTACTGGTCTTCAGTTACTCCCCTCAGCCATCATTCACTTTCTCCTTCTCTTCCTCCCCTTTTTATTTAGCATTCTTGGTGACTGCTCATTTCTAGCACTTAGATGGGGGGGGGGAGAGACATAACCAAGCAGATGGATGTGAATTCAAAGTTTCCTGATCTTTAGCAGAAGTTATGGAGGGTTATCTTTGGCTGTATATCTAGGCCCTGGCAGTTCTCCCCTGGTGATGAAGGATTAAGCAGCACAGCTGTCTCTTCCCAGAATGATGCAGTGCAGTGCTCCCCGACACGACAGCATCACTTAATCTTAATGTCCGCTTCTCCAGCGCAGAGGCACAGGACAAAGCCAATCAGCATCACATGCCACGGGGATGGACCCTGCTGCCTGGCCCAGGAGTCTCTCACCCTCACAGGCCGATTAATCAACTTCAGACAGCCCAGTTCAATCCCAACCACAGCTCCCCCTGCACTGATTTGCTCACTTTCTCCCTCACACAGACAAATATACACACTCCCTCGAACTGTTGTGATGTATGGAGCATGGAGGGCTACTGTGAAGGAACACTTATCAGATTGTATTCCACATTATGCATGTCTTTGTGTTACAAGTGTAAAAGGTAGTAAGCAGGGAAGAAGGGCGTATGAAGCAGCGTGGCAGGGAAGGTTATTGAATGCTTACACCTTCCTCTGTCACAGGCCACCAATTTGTAGTAAGATCTATGAGCCCCAGTAAGAGCTTAAAGAATAATGACTCATGCTCATTAGGACAAATGACTCTCTGGGAGGTCTTGTGTAAGGCTTTAAACCCAATATGACACACAAGAAGACAGCAGTTCCTCGAAATGTGGTCTTAACTTCTTATCTCATATGGCTGTTTTATAAACTGAAGACAGGTGACACATTACAGGAAAGCTGATCCCTTGACCACTACAGTGAAGGGATTTGGTTTTTGTTACACTATAGAGTGATTGTGATGGCCTATAGTAAATTAGATTCATTTGGCTCCTGAACAAGAAGGGTTGCTGAGAGACTATAGAAAGTTTTTAGCTTTATCCCACTGAGTAACATTTCTATCCTGACGATAATGGCAGGAATTGCTGCTGCATGGTTCAGTTAGACTAAAGACATTAAAACAAACACTCATCAGATTCCAATCAAATTGAATAGTTTTAGTGCATTTGAATCTGGTGTCATTGCTGTTCACATCAAAGACCCAAAAGAAACTGTATATATATATATATATATATATATATATATATATATATATTAGGGATGCACCGATCCACTTTTTTTAACTTCCGATCCGATCCCGATACCTAAATCTGAATATCGGCCGATACCGATCCAGTTCCAATATCATCATCATCATTGATTTTATATGAGGCTGTAATAATCTCCTCTCAAGTACAATTTGTACAAATATATGCATGCATATCCAAAAAGGCAACTTGAGGTAAGTTTTATTAATTTTGGATAAGTTTTAAAGTTAGAATTAAATTCTGCTAACACAAAACATGTTTCTTTTTATTCCTAGTTTTAAAGTGGATATTAAAGTGATTAATTTTAAGTGATTGTTTAAAGTTATTTTATTTTTATTTTTTTAATAAGGGGCAGATATAAGAATTTTTCTCTTCTTTCTGCACTCTTTTCATTCAATGTTTTCTTGTTCATGATTTTTTTATTTTTTTATTTTGTTTCTTTTAAATTAATGAATTAAATTAAATAAAATGTTAAATGGCATCAAACACCTGCTAAGTTCATGGCATAAACCAACAGACATGTTCCTGTTTTTAGTATTTTACATCACTTTATAATGTAGCTGTTTTTGTTTTTAATATAATTTTCAAATCATATGTTTTTTATGATTGTCTGCTGTTGTACTGATAAATATCTCCTGGAGGGTAAACTATATCTTGACTGCAAGTATCAAGCTGAGAAATCTTTCGTTTTCTACAAATGATAGTGGTTGGTCATGAATCATGATGAAGTTTAGCAACTTCTCTGTAAACATTTGAGCTCCGTGGTTTCAGCGATGTCTTCTTCTTGTTCAATCCGAAGCAAGCAGCCTGATTTGGGGCAGCCGTGCTCTGTCTGTCCCTCCTCAGAGACGGGCAGACTGAGCGGGGCAGAGTGGACGCGGCTGGCTGGGGTCGAGTCGCCTGTTGTGGGTTGAGCAAAGAGCAGCGCCCCGCTGAAGCCACGGAGCCCGAATGTCCATCGTAAAACTAACTTTAACGTGGTTTAATGTGGCGCTATGGCTCTGCAGACATTGCACGTTGATGCATTGCTTTGTGGTGTTTCTAGTGTAAAATACTTCCACACAGCGGACATGTTTAGATGAAAAGTTGGTTAGTTGTTAGCCACAGTGCTGCTAACTCAGTGCACACGTTGTAGCTGGCTGCAAACTATGAAATGGATTTGCTGAATGTGAGGCGGGACTTATTACTCTGGGTTCATGAGACACGCCGTTCAGGAAATCCATTCCATAGTTTGAAGCCAACATGCATCATGGATCGGAAATATCGGCAGGTGGATCGGAAAAACCCGATACGTAAATTATGCTGGTATCGGAGGCCGATACCAATACTGGATCGGATCGGCCCCATCCCTATATATATATATAAAGGATGACTTCTATGCAAACTATTAAGATCCGAAGACGTAAAATAAATGTCAAATAACCTGAAGGTGAGTTAAATCATTGAGTCTTTACTGGTATTGTATGTTTTGGAAAATGTGGATAAAAGGACAAAGATCAGAAGTACAGGGGAAAAGGTGTGCAAGTGGTTTGAAACAGGGCTTTTGAAACATTGCTGGAGAATTTGCTGGAAACATTGACGGAAAATGCACTGGCTATGTATATTACAATACCTTAGCTACAACTCATAAAAGGAACCAAGTTAGCAATTCTTTTCCAGATCCATGCAATCGGTACAATTAGGATCCTTTTTACATGAAAACAACTTCAAGATTGACGAATATGTGCACAGAACATGAGGGGGGCTTGACATTATGCTATACATATGATAATTATCATATATGTAGCTACAACAATCCCTGGTCACTAGCTAGCACTGCAGTATTTGAAATTCAACAAGATGCGCATGTGCACAGAGAATTCAGTCTAAAGCATAGAAAGATTACAGGCAAAATGTTGACTATACAGACAATTGTTTGAACCAAGGATGATGTTGGGGTGTTCCTAGGCCTGTCACGATAATAAATTTTGCTGGGCGATTAATTGTCTCAGAAAATATTGTGATAAACAATAATATTGTTTGAAATTTGACAATAATTAGTAATTATTGTCAAATTTAAGAAGAAATGTTGGTTAATTTGTTTTTAGTGTAGTGCCTTTTTTGACCACTGGATGGCAGTATATGACTGTTTGAACCAAAGGATGGATAGTGAGGGAGTGAGCAGATTGTCTCTTTAAGAAAAATGGGAGGGAGGCCCCTTGATGTGACATGGGTTGTCGCTCCTTATTTTTTTCGGTTCTCAAAATGGCAGACGCTCTGTGTGGTTTGAGCTCTTTAGCATAGCATTCTTCCCACAAAGCTTTGAATATAAAATCAGTAAACAAGTTCTCAGCTTCTTTTTACAGAGACAAACAACTTTTTACATGAAGGCACAGGTTTCAATGTGAATTTTGAAGCTTCAACAAGATCTAGTTTTTTTTCTGAGGTCAGCCTGCTAGCTTAGCTATTACCTTAGCTTTTCAGCATAGCTGCTTTTAATGATCCAAAAACACAATTTTTAGATCATTAAAACTGATTTTAAAGAGAAAGGAGAAAGGGAGCGGTCAGTGAAGAGCACCGGAGTTGAGTCTTTTGTCATCCAGTGTCCATTAGAAAGAGGGAGACACAAAGAAACCATAAAACCGATAAATGAAAATGAGGTAGATGCTGTAATTTTCATTTATCATGCGATTAATTGATTTATTGCTTATTGCGACAGGCCTAGATGTTCCTACATCTTAAGAAGGGTGAATGACACAAACAGCACTCTACTATATGTTATCGTCACTGCTTTTCATCTATTATGCAAGAAAAATGCAGAAAAACTATTGACTGCAGCCCTCCGTAGTGTGCACCTATACAGGGAGTCTCCGAAATCCTCCACCCTGAGTCCTGGATTCATAAACCTTTTTAGAGAAAACAAGAGCTGTGTTGTGCGCACCAATGGTTAAATTGATTCCACTCATAAATGGAGTTGTGTAAACTGTGCCTAAAGGGTCATAAAATGACTAGACTTGTCAACCAAAAGCTCCACCTTGGAGAGAGAAAAACACATTTTTGACAACTTCCATATAGCAAACAATCTATGTGTTAACGGAAAACTCTACAAACCAACAGCAGTAAATGCTCCAATCACAAGTCACTTCCCAGAAACATCTTATCCCCGCACTTCAATGAATTCTGTGTGGTTTCTCTGTCCATGAGCACAAAACCCTTTAGGACCAAATTAATGAACAAATGCTGTATTCATGATATTTTGGGGTCAACTGTGCTCCAGCATTTGACAAGTCAGTCTAAAGTTTGATATTATGGTTCAACAGATGATGACAATGTAATGATGAGCTGGTTTGACAGCTGTCCTCATTTCATTTACCGGTACTTTATTTACAGAGGTTAGTTACATAAAGACACTGTCTCATTTGAAGGAGGCACCCATTACCCAGGGCTTCCTTTTGCTTCTCTCTCGGGGGGGTCTGGGTGTCCCTGTTCTGGGCTTGGGGGCCGCTGTGTGTCTGTGGTTCCGGTCTTCCCTGTGTTACCTTCGTGTCCTGTGGGGACGGGTTTATGGGTCCCCACATCCACTATTGAACATTTTTATGGAGAAACCTTATAGTGATAAGCATGCTCACACAGGTGTTTAGATTCAGGTGTTTATCAGATACACACTCAGTTGGGTTGTGGTGGCCATTGAATATATATTGTATTACCATGTACTGTATAAAATACTTTCTAGTGATGTTATAAGTATCATTATATAAGTTGTTTGTTGTTGTGGTTTCTTGGTTTTGTCGGGGGGGGGGGGGGGGGGGG
>NC_056498.1:64981778-64993413 GCF_014905685.2 Nematolebias whitei | reverse complement strand
TCTCTTTCTGCAGGTCTAGAGGCAGACTTCAATGATGTTGATTTGTGTTCTCTTTATCCCTCTCTCTCTCCTCTATTCCTATTTTCTTCTTTACATTTTAACTCTTCTCTCACTTTTATGCTTTGTTATCTTCTTTGTTTTCCGTCCCCGTGTCCATTACATCTGAAACAAACCCAAAGCATATTCTAAAAAAATTTAAATTATATATCAAGTGGAGCATTAAGGCCAGCCATAATGCTCTGCTTGTGAAAGTCAATCTGTTGGGCATCACTTTGACACTCAGACAATAATTCTAAGTGGGTATGTTTACATGGACATAAGTAACCGGATCAAATGGCCGGTCGGAATAAAAGTGTGTCATGTAAACGCTCCGTTCGGGTTATTTTTTGTGTATTCGGCGCGATCCGTTATAATTTGTGATCAGAACGAAACGGGTGGTTTACGCCGATCCGAAACCCGATCGGTGCGCATGTAAACGCTTGATCTGTTCGTTTTTATCTGATGGTGAAAAACTGACCTGACTGCGCATGTGCGACTTTGCCATTTCCGCCTGGCTAATGCAAATAATATTAGCATGTCAGGGAAGTAAAACTGGTCGGTGAGCGACACAACATTTCTACTAGAAACTTTGAAAGAGCTCAAAATGATCTGTATTACCTGTAGCTCAGTCAGGGAGTGCAGCAACGTCTCCACCTCATTAAAACCTGTCGCGAGTCCATTTTGGGTGCTCAGGTTTGTTTACGTTCACCCGGAAGTAGAACTTCTTCTTCTGTGGTTTTTTTAAGGAGAGTTTACCACTCTGCGCATGTCAGTACTGCTGTTCAGAACAAAGCCCGCTGCATGTAAACGCTCATCATGAACAGATTGTGCCCATGTAAACAACACATTTGAATTATTCAAACAGAACACATTTCAATCCGGTCAAAGAATTCTGCGCATGTAAACATAGCTAGTGTCACAATGCCGGACAGGACAAGGGGAAAAAATAAATAAAAAAGAGGCACCCATTATGCAAAAATAAAACAATGCAATCAATAAAATCAGTACAACCAATTTGTATAAAATATGCATATCAATACAACTATGTTTAAAACCAAAACAAAAACTTTAATTGACTCCTCACAAGTAATTTTTGTGTACAGTTGTAGTTTCTGAGAGATGAACTGTACAAATTTGATGCTAAATGTCCACACACAAAAGAATCATCGCCTTTTTTTTTTTCTGTGATCAAACTCATGTTCCTGTTTGTCAGTGGTGACTTCAGGGGCACTTATGAGTTCATGTGTTGCATCTAGTACAGCAACAAATTTTCTGGTAGCACTGAATTGACCTGAAAAGGAACGGGAGGACTCTCACATGCTTGTGTCCATGAAAAACATATCCTCCACAAGCCTTGCAGTCAAACAGATGCTGAAACGGTTAATTGCTGACAGAGCCAAACTAAAGTATAGCTAAATGACTAAGTTAGCTATTCATGAAGTAGCACATTCAACTTGGGAGACCTCTCTGATAGTTGATTCTACTTCAGAGGGTTTCATTATTTTTGGCCTGGACACAAATAAAATGCAAGCAAAACATTTTATTGTCCCAAACGAGGGAAATCCTAAGAGAATTTGCTGTTATACCAAATTCAGTTTATCAAATCACAAACCAATTACAACACCCCCCATAAGACAGACAAGAAAGTATTATTCATGGTAGAATGATGTTTGGAATATACATCTAAGTGTATGTTTATGACACGCTGTAGAGCCCTGGTTATGTGCAGATATAGAATATTAGTTCCATAAGTTACTCTCAATTGCAGTCACTCTCATTACCCATGGGCATTTTCCTGTTTCATGGAATGATGAAGAGTGTTTCTACTTCAAGTCGAATAGAGGGGTGTATACAACATTAACACGTGCAGGACTCTCAGGCGTCCCATCTGAAAAGCCAATATGATTTAGGAGAGCTAATTTAGAGCAATAAGCATTGAACACGGTGAAAGCATCTCTATGCAACTACTACACAGAATGACCTTGAATAAGCAGTAAACCAACATAATGGCATTCTTTATCGGAAGAACACTGTAATCCTTCTCTCACATTGTACCACCAAATCTAATATGTGCTTGCTTATCTACTGCCTTAATAAAAGACATAAAAGGGAGATGTTTGCATTATTGTATCTGTTTCACCACTGAGCTGCAATTCATAACAGTGAAAACCCTCTTAGGTTTGAAAATAAAGAGCAGCTTTTACTGCTGTGCCCATGGTTGCAGACAAAAAGAGTTCATCTTGTTTTCAATGTTCTGTAGTAACTTCTAGTCCGACATACAGAGCAATCTGGTTTTGATTTCTTTATCTGCCATGCCTAATCACTCCATAGTTTAGCTTCTTAATCTAACAAGTTCTTATTCACAACATATGATACTCACCAAGCAGCAGTAGTCATTTACACACAGTTAAACTGTTTTGAGAAGAATAACTACAGCTGACAACAACACAGTATACCACTCAAGAAGTTCATGATATAGGTTATTTTGGCCATACTGGGATGGGTCTCTTTAATATGTTATAGTCAGACAAGACTCAGTTAATTATGTCAGTGCAGCAATTTGGTATGTGTGTATGGAAAATGTGTCAGAAATAACTACTTGCAATAAAGTCCATGCTCAATAATACAGGTATAAAATCTAACATTTTTCAGTCAGGTCATCTGGACAGTTTTTTGTTTGTTTTTTTTTGTGCTGAAACGTTTCATCTTCGATTTCATTGTGTGTTTCCTTGACTGATGAAGCCTTCCGGATCGAAGGCGAAACGTTTCAGCACAGAAAAAAGAAACTGTCCAGATGACCTGACTGAAAAATGTTGGATTTTATACTTGGATTATTGAGCATGGACTTTGTTGTTTTCAACCAGTTTGGCAAGACTGTCAACAAGGAAGAGAGCTAATATGGAGGAGCGGTGTACCAAAGAGACCATCTAATCACAAGCAGAACTGGTTTGTTCCACTTTGGAGTAAGCTGATGGAGGAAGAATCAGACAACCTGACATATTATTTTATAGTGTGTTTTTGTTTTGTTTTTTTACTTGGAAAAGTGTGCAAACAAACCTCAATTCTGTGGACTGATGTGAAAATTCCATTTAACTATAAATTGAATGCTCACAGACAGAATATAATTCATACACCCCAGCCATGATATAGTGCATATAATATAAGCTGCTGTCTAAATATTACTGCACCATTACACTGTTATAGATTTCTACCTGTAGTGTGAAACCATCATTGGTCTTCTAATGATATGATGATAGAGCTAGGGCATAGTTCCATTAATTCATCATACTAAATTCTCTTCCCTAGCTTCCAGAGACCCTGCTAATACAGACATCATCTCCTGTCCTATGCAGATAATAAAGGCTTGTCAGATCCACAGCAATATTAATTAGCACTTCTCTGAGGTGAAATTCAATCAATTGCAGTCCCTCTGATAGCTTTTTAGCAGGTTATGCAAATCAAATGTGCCCACTGTCACCACCACGGTGGCCACGAGGAAACAAACTGGGCTCTATAGTCCCTTCTCAGACTCCTGTCCTCCTCCTTCTTCTCCTCTTGCTCCTGTCACCATGCTAACACATTCATTACTTTAACATTTGAGCTCTCCTAGCTCTGATAACATCAGCAAGGGTGAGAAAAGAAAAAGGGGGGTCTTAATGCTCATTTAATTAGAATTAGACATATGGCGTATGGAGCAGAGAGGGTGACAGGCCTTGCAATGACTCACCTAAGGGGAACAGAGAGACAGCACTCAGACACCATGAGATCATAGGAGTACAATAATGGATTTAAAGGGTTCTGAATGGGCTGACAAAATGCACCGAGTATGTAACAGTTTCGGCATAAAACAGGGTTAAGATAAAAATTAATATTAAACCAGCAACAGAGTCATGAACCAGCATTATTACTCAAAGTCATCAGAATCTTTTCTTTAAACATATCATTTAAAATATATATATATTCTGATCACCTGCAGCCAAAGGCAGAGGCAACAGTGTGTTTGCCATGTATCTGCATGTGTTTGTTTGTCTGTTGTATTCAGAAAGGTATATCATAAACCAAAGGACAGTTTCCAACGGAATTCTCAGAAAGTAATCACTGAATACAGTATATACTGTACCTGTGTTTCCCCTACCATTATACAAGCAGGGCGCCCCGCCTTGTCAACAGAACCAAGCGCCCTGCATGACCCCACCACCCTGTGAAAACTGATGGCACTGACATAGCGCTAAGCTAGCGGCGCGCAGTACAGTCTACCTATAATACTGTACTGTAAATAGTATATTGAACATTATTGAACATTATTATTGTTATTCTTTATCTTATTTCTTTATATATAGTTTTTTTTTTTTACATTTTAGGAACTTTTTGTGTGAATCTTTTTATCTGTTGCTGCTGTTACACTTGAATTTTCCATTCGTGGGACAATAAAGGCTGTTTCTATTCTATTCTTCTATTCTATAGACACATTGGCTAAACAGCTACAGAGGTAGCACCATGGGTAGCACTCCGTCTCCCTCATGTTGAGCCAAAGTTTGACAAAAATGGTTGCAGCACTGTTATTTCCCTGCATAAGGTCAGTCTAAAATTCAAGCATGAAAGGTGGTGGGCAATATGCAGTCCTTTGAGGAATGATGGGCTTTTAATTATCAATCATACATAAAATAATATTAAAAGTTTAGTTGAGAAAACAAAAGGAGCTTTAGCTTAACTACATTCATTCATCAATACAAATGAGTACTTCAATAAAAAAAAACGTGAGGAAGTACAAAGCTAATGGCTACAAAAATCTCTCTTTGGAACTTATACATTTTTAATGTCACTGTATAAAGGATGGGCTGTGGCAGAGCAAATGGCATTGGACGCTAATTGATCTGCACCTTTAATGTGTGTGAAACAAGGGAGCACAGAGCAACGCCGCAAAACTGTCATCTCAGCTTTTTCCCCTCTAATGTGGCTATAAATCCTGTAGTTGCCGCCCCCACAGTCAGATGTTTTCATTACTACCATATCAGTTTTATTGAAATTACTGACATCTGCATGTTTCAATAACCGTAGGTCCTCCAAAGCTGTTGTAACAATTTTAAACAGGGAGCCGCACTTTGCATTCTGGATCAATTTTCTGCTCTTGAGGGACAACAGAAGGATTGCGGTATTGGGAAAGGCATAGAGGCCCTGATAGATTGTGTGGTTACCCTGTGACGGAGACAAACAGTTTAATCCGGTGTAAATCGGCAGCAGCAGGGTGAGATTGTTTTATACAGAGATGTAAATTATATTGTCAAAATCAGTCATCTTCTAGGTATGGGGCTTAACAGAAGCCACTTTAGAATAGGGAAGACAAACGCTTATCTTGCTCTGCAAACCCTGGGGGGAGGCACAGAGCCACCTGGAGCTAGCTCTCTCTTTGTGTGGACATATCACATCAAATGAGAGGAAGCACAAATACCTGCTGAATAAGGTGTTTGGGATTTATCAAAGCTGAAAACTATGACACAAATTTGTACGTTGCCGGCTGCAGTGTAGGTTCTTATCATTTCGCTATAATGGGATCCCAGTGCAGCGCAAAACAAACAACACCACAACCTAATATAATAGACAGTATGAGACTTGGAGGTTACAGAGACATGGTAATGCATGTATTCCTCCCATTTGAATTATCTATGGTCTGTCTATGCATAATGCATACTGGGATGGGTCCCATTATTATGGCAGAGCCAGGCAAATGAAATATCCCTGGAGTTTTCTTGGAGACTCAGTCCACTAAATCAATGCAGCACTTTGATAAAGCTGTGTGTCTGGATAATAAGTCAGCAATAACTACTTGCAATCATTTCATTAGGTACAGTATGGATGATACAGTTAGGGAAATGAGACAAAGAGGTTGAGCCTCTAATGTGGAAAGTGCTGGCGTGTGGTGTATGTCTGTGGGCGAGTGGGCATGTGTGCATGTTTTTTCATGCAATGATGGGGACTAGAACCAAATGAAATGCCAACTTTTAGGAACTTTCTGTAAATGTGGGAAACGTATGGTCCCAATACATACAACGTTTTTCTTTTATTTATTTATTATTTTAGCACTTTTAGGGGGAGTAACGGATAAAATAAAGTTGCTGGTTAGGTTAACTTGGGTAGTCCAGACATTTTGAAGTGATGTTCTGTCAAATAGTTATCAATAGTTTGTACTTTATCTGCCAAGATATCAGTCCTAGAGCACAGAGACTGCAGAAGAAGGCTGCAGTCTTCCTCCAGTCTAAGCTATAGGGTTAGGTTTGTCGCTAAAATGCTAAAAAGGTGATTTTATAAGTATGAAAAACAACATAGGGGGCCCGGTTTGGCTAGCCATTAGTCATAGTCTGTGTTATTTGACTTATGTCAAGGTTGATAAAGTACAACCTATTGATAACTATCTGACAGAACACCACTTCAAAAATGACCAGACTATCTCTTTAAGGCAAAGGTTAGCATATGGCATTCAGCTGTGATGTTTGTGGACAGAGTAAAGGGCTGGAAAATGCACTGATGCATTGTATTGTGTCAATGAAGTGTCCCCATGGGCAATTAGTGACTGACACGTGAGTCTTTGTGTGTGTGCGTACGTGCATGTGTGTGTGTGTGTTACTTTATTCCTAAATGACTGTGTTTCATTGTTACCTAAAGCATGTGTGCCTGGTATGTGTTATCTCTGTGACTTGGACTAGACTGATGAGGCTTTAGTATATCTGTCAGGCACAGTTTGGGGATTGGAGGAGTAGGCGTGCAGTGGCTGGTGGCCATACATCTCTATTACACTAGATGGTCACCACAGTACCCAGCTGTTTATTCTCATTATCTCACACATTGGCCTTCCAAACCAAGTCTCTACAGCTTCCCCACAAAGTCAAATCCATTGTAGCCCAGCTCAAGCAGTCCAAAACAGATGTCACGAATAAATTATGCTGTTAGTTATATATATATATATATATATATATATATATATATATATATATAAATTATGCTGTTAGTTATATATATATATATATATATACATATATATATATATTTATATATATATAGTTTAGTCAATGTGTATTTTATCAGCCAGTATATCATAAAATGTACACTGTAAAAGCACAAGGTAAAGGACAGAGAGAAAGTGTTATCAGCAAAAATCAATTTTGATGATCAATTCCATTTTACAAGCGCTCAATAATTCCTCCTATATTTCACTGTTTCACTATTTCACAGCTGTGGAGGAATGACAGGTTTTGGATATTATATCTGTCTTCTACATAACAATAGTTGTCTGTTGTGTGCTGAAAAAGCAGCCTTGTGACAGTGAGGCAGAAGAATTAGCGGACTCTCTTGGTGTGTGATACGAGAGAAAAGGCTGCTTTTATAGCGATGCACAGACAAGGCTGCAGTGAGAAAAGCTAATGGCTATGATTAATGACAAAGGGCCAGAGGAGAGCCGGGACACAGACGGTACATATATCATCCTCTCCCATCAGTCTGTGCACCTCCCAGGACCCGCTCGGCAGAGAATGGGGAGGGTTGGGGAGGTGGAGGAGGAGGTGAAAGGAAGAGAGACAAAAAAAGAGAAGGGAGAGAGTTATCTACTCCTAGTCCTTTACACACAGGAATTGCTTTTCTCTTATATGAGGAAAATGAAAAAAGTGACAAAGAGGTGATAAGGTGAACAAGAAAATGGCGTGTAAAATAACTAGGAGATATTCTGTGAGGGAGGAAAGGAAGGGAGCAGTCTGTGATCTTTCCAGATTTCAAGCAACTTGACTCTTCACATGCCGTAGCCACATTTCCAAGGTCTTATTTGCCATATGGTCTGCCCTGTTTAGATGATTTATTAGGTGAGGAAAAGCGCACTGATAAATTTTACTGTGTTCCCCTGCACATGCAACCCACAGCGTCAGTACCCAAACTCTGCCTTCTTTATTGGAAACTTTTAGTATCTAAGAGGGTAACCATCTATTTACGAGTTAATGTAGAATTTTAAAAAATTATCTTCGCTTCTCACGCACTCTACAAAAAAGGGCCTGAATAGGAATGGGAGGGAAAGAAACCAGATCATATCCATATGTCTGCCACTCACGAGCACCCTGCATTTAGCAAGGCGCTGGTGTATTTCTGCTTAATTGAAGCATTCAGCTGTTTACAGCGCTCACAAAAACAGCAAGAGTTTATTTATGGCCAATTACAGAGTGGTGTTTTGAGTGAAGGGGGCCCATTATGGATCCCAGCCCTTTTGATTCTAATTAGTCACTGTATTCAGGTTTCTGTTTTACATGCCTGATTTACTGGGAGATGGGCGGCAGGAGTGAGAATTAATTTCCTATTAAACAACACATACCCATTGCTAAATCAGACAAAAGCTTGCTGGGAGACTAGACATGAAAACAATAACAGCTGAACAAGCTGCTTAAATACAGCAGGGTTCACCTTTTTATTATTCTTTTTGTGTGCAAAATTTAAGGAAATAAAAATGCATTAAAATAGTTGAAAATGTAGTTATTTTAGCTTTAATCTGACTTTGTTTTAATAGTGTATTGTCTAAATTTTGCCTGCTACAGAGAGGGAGAAAGGCAAACATGTTTTTGTCTATGTGTGTGTGTGTGTGTTTTTGCCTATAGCCGTTGTATATCACAAATATGAACCAGTGGTCAAACTCTAATGAAACTTGATTGCAATCTTCAGATACACATCTGTTACTGATCACCTTTTGTCACCCATTTAAGATGACCACAACTAAGCATCTTTAGCAAATACAAAAATGGCTATAACTCAACCACTCTTACAGAGATCAAGCTAAGATTTGGTGTCAGTAGCTCAGTCACCCATAGCACTTGCTCTGAGCACTAACTGAACAAGTTTTTTTTTGTTTGTTTTGTTCAATATTTCATAAAATTTGTAGTCAACTCTGACAATCTTTTAGCAAAATATCTCATGAACCACATGATGTATTTAAATTACACTTTCATAAATCATTAAATGTATTTTAACAACTGATTTGCTTTAGGAGTAAGTCCACTTCAAGATGGTTGTCAACCATTAGATCCTAGAAAACAAAAATAGTAACTACTTGATTAATACTACGGATATTAAAAATCTAAAATTTAGTGTAGTTGTACCTGAAATTCCCTCTCAACATACTCAGACAACTATAACATTTTGTGCCAGACTGAGTGGAACATGATTTGCAAGCTTAGCAAAACAGCTTCAACTCTGTCCCTTCTTTTGTTAAAAACGATCTTAGCTTAAATCTCTGACTTGAAAGGCAGTGGGCAATACGCATTACTTCAATGAAGTGTAAGATTTTAGATATAATATTTTTAGTAGAGTCTTTCTTCTTCTTTTGGCTTTTCCCTCTTCAGGGGTCACCACAGTGAGTCATCCTCTTACATCCCACTATGTCCTCTGCATCCTCTGTCTTCACTACCTGCATATCAAATCTAACAGCATCCATACATCTCCTCTTTGATTTTTTTTTTTGCTGGCAGCTGCATTTTAAACACCCTTCTACCAATATACCCACTGTCCCTCCTGTGGACATGTCCAAACCATCTTAGTCTGGCCTCTCTAACTTCATCTTCCAGTTGTTCAACCTGTGCTGTACCTCTGATGATCTTATTCCTAATCTTATCCATTCTTGTCACTCCTAAGGAGAACGTCAACATCTTCATTTCAGGCACTTCCAGTTCTTTCTCCTTTATTTTTGTCACTGCTGTCTCCAAGCCATACAACATCTCACCACTGTCTTGTAAAATGTTCCGTTGACCTTTACTGACACCCTTTTGTCACAAATCACTCCTGAAACTTTTCTATATTCACTCCATTGTGCCTGGACTCTCTTTTTCATCTATTTTCCACATTCTCCATTTTCCTTGACAGTGGATCCCAAGTAATTGAAGTCCTGCACCTTTGTGACCTCTGCTCCTTGTAGCCTCACTGGTCCATCTGGCTCCCCCTCATTCACACACATACTCTGTCTTACAAGGGCTGACTTTCATTCCCCTTTGTAAAGTGCATACCTCCACCTCTCCAAGTTCTCTTCCACCTGTTCCTTGTTCTCACCACTGATCGTCTGCAAACATCATAGTCCACAAGGATTCCTGCCTGACCTCATCTGTTAGTTGGTCCATCACCCAAGCAAACAAGAAGGGGCTCAAAGCCAATCCTTGATGTAATCCCACTTCCACCTTGAAGCTATCTGTCACTCTACAGCACATCTCACCACTGTCCTGCTGTCCTCATACATGTCCTGTATCAGTCTAACATATTTTTCTGCAACTTTGGATTTCCTCATGCAATACCACACCTCCTCCCATGGCAACCTGTCATATGCTTTTTCTAAATCCACAAAGACACAATGAAGTCCTTTCTGAGCATTTCTGTACTTATACATCAGCATACTCAACGCAAATATGGCATCTGTGATGCACTTTCTCAACATAAAACCATACTGCTGATCACAAATAGTCACTTCTTGTCTATGTCGAGTGTCCACAAGTCTCTCCCAGATCTTCATGTGGCTCATCAACTTAATTATCCTGTAATTGTTACAACTCTGTACATCAGCCTTGCTCTTAAAAATGGGCATACGAACACTTCATCTCCATTCCTCAGGCATTTTCTCACCCTCAAATATGCCATTGAATATTTGACTCGAAAACCTCACTGCCATCTCTCCAAGACATTTCCAAACCTTCACTGTTATGTCATCAGGTCCTACTGCTTTCCCCTTCTTCATTCTTTTCATAGCTTTCCAAACGCCACCCTCACTAGTCTTTCCTACTTCCTGGTCCACTGTTTCTATGACCTCAACTCTTCTTTCACTTTCATTCTTTTCATTCATTAGCTCTTCAAAGTACTCCTTCCATCTTCCCATCACAGTCCCCTCACTTGTTAGAACATTACCATCCCTATCTTTCGCAAGCCTAACCTGCTGCACATCCTTTCCAGCCTGGTCCTTCTGTCTCGCCAATTGGTACAAGTTCTTCTCACCCTGTATATTGTGCAACTTCCCAATAGGGATGCACCGATCCACGTTTTTTAAACTTACAATTCGATCCAGATACCCAAGTCTGGATATAGTCTGATACCGATCCAGTTCTGATATCTTCATCATTATTGATTTTATATGAGGCTGTAATAATCTCGTCTCAAGTACAATTTCTACAAATATATGCATGCTTGTCTAAAAAGGCAACTTGAGGTAAGTTTTATTAATGTTGGATAAGTTTCAAAGTAAGTATTAAATTCTGCTAACACAAAACATGTTTTATTTATTCCTAGCTTTAAAGTGGATATTAAAGTGATTAATTTAAGTGATTGTTTGTTTAAAGTTTTTTTTTTAATAAGAGGGCCATAAAATAATTTATTTTCTTCTTTCTGTACTCTTTTCATTCAGTGTTTTCTTTTTGATGATTTTGTTTTGTTTATTTTGTTTCTTTTAAATGAATGAATAAAAGAATTAAATAAAATAAAACATTACATGTTTTTTAAACATCTGCTAAGTTCATGGCATAAACCAACACAGACGTTACTGTTTTTAGTATTATACATAGCTTTATATTGTTGCAGTTTTTTCTTATGTATATAT
>NC_056498.1:64941488-64981678 GCF_014905685.2 Nematolebias whitei | reverse complement strand
TGATTGTCTACTGTTGTACTGATAAATATCTTCTGGAGGGTAAACTATAGCTTGGCTGCAAGTATCAAGCTGCAAAATCCTTTGTTGTCTACAGCTGATAGCGGGTGGTCATTAATTACAATGAAGTTTAGCAACTTCTCGGTAATCATTCGAGCTCCGGGGCTTCAGCGGTGTGTTCTTTTTGTTCAGTCTGAAGCAGGCAATCTGATTTCGGTCAACCGTGCTCAGTCTGCCCCTCGTCTAATACGAGCAGACTGAGCGGGGCAGATTGGGCGCGACTGCCTGCTTCGGGTTGAGCGAAAGGAGTGCCCCGCTGAAGCCATGGAGCTTGAATGTCCAATGTAAAACTAACTTTACTGTGGTTTAATGCGGTGCTATGGCTCTGCGGACATTGCACATTGCTGTCCTGCTTTGTGGTGTTTCTAGTGTAAAATATTTTAACACAGTGGGCATGTTTCAATGAAAAGTTGGTTAGCTGTTAGCCACAGTGCTGCTCACTCAGTCCTCACGTTGTAGCAGGCTGCAAACTATGAAATGGATTTCCTGAATGTGAGGCAGGTCTTATTACTCTGGGTTCATGAGACACGCCTCCTTTCAGGAAATCCATTCCATAGTTTGAAGCCAACATGCAGAGCAGCTGGCAGGGAATCACATGAGAAGTTTCAGCAGACACAGACATGCATCAAGGATCGGAAATCGCTGAAGTTGGGATCGGAAAAATCCGATACGTAAATTATGCTGGTATCGGAAGCCGATACCAGATCGGATCGGCCCCATCCCTACTTCCAATACAACTCATCATATGCCTTCTGCTTTGCCTTAGTTACCTCCCTCTTTACTTTACATTGCACCTTCTTATATTACTGTCTCCTCTCTTCAGTCTTCTCGTTGTCATGTTTCTTCTTGGCTAACCTCTTTCTCTGAATAGCTTCCTGCAATTCACTATTCCACCACTAAGTTTCTTTATCTTCTATTCTCTGTCCAGATGACAGACCAAGTATCTTCCTACCTGTCTCTAATTACTGTTAACTGAAGTAGCCCAGTCATCTGGAAGCTCTTTCTTACGTTTAACAGCTCCTCCCTGAACTCCTCCAAGCATTGTTCCTTCCTCAGCACCTTTCCATCCTCTTCTCTGATTTTACTCTTTTTCTCTTCTTCACAAAAGTCAACCTTCATACAACAATTTTTATAATAGAATCATGTTTAAAATAATAAAATCACTGTTATACGATAATACTATAAGAATTGTCACAGAAGTTAATGATAGATCACTGAAACCAATGTATTCATTAAGGTAAAAGATGCATAGAATATTATTACACAGCAGTACCAAAAGAAAGCAAGAAGCGCAAGTCAGTGCTATTAAATGGAAGGCTTGTGATAGCAAGCATGCTGTTTTCTTTTCACTCTGCTAGCCTTGTAAACTGATGACAAGTGTATTCATTACATGAAAACGGTTTGCCAAACAAGTGCCAACAGCTTCCCAACAATGAACTGTTAATTTGCAACTAAATGGGAGTCCAGTGAACATTCAAGGTTTCATTTGCAAACCAAAGCTGGGCCTTTGAAGTACAAATATTCCACAGTCAACAAATAAAAGTCACAAAGTTCAAAGAAAACAAAAGGACTCGCTAACAGAATGGATGTCAATATGTTACCTGACCTCCCAGACAAACAGGGGTTTTCAAAGTAAAACAATACCCCACAGCAAGGAAAATGAAATTTATTACCACAGAACAAACATAAACCTTGCATCTACAACTCGAGTTACCAGGAAAAGGCAACAATTAAAAGAATTCATGCATATTTTTTTATGTTTTCCTCCCGTTTTTATGATCAGTTGTTAACCAGCGCTGTTCTGCTTTGTTCCTCTTAAAGGCTTTTGACTTATTTATGGTGACTGTGCAGCAATTAATATTGCACATGCTGCATTGTCATTTTTCAAGCCATTTCCCAGGAAATGTTCTACACCCAGTAATGGCCCCTCTAACGCTGTAGCTGTCATGTCCTGGACAGCTGCATTTTTACAAGACAAACTCAGACACCTCACACTCGTCTCTCTGCGGACTAACTTCCTGCTCATTGCCACACAATCAACACACACACCCACACACAGAGGCCATCACCAGCAGCTGTTATTAGCTGCATGGAAAACTTTGATTAATATTTCCCCCCTTGTGGCAAGGCTGCTGAGCGAGTGTCACCTTCTTAACACTGGCCCACAAAAAGCTTTTCTTTCAGGGACCTCACGTTGCCAGGTGGAGATGATAAATCTTCAGAAGGATCCCCCAAAACCTCATCAGGCTAATTACAGTGTAGTCATGCAGCTCTGATGTATGTCTATGTCTGTGCCTGTGTTCACACATGTTTGGGTGGAGGTGTGGAGTGAAGCCAGGTTAACGATGCCAGAACAGCTATGGAGAAAAAAAAAATACTTTAAGGTTTCTAATTAGCCATCTCTCAAGCATCAAATTACCTATTTGGTGTTCCTTTTAAGGTTCAGCGTGATTATTAAAAAAGCGCTCAAACCTTTAACTACGAATCAAGTACAACTCAGGAGAGAGAGTTTGACTCTGGTGCATAATAAACACAAGCATGAAATGTGTGAACACCAACCTGGCTGACACATCTGAATGTAAACAGTTGTGTTGAAAGATTCTTTTTTATCACACTGTTTCTATCATTAAATTGGAGGGCCAAGGTGAAAAATAACATCATGTACGGATTCAAAACTGTGAAATGCTGACAACAAATGTGACAGCATCATTAACTCAAAACACAGCTTGTGCATACAATGTCACGGGTTAGTCACAAAAAAATATATGTTTACAGTTAAAAGAACCATATGACACATCTAGGATGGGTTTCAGAATAAATAAAATAATAACTTGCAATATGACTAGAGAAATACTTTAGCTTGTGCAGAGACAAAACAGTGTTAATCCAAAGTTGTTATGTGACACATCTTTTAATTATGACACTTTTTGGTTACACACTTCAAGCCATGGACCTGAGACAGTGTGCTAATAAAGTGTTACCAATAGGAACATGTTTGCTTCCACCTACAGCCTGAGCCAATAATACCACAAAGAAGTGTATAAGATGTTATATTTGTGTCATCCCACGCCTTAGCGCTCTTACACTGGTGTAGTGCACAGCTATGTCAGCTGTTGTCTTTTGGTTCCACAAAACACCAAAGAGCTCAGAGCACCTGTTTTTGACTTCCCATTGTGCATGGATAGAAAGATAGAGGATAGTTAAGGTGTTTTTCACCTGATGCTCTGTGTCAAAGAGGCTGTCATGCCCATCACTGCCCCAACAGGCCCGCTAATCACACATAGACACAATGTCAGAGATAACAAGCAAACTAAAAACAACTGACAACAACCTTTACTCTTTATTCATTGATTTCTATTGCATCTTCTTAAGAAAACCAGCTTTGACTACAAATTTGTTCTCTAGCCTCAAAGAGGTTACAGATTTCCAGCCATTTAGTAGAAAATGAGAGGCAGCAGCAGATTTAGGGATTGTTACAGCCTACAATGGCATGTCACAGTCTGGCTGGGTTGAGTGCAGTGTGCCATGTCACTTTTTTGGGCACGCTGTTGCTCAACATCAAGAGAAATCGATGGCGTCTCTACAGGGGCAGAGAGGCCCGTAGAATAGAGGAGCTTCTCAGGTCTGTTTGAACTCATTTTCTTTTCTGGGCGGTTGCCCCTTCGCTCAGCCCCCTAAGGCATCTCTCTCACAGCAGGCCCTGACAGCTTGACACATTGACAGCTGCCGCTGAATGACAACTGATTTGTACAAATTTCAAGCCTTATAAATCTACCTGTCACAACAAGAGCATAAAAGAGCCTGGACCCAGCAGGTATTTCGGAAGTGGTGGGGGAAGAAGAAAAAAAAAAAAAAGATCCGCTTCCTCCTCCTCATCTTCCTCACTGCTGTCAGCCCTGTCTGAGCAGGAGAACAGGAAAAGACAAGAAAGTAAAGCAAATATGAACCTGTTTTCCTTTATCTTTTAATGCCACTATACCATCATCCTCAACCAGGTCCATTTTGAACAATAACAGGCAAATTCATGTTCCTTTCCTTGCCGTCAGGCGATCAACTGTCTCATTTAAAGATTATAAAGAGAGTATTGAAAATGAAAAAGGGCAATTTTGTTTTACACCAACATTAAAGAAGGCCACCTGCTACTCACAGGATTATCACACCAGTCTGTTTTCCAAAGCTCTCACTGGGTAAATGAGCTGGCTCTTTTTACGGTATTTAAACACTATCCAATACTGCTCTGCTGCTGTGCCCCTCCCGTCCCTCCTACCCTCACTTTTCTTCTCCTGGTAATGGCAGACCTGCCGGGCAAGGCCTATAGCTGCAATAAATCCTCTTCAGGAGTATATCTCAGAGCTAGATATAAACTATGAGAGACGGGGGCAGGGGAAAAAATCAATAGAAGTGACAAACAGAGAAAATGGTTTATAATTCTAAATGAGTTGTCTGTCTCATTTTTAAAAAGATCATAGCTTTTCTGTCATAGCAAATAACAGGAATGGGCCAATTATTTACTAATATAAATGTGATATTTCAGTTTACCTCCTCGACTTTTAACTTATACTTAAATAATAAAAAAAAAGAAAAGAAATTGGACACACTTAATGGTCAACTGCTTTCTGTAAACAGACCATTAGAATAAATGCAGAAACCAAAAAATGGCATACTTTTGCAACCATGCTCACCTATTCTTTAAGAACAATAGGAATATAAAGTAAAAAAAAAAAACGAGGTTGTAAAGCCTTTCGGTTACAACCGTCCATGACTGGTACACTCCTGCAGTTGAACAGGAATGCCTTACCTAACCAGTTCCACTTCTAGCACTTGTTAATCACCAGTAGTGGTCAGTATCCTTGAGGCAGTGATTATCACCATCTTCAGAGAAAGGTGATTCTGCGTGAAAGGTTTTGTTTGCATGCGGTCTGAAAGCGATGAGTTTAGTGACCATATCAACACAGGTCTACCATTCAAAGTTTTCTCTTTCAATTTTCTAAAACAGCCCACTAAACCTTTCCTATTTGCAAGTAGGCAAACCACTCTAATCCCTCCCCATTTGTGTGTATTCATCCCTGTCCTAAATGTGCCCTTCCACACCCTAACCCTCAAAGACCCCTTTGCTACATGAAGCCAGCGACCCTGCTGTTCGATTAAGACCTAGCTCACTGCTTTATCCCTGGGCAGGACCCCGGCTGGGCCAAAAAGCTCAAGTTAAACAGAGGGATTATGCGTGCCACTCCCACCGAGGCAGTCAAACTGTCACACAAGATCAAAATGCTCCCCAGCTTCACTCAGTCATTTAAGGCAGGTGTCCTCTTGTATTTTATAGTTGCTACTAGTTCACAACCTCAGCTGTTCAGAGATAGTAGAAGTTTGTTTTGCTGGTAAAATCAAAGTCAATTCCTTATATTTTTAAAAGAATTTGTTTCAGAGGCACGTTTAAATATAATTCTAACTACTTTTGTTTGTATAAAATAATCTAAATACAACAGCCCCCAGAAACCATCTTAACACCAACACACTGGTTGGTCCACTGTAGGAGTGTACTGCTTGGTAGGGAAAACAGTTTGTATGTGACTTCTCAGATTGATGAAGCCCTTCGGGTGGAGGGTGAAACGTCTCTCAGCAAAAAAAAAAAAAAAAAAAAAGGAACTGTCCACATGACCTGACTGAACTTTATTGGATTTTTTTTTTACCTGGATTACTAAGCGGGCAGCACGGTGGCGCAACTGGTAGAGCTGCTGCCTCTCAGCGAGCAGGTCCCTGGTTCAAACCCCGGTCCAGGGGCCTTTCTGGGTGGAGTTTGCATGTTCTCTCCATGCATGCGTGGGTTTTCTCCGGGTGCTCCGGTTTCCTCCCACAGACCAAAAACATGCATGTTAGACTGATTGGTAACTCTAAATTGTCCCTAGGTGTGAGTGAGAGAGTGAATGGTTGTTTGTCTTGTTTGTCTCTATGTGGCCCTGTGATGGACTTGCGACCTGTCCAGGGTGTACCCTGCCCCTCGCACAGTGATTGCTGGACATGGGCACCGGCGACCCCCGTGACCCAAAATGGAATAAGCGGGTAAAGATAATGGATGGATGGATGGATTACTAAGCATGAACTTTGATATTTTGAACCACTTTGGCTATGGCTGCGTCAGAGGAGTCAACGGGGGAGAGGGCGGGCCCCAGAAACCGTTTTTCTCACCAGCAAATCTGTTGGTCCACTCTGTGAGTGTGCTGCTTGTGGTACTGAGTTTGTTTGTGACTCCTCGGACTGATGAAGTCCTTTGGATGAAGGATGAAACTTCTCAAAAACAAAAAAATAAAAGAAAAAGAAACTGTCCATGACCTGACTGAACTTTGTTGGATTTTTTTACCTGGATTATGGAGCATGAACTTTGATATTTTGAACCACTTTGGCTATGGTTGCCTCAGAGGAGTCAACAGGAGAGAGGGCAGTTCCCAGAAACCATCTTATCACCAGCAAACTGGTTGGTCCACTACGTGAGTGTGCTGCTTGTGGGACTGAATTTGTTTGTGGCTCCTCGGACTGATTAAGTCTTTTGGATGAAGGACGAAACATCTCAAAAAAAAAAAAAAAAAAAAAGAAACTGTCCCGATGATCTGACTGAACTTAGTTGGACTGAAGGAAATGATCAAACCAGAGGATGTGCTATCAATAACTTTTGCCATAAAATGTAAGATGCTTTCAATTAGATAAACCATCACACATCTCTTAGCTGTGTACATTTTTTTAATTTAACTCGGCCGACAAAGTAATGTTGAAATGTAGGCTTACGCAAGAATTACTGGGTCAGATTTATTTACCTTGCTAAAAATGTGGAGCAAGCATTGACACTCCACTGGTTTAAACTAGAGGAGTATTTAAGCATGCAAGTACTTCAGATGTACTATGGGTGAATTAATTTAATTAAATCTAGTTCAAAGCAACATTTTTCTTTCCACTTTCCAATATAAAAAGTTTTCAACAGTGCTGACAAAAACAATTATGCTATTTTGATTTGTTTAACTGACATGTTCTCCTCAGACCATTAAGAAGTTATCGTTTTAGTTTTAGCTTTCACAGCTGTATAAAAATGGTTAAAAAACTGACAAACAAAATGAAAATTGATATTTAAAAAAATAAAAAATAAAACATTCTGGCACCTAACTTTGAGTTAGCTTACCTTCCTGAGGTCTAAGTTCATCATTATGGATATAGACCTTGGAGGTCTATGCCTTCAGGCCATCCTCTTTAAGTTTTCTGTTACTTTGGAAAAAACAAAAAACCCAATGCAAGGGGTAAATTTTAACATCCAACAATAAATGAGCAGAAATAATGATTTTGGCAGCTGTTCGTAAACTGAACCCCTTTTTTTTAAAGACAGGCCTAAAGTCAGATGTTTTTAGTAAGTTGATGACAAGAGCGCTGTTATGTCTTGATAATTTGGGAACACTGGAATGACAAGCATTTGTACAGTAAATAAGTGAAAACAGACTGTGGTATGAAACCGCTGCAGTGGGAAGACAGCCTAAACTCAAAATGTCCCAAATAACAGTGGCAATAACAGCAGAGGGAGGAGGGAGAAACAAAGAACTTTGGTGCTGCGAAATAAAGACTGATGAAAAAATATACGAGCAGAGACTGAAAGAAAGGGCGATGACGAGGCCTTTCCAATAGTCACAAATTCATTAAAAGCACTGAATGGTTCTTATTATGGCATCTGAAGCCCAGCTGGCCTTGGATCCAACAGGTCGGCTGTAGTTCAGCTAAGGGTCTTGTGATCTGGGGTGTTGGGGGTGGGGAGGGAGACTTGGCTCCAGCAGGAGGAGCTGGAACTGAGGGGGCTTGGTAGAGCAAAGGAATGACGAATGGGCCTAAGGGTGAATGCCAAAACCATAAATCCAACCTTGGCCTGACCCCGAGTTCCAATAAAGTTTATTTACATTTTCACATTGTGTCCACCTTTAAAACGCCTATGTTTAGACATTTCAAAACACCGTGACAGACCCATCAATCTTGAAACCAAGCTCTCGCAAGAACAGATGAACGTTGGAACCAGTCTATTCCTCTTTGACCTGAAACACCTCATCCTCTCCTTTTTAAGAATTGTTCAAAGGATACAATTTTGTGTTTTTAAGGTGTTTCTATTTATATTAATTAGTAGCCACCTTTGTAGTCAACCTTCTGAGTTTTGAGTGTGCTCTACAGCATTTAGGGGCATTTAACTTTCTTCAAAGTGCATTTGATATTTTTTCTCAGACTCATTTACAAATGTTTGTTTGCATTGATTTAAGGCTTTATTTAAAGAGCAAATTAGATTAACTTGCAGACATAGGCAGTACAGCACAAACCACTCTATCCCATTTCCTGCAGGAGCATCATGGGAATCGTGTCTATTTACTCTTCCATTCCTTTAATGATTTTCATTCAGAAATCAGTTTCGTGCTTGCTCTCATCAGTCCAACTCAGAATTATTGCTGGCACTATGGACACAAAACTACTCAACTATAATCAGCAGTAGCAATAGTTTACAGTTTTAAAGCCAAAACATACACACGAAAAAAATCTTACAAAACCAAAAGCGCTCATATGCTTTTAACTCTTTTCTTCTGTTTGTGAGAAGACAAATAAATAAATAACTGAAGGCAACATCCTGCCGTTTCACTTTCCAGCAGCTTTGTACGCTGCTCTTTTTGATGTGGGTGCCTGTTGAGAAACCTTGTTTGGACAGCCATGGGGTGGAGCTGGAAGGCTTATAAGTCTGCAACAGAACACAGGCGCACACAGGGCAGCCCGCAGGGGTCCTCTCATCAGCAGAGGGAGGGGATTCTACCACCTTAGTGGGTGAGAAAGGCACAGTATTATTACACCCATCAAGGAAACTCCAGCTGACAATAAATCCCTGAGTGCTTTACAGTGCAGACAGTGAGTGTGAAAGAGTGCCACCGAGCAAAAAAAGGAGGAGGAAGGGGAGACAAGGAGACGAGGGGAGGGAAAAGGGAAGAGGACTATCCCTCAAAAGGTCATAAAGCCTTCAGGCTGTCATTCAAAGGGAAGAGCTATGGCAACGAAAGTGTTTGGAAATCCTATTTTACCGGAGGGGGGGGGGGGGGGGGGATGACCGCAGATTGGTAGTTGTTATTCTCTTTAATCTTAAATAAAATCTGACTCACATTAAGTGTTCCCAAGCTTCAATGAGTATATTTTTTCCCCAGTGATTTAAAAACTTCACAATGAATAAAAAAATAATAAAAATAAATAAATAAATAAATAAAAACATGCAGAGTCGTTGCTACAAGAAAACCATTACTCGAAGAGTGTTCTGTCAAAAAAAATCTGCCCGGAGCTAAAAGTAAAATACACATCTAAAGTAATCACTGATGATTTTGGTCTAGTTCCGCGGTGGAGACAGCACTGTATGGCCTTGTGTGAGAAAACAGGGAACATGCCTAAGTTATTACTGCAGGAAGGCAATCTGTCAAAGCTAGGCTGTTCTGGCATAGCCAATACCACTGGTGAGATCAGAGAGTCAGATTCTGCTTGCAATTACTGCTAAAGGACCTTGGATGCAGGCAGCCTGCTATCAATTATTTCCCTGGCCCTAGACACTTGGAGCTGTCAAAGTCCTACTGTCTTCTGTTTTGTAACAGTGGGCCCTCAGAGACTCAGAGGAAGCTTAGCCTTTCTCCGTCAGCAAGGGAAGATAGTTTGTGTCATTAAGTGGTGCTATTATGGATTCGCACACACTTCAGAGTGTGTTTTTCTCTTGCTTTTCTTGTTTTCCCCTCTCTCTGCCTGTTGTACTACCCCGTGGCATCTCTGTCTGCACTGTATCTGTTTCTCGTTCCCCACCGTGATGAGTGGATTAAAACTAAAAAGAGAAGGCAGACTGAGACGAGTAGTGTTCTAGCTGACAGCTCTGACCTGTGTATTTATGGTGAGACTCGCAGCTCTGATATTCACCCTGGGTACTTTATCTTTACTGCATACTACCCCTAAAAAGGGTGTGTTGATACCATGAGTCTAATCAGGTTGGTGCTCTCAAACTCTCATAAAACTTGAACATATACAAAAATAAATGCTTATTGCGTATTGTGTTACTAAACAAATATGTTTATCTGCCTTGTATATTTTTGTGATTATCCCGAAATTAGAATGATGAAGACAGTTAAGAAAACCTTAATGGGGTATAATGAAATGGCCATATGATCTACTTTGTATTTTGCCACTTATCTGACTATGTTTTGCTGCACATCCTTCCTTCCATGTGTAATAATAGATAGATAAGATAGATTAATCATGTTTTCCACAGCATGACATTACTTTGGCCTACTCAACCCTGAGCTGTCCCCCAGGGCAAGCCCCTGGATCATCCAGGATGGGAGTTTTGGCACCAAATGACAGATTTGCCTCTCGCAGCTCCTGCCAAGTTCCAGGACCTTATCACTGAAAATTACATTCTTATGGTAAGCAAATGTGCACAAAAGCAATACCTTAGTTGAAAGTTGCATGAATCTGTCAGTGAAGGGGTGAGATGTCATTTCATGTGTGGGTTTCAGGAAGTAAACCATGGCAGGAGCTGTGTGTGTGTGAGTGTGTGTGTCAGTGTGTGAGTGGACACACATGGGGCCACTGGGATTCAAGGGGTCAAAGAAAGGTTATAGCCATCAAAGCTTCTTGAGGTCAGCTGCCATCATCAGTAAAGGTATTATCTCCAATTCAAACAGCTGATGCACTGCAGTTTTATCTTTGAAATGATGGCCAAGGAATGGTCAAACAATCCTAATTTTCTTTGTCAGCATTATTTGGGTTATAAATGATAAGAATTTATTGTTGGATTAAAATTAAACCGGCTATCCAAGTGAATGTTAACTAAATGTTAATATTTTACCACTGTTGGGACTTACCTAACTTGGACTAAATATTGAGAAGTTAATGAGCTGCTCATCCCTCATTCTCAATGGCACATGGTGTATGGAGACGTGTCCCACTTCATTGAAAGTCTCCAGCCTCCAGAAAACTGCATATATTGTTGCTCAGAAGTAAAATAAACTGAATCAAGAATTTATCTTTTCCATATCCAGACAAATCTTTCATAATTTTTCCTTATTCAAACTTCTCTGGATTAAGGTGCGTTAACCCCTAACAATGCCAAAAAAAAAAAAAAAAACCTTGACAAAATGAAAACTGTGAGAGGATTGTCAGTCAAACGCTGTGAGCTGTTAAAAAAATTCAGAGGAATTTTGGTAAACAAACGTGGAACTGGTGAAAGGATTCAATTTCTGATAACAGATATTTGCTATTGCAGGGAAATTAAACTTCTGCTTAAACCCTTGATTTTCTTTATCTCCCTATTCTTCAGTGGGTTTAGTCATGCACGGAGAAGGTGCTCAGAACTTTCTAAATACACTTAGAAGGCTTGAAGAGGAACTTGCTTTGTCAGAAGCTTTTGTGAGGGGTTTACAGCTTAAGCCCGTTGCCCTATACACCAGTGACCCCTTTTTTCCTTCTAACTCAAAAGTTTCTTCTAACATCAAACTCTGGATTATCTTTTTGATTTCCTTTTAGGTGAAAAGAGTTCTTAAATCCACAGCTGTGGGGTCTGACAGACAAAGGTGGAGGAAGGGTGACTGTTAAGTCACCATATTTATCATGACTGGGTTACCTCTCCTGTCAGAACCTTTCTTCTTCCACATGCTAATTGGCAATATCTTCCACACTTCTTCAAGCCTACATCACCTCCTGTCACCCCATCCACCCAGCAACACACTCCCCCCTAAATCTATTTCTCCGCCCTCTTCGTCTCCATTTTTTGGCCCCGGCTAACACCCCTCTTACCGAACCCCCTTCTCTGGCTCGAGGCTGGCCCTCTCCAGGGGGAAGCAAGGTCTGTCAAATCAAGTCAAAAGCCTATTAGCATGCTAATCTACAATGACAGCATAAGATATCATAAGGTATATTTGGCTCTTCCCTTGGGTCCAATGAAATATATGCAGGCTCTTTCAAATATATAATCAAATTAATGTATTTGCTTTTATGCCTGGTGTATAGAACTGGTGCCACCACAAGCCCAGAGAAAAGGTGATTTATATGAATGCAAACACCCCTGAAATGTTGAAAGAAATTAATTAGTAATGCACAGCATGTGCCATTTACAATGATAGTTTCTGTAAATATCGAGAGGTCTATAGAAGAGAAAAGGGTCAAACAGAGGCAAGAACATAAATAAATGTTTTTAATGCAGACTCAGAGCTCAAAGGAGTCCTTACTGACAGCACAAGTCTTGCATTTATGCTGAAGGTCATAACTACATCTACATCTGTGGCTCCATAAAATCTAAAAAAGCTTGCAATGCTGGCATGGAGATCTATGGGTAAAAGTGGTCAGACAGAAAACTTTTAAAAGAGTCTGTTGCTATCTAGCTCAAATGTAGACCATGCCAGTAATGTATTCTGGATTAGATGAGCTCCAAATTGTTCCGTTTACATTTAAAGAGCTTGACAATAAAACTCAATACCCGATTACTACTTTTAGATGTAAAAAGAAATTGTAAGTACAAAAAGGAAAAAAGTAGATCCAGAGTTTAGCTAATGTTGCACAGGAACAGACAATTTGACAAGTGCATCAACATTTTCCCTCTTACAAAAGCCAACTAATCTTCAATTCAAAATATTTAATGTGTCACAACTGATCATTTATTTTCTTTGAAACACCGACAGAGACACGGTGAGAAATATAATTCAATGTGTCTAGTCTGCTTAAAAAAAGAAAAAAGATCTTCTCCTGTTTCTTCAAGTGTGCCAAGCATGGCTTGCACATACAGAGATCAGAGAACATGGCCGCCATGTGGTTCTCTTGCTACCATCAATCAGACCCCAAATGGCTTCCATGACACCACCACTACTCATTTTCCAGTGCGCCTTATGTGGCCAACATGTTGAAAAAAGCAGCAGGGGGGAAACAGTGCAGGAAGGGTGCTAGACGTTGCATGGAATCCCTGCCAAACTTCTGACAATAGGCTTCCAAACACATCACCTGGAGAGGTGCGTACATGTAGTCCAGGTGCACACCAGCAGCAAGTGAGTGAGTTCTCTTGTCAATACTGTGTGTTTGAAATTTTTTGACACACGCTCCCCCCTGCCTTACCCCTCCCTCGTTAATGCCGTGCTCTCTTCGCACTCTTCTCCATATCTTTACTCGTCTCTCATTTCTGCCCCCTCATCTCCTCCCCTCTCTTCCATGTGCAGGGGCCAGAGTCAAATTTACAACAACTGTCAAAGTCAGGGATGACAGATAAATTAATCTTCTCTTCATGAGTTTACATCCCTGGCATCTGGGCTGCTGATCTGGCCCCTAACAAGCACAGGGTCTCAGCGAGCTGTCTTTTAAAGCTGATGTTTTCATGGCCAGAGATGAATTACCCTGTCATGAGAATCTATTTATACAGCAGTTAGAGGGTGGGGCTCTGGATGCAGGACAGCGTGATTTCATGGGTTAAGGTCCCCTTGAAGCATCTGTTAAATCTGGTTTTGTCAGACACACGTCAGCACCAGGTCCATTTTACAGCAGTTTGCGTTATAGATTTTCCTCATGCAGACTTCTTTTTAATCCAGTTTTTAGGGATCCAGACTTTGTCTGACTTTCATCTACGCATTCCTACCTGCACAGATCTAAAAGTGACTCCCCTGATACTAAGCCTATATATTTCTTTTTTATTGCATTGCTGTAAGTATAAGCATTGTACATTTTGTTTTAAAATCCACCATTCGATGAGAAAAGAGAAATATTTGGTCATATTAACTGTGGAATTATTATTATCTTAATCAAATCCAGAGCCTGTAAAATCTCCAAAAGGTACAAAAATATCAACATAGCTAAATTCTAAATGTTTTAATTGATAAAGTGTGAGATTTATTTTTTATTATTATTTCTTTGTTCATTTTTGGTTTATTTTTCCTTACGGTGATAAATTTTCTGAGTTATCACAGTAAAAATGTTGGAATTCAAAGCAAAACAACTATGCTAATTTTATTTCAGGTAAACCAACAAAATAAATTGCCCCAAATAAACAGAAGTAGCAAAAATTAAAATACTTATATAAAAACAAATTATTTAACTGTATTAAATAAGTTATAAAAGGGCCATCTATAAAAGAAAGAGTAAATTGATGAAGTGACAGTACAAAGAAGTGTTTATGAATAAATTACTCTAAATATAGTTTTATCACACAGGTCTGCCTGTACAAAAAAACAACAAGAAATAAAAACATCCTTTCTATTCTGCAATAAAATGATTTTTAATGGTTTACAGTCAACTTTCATTCAAACATCTAAAGTGTATGTTGACAGCAGAGGATAACTCGGGTCAGAAACACGCATGGCTGAAAATGAACGCAATCAATAAACAGTAAAATATATATATATATTAGGTGTGAGCCAGACGTGCTTCATACAGTAAGCATTGGATTTTATTGATGTCAAAGGTTTATTGGGGAATGTAAAAAAAGATTTATCAATATGAAGTTGAGTTTTGGTACTCGGTCAACAACTATTGAGAAATAATGCTAATGCCTGTGATGGAATTGGAAACTGTCCAGCCTTTTGAACAGGGACTGATGGAGATAGGTGGTGGATTCACCATGACCCAGAAAGGAAAAGTGGGTAAAGACAATTGATGAATGAATGAATAATGCTAATGCATAATTAACAATAAAAGATTGGTATTTGTTTTTTTAAAAGATTTAGGTGATATTTACTTATTGCTTCATGATATTTTATGGTCAATTTTATAAAATGGATGGATGGATGGATGGATGGATGGATGGACTAGTTGCAGTTTTGCTGCAGTACCATGTTAAGCTACTACAACGACTGATTGACAAGGTTTGCTTTTGTGATCATTTCTTTGATGAATCGTTCTTTTTTATTAACCGTAACTCAATCTTGTTTTTGATTAGTGTCAAGTCATACATCACTGACCCTTCTTTGATCCTTTAAAGCAGGTGCTGAATAAATAAGAACAGACTGCTATAAATGAATTCCCCACTGTTAAAAAGAATGGGTTCCTAAACAGGACGGTAACAGGAAGCAAGCTGCAGGCAGAATAATACATGCAGGGGTTTAGGTGCAAAACATCAATTGGCATCTAACAAATTTCTGTATTTTTTTTAATCTGTTGGCATACACTATTGTAATGCTGTAGCAATCATAGCGCTCCGAATACAGAACTTGTTCGTGAAAGTGCTGATGACTTTTCTGTTTCAGTCTCCCTGCCTCTGCAGCTCTCACATTCATCTTAAAATGGATTGCTCTGTCACCTGGGCTAACACTTTACTGAGAGCAGCCATCAATACTTTTTGTCAAAAACTGCAGCCTGTGCCAGACATGTCATCAATCACCATTTACATAAAACAAAGAGCTTTCTATGACTACCAGTTGAAGAAAGTACTGCTCTGACTTTGCTGGAGATCAAAACGATCTGTTTCTAAGGTCCAAAGAGACAGTGGCTCCACTAAACGCCCACACCTGGTGTTAATCTCAAACAGATTGATATTGGTTTGCAAATAGCTGTGAATCACTCAGTCAAATATGCTGTATTTCCATAAGATTTCAAGCAACTACACCCTTCAGGAAATAATAAAAGGCACTGCATGTCTTTGCAGGTTAAACATATGAAAACAAAGCCTCAACAAGAAAAGAGAATTGTTAAATTAGCATTGACAAGAGAAAGCCTTAGACAAAGCACAACTTTAACATACAATTTCTTTGAAAGAATATGAGGCTAACCAGTGTTCACCTGTGTCTGGACAAGTTCATTAATCAAAAAATTTGAATGGCATCCTGTCTCCCATCTCTATTCCCAGAAGACATAATAGGCCAGCTTTGATAGAACCCACTCACATGGCTTGTGCATAAATTCACCATTTCTGACGGCCAGAAGGAAAGCAAGATTTTACATCATTTATGTAAAAGGAGAAATATGGTAATCACCCTTGTAATTGTTCACATTGCAATTCTTATTTTCCAGACAAACACAATAAGCAGGTCTAAAAAATTCAGAGATAATCTAGTCAGCCGATGTTTTTTTTTTGTTTTTTTGGAACTAATATATTGCATGAACACTAAAATCCGATGCACGAGAAACTAACTAGATTTCTTTTGTTTTCTCCTTAACCACGGTTTAACAAAGGTACGGCATATGTATGCCACGTGAAGGTGCATGTGTACATACACACATTTCCACATCAAGAATTCAATTTGGAAACCATCATTGGAGCACAGAGGAGAACTGGAAAGTCATATTGCTATAATGCTCAGATTATCAATCATTGTGACATTTTATTGGCTTTATCACTGTACATACCATTAAAATGATATCTGGCCTAGATTGTCAGGGGGCAAACATTAAACAGGCCACGATTAAAATGCAGATCCCAAACACCTTTCCCTGTGCTGCTGAAATTGAACAAGACTAAGAAGCTGACTTTGGATGTGCTGTCAGGAGAGACATCGGATCAACGCCGAGCTGGGCTGACAAATAGATAGATAGTGTCACACTCAGGAAACTGCAGAGACTTTCCACTATTTATCACACGCTGTAGCCGGTTAATGCACTAAAAAAGTGATAACAAATAAGGAGAGAAAACATCTAATAATCTCCCCCTGCACACCTAATCAGACATCATTGGCAAACTCCTGTGCACTAGAATGGCATACAGCTCACAGAGCAACATATTAACACCAATACTGGTGTTAATAAAAGTAATTTTGGTGGCTTCAAAGCAGCGAGGCAGGCAAATATCCATATTTTAAGAAATCTTGACAGTTAAAAGGATGTTAATGGGCATTTAAATGCTAGCGCTGCTGCCAAGCTGGCAAAGAAACCCATAAAGAAGAAGAAATGTCTCTTCTCTTTCTCATAACCTTTAATCAAATCCTTGTAAAGCAAATATGTAACACTCCCACCTGAACAGGAAGAAACTTTTCCAAATTGCTTATTTTACTTTGACTTTATGTTGTGCAGTCACAAAATGTGATGGCTTAAAAAACAAACAATCAATTTAAGATGTTTATCAAAGTTTAAATTTATATAATTGACTTCAGCAAACGCAGCAGTCTTTTCTTCTTCTTCTTCTTTCGGCTGTTCCATCGTCAGGGGTCGCAACAGCGAACTAAGTCGCATGAAGACTTGGCAATTATGTTATGCCGAATGCCCTTCATGATGCAACCACAGACCACATGGCTACCACAGCTCTCTGTGTGGAGCAGAGAGATGCTATCTAGGGCTATCTAGAGGAGCAGATGGTGGGGGTTAAGGGCCTTGATCAAGGGCCCAGAATGGGGCAAATGAGGGTGGTGGCAGGTGTTGGTGTTTCACCTATCCCACCCACATTTTGATTCAATGATTCAAGGTTCTTTATTTGTCATACAAACCACATGTGATACATGTGGTGGAACAAAATTATGTACACGTGGTCCCAGTTACATCCAACAACAGTATTAAAAAGTAAAAGAAAAGCAGTAATAAGATCTAAGATATGAACTAAGAAAAGTATTCATTAAAAATACACTAAGCATTAGTAGCATAAAAAAAAAACAATATGCCGAACAGCAGCACGAACATGACTCTGTGTGAGCAGATGAGTACAAATGAACACAGCAACATGAAACAAGATCAGCAGCAACATGATGTGATTTTTTTAGATATTCATGAGTCTAACAGCCTCATGGTAGACACTGTTCCTCAGTCTAGTGGTTCTACACTTAATGCTCCTTAACCTCCTTCCTGAGGGGAATGGGGCAAAAAGTGTGTGTGCTGGGTGAGTGGAGTCCTTCATGATGCAGGTGGCTCTCTTCCTGCATCTGGAGGTGTAAATGTCTGTGATGGTGGGGAGACTGACTCCAACAGACTTCTGTGCAGCCTTCACCAATCTCTGCAAAGTTTTTCTTTCTGCAGCTGTGCAGCCTCCATGCCACACGTTGATGCTGGAGCACAGGATGCTCTTCACTGCACACCTGTAGAAGGAGGTGAGGACTGAGTTTCCCAGACCAGTTCACCTCAGCCGCCTGAGGAAGTAGAGTCTCTGATGAGCTTCCTTGATCAGGCTGGTGGTGTTGTTGCCCCAGCTGAGGTTGTCATTCAAGTTACACACCCAAGTACTTGTAGCTGGAGACCACTTCCACCGCAGATCCTCCTATGTTCGGGGGGGGGGGGGGGGGGTGTTCCTTATGAAGTCCATGACCATCTCCTTCATCTTCTTCACATTGATGTGGAGGTTGTTCTTCCTGCACCAGCTCTCTAGGTTTTCCACCTCCTGCCTGTAGCTGAACTCATCGTTGTTTGTGATGCATCCAACCACCACTGTATCATCTGCAAACTTTACAATGTGACAGCCTGAATGGGTAGGTGCACAGTCATAAATGAGTGGAGTGAACAGGAGAGGGTTCAGCACACAGCCCTGAGGGGAGCCAGTGCTGAGGGTTACAGTGGAGGAAGAGAAGTTGTGGATTCTCATGGACTGCAGTCTGTTTGTTAAGAAGTCTAGGACCCAGTTGCAAATGGAGGGGCTTAGTCCTAGTGTGAGTAGTTTCTCCATCAGGGTTTGGGGGATCATGGTATTGAAGGCAGACGTGAAGTCCACAAAGAGCATACGGACGTAGGAGTCCTTCTGCTCCAGGTGGGTTCTGGGTTGGCAATGTTGTTGGTACCAGCAGGAGTTGAATCGACGATCTTCCTATCTTCTTTAACCTCTGTGCCACCACTCCCCTAAATCCAGCTGTCATAATTTTGTTTAAAAAAAAACAATGTCAGGTAAACTGCAAACTGCAATGTAATAATGTGAGCTCCTAGTGATTATAATGATGTCATTTTAAAGGTTTTATGCCACAGATTTTTGGTTTTCAACAAGAGTCTTGGTTGAAGAAAGACTTACCGGTAGTGAAAAAAGGTTGAGAAAAACTTTAGTGTTTCCTCAGGCAGTGTTTGAAGTGAGCCATGGTAGTACCATAAATTGACACAGAAACGCTACAAATCTGCCCATGGAAAAATAGAATCACATCTCTCCAACAGAACAAACTGACTAACTTGTTATAAAATCCAACACACAAAAATGAGTTAAAGGCTTAACATTTCTTGAAAGAATGCATATTAACTACTACTTTATGACAGAGTTTTAAAGATCATTTTACGTTAAGAAGTGATTACGGAATTATGGCTATTTTCATTTTGTTAGTTTAATTTACTGAGGCAGCCATTTTGAGTAGTATTGACTGAAAAAAGCAATCATCTGTAGATGTAATACACAATAATTACTTATTTAAAGGTTCATTTAAATGTATCCACTGGTTCACAAGATATTTTACTTACAAACAGACCATGCACACATAATCACTGCAAAAACATTGTTGCCCACCTTTCAGCAGCAAGTTATAAAGAAAATTCTGTGAAAAGACATCTCATATTGTGCATGACTTCAGCATACTTGTACTTGCTTATTGACGGCTAGAATAGATTTCGACTTAAGGGTTTGATTTTGTGGCTGCAGACTTTATTTACAGACTTAATAAAGACCAAACACATTTTTAACAGTGCATCATAGGCTAAATGTTGCATAATGGTCTCAAAGTATATTCCACAACACATATTCAGTGATAAAAACAGTTTAAGCTTGAGATATTTATGTGATTTAAAAAAAAAAAAAGACTTACAGAAAATAAGAGTACAAGAGGGAAAAAAAGGATCTATCGGCATTGTGATGATTGTTTTGACTTTGTATGCTGTGTATATTGTACGATGAGACACTGGAACAGTTGTTGCTGTCACAAGAGATTCTTATACTGGTATTTATTAAACAGCAGGGGGTAGACGCAGCAGGGGAACAGCTGCAAAAGTCTGAAATCATTTTATCTCCCACAACACTGTCTCATCTCTGTTATAATAATCATTATGAAGGACGGGGTGCATGGAACGTACATTTGACCAGATTGTTTGTTGCTATCCTATCTTACCAACTTTTTAAAGCATATCTACATAATACATAAAAAAAGCCTGATACACAAGAACCATAGTAAATGGTGAATGTTCAGTTGTGCTCTAGATAAGAGGTGGTGTGACGGGCAAATGATTAAAGCTACTGGTCTTATGACAAGACACAAGATTTTCTGTGAATGTCATGTTAGTGACACCGCCCCACCCCAACCCCTCACCCACAAGCCAAGTCTACAAAGCTTTTACTTCATGAAGAAAATCTCAGCAACAAACAACCTTTCAGTCATGTGTTGCGAAGGCTTTAAAAACAGCTGAACTAAGTTACTCCCACTTTGAAATGAGCTAAAAGAGTCATTACTGAAAGTAAATTTGGCCATGTTATGGATAACCGATTGTGTGCTGACCTCCACAAATAACTGTATCCATGTAAAGGAAATTACTGCCTGTGTGAACTCTACAGTCCTCCAGTACAAGACTTTGAAGCTTGTAAGAAAAGGCTTGAGACAGCAATGTTCATCTCATCCATGTCCCAGCAGAAGAAACGAGTACTCTGACTGGGCTTGACTTTTTTTTTGTCTCTATAAAGAGAAACACTGAGGAGCATGGAATGAAGCTCCGCACATTATGAAAGCCATTATCTTCAGCTGCCAGTCTCAGTGACAGAGAGAGAGAAAGCTGGTAAGCCAAAGCTAATAGGCAGAATGAGAGGTGCAAAAAAGTAGGGGAGTGGGTCAGATCATCTCTCGCTCTCTATCCTCCAATTACTGACAGACTGTTGAGAATATGAAATGAGACTGGGGATTGAGAAATATTCATATCTTTTCTGAATGGTATTAAAACCTGACAGAGTAAAAGAAAATGAATGGTGGTTTCAATTTAAACCATGTATCAAATCTGACAAGATATTAAACTGATCTCCAATCGCAGACTGTGCGTATCATTGCCAAGACAAAATAGGATGTTCTCATTTTAGGTCATAAGATAAGATTTATTGCTCAAAAGACATAAATTGACATTTTTCAAAATGACTGCTCCAATCCCTTTATTTCATCAAATTGTGAAGCAAACTGCATACTCTGATGTTTACAAAGACTCAACTGGCACCAGTCCTCAGCTACCGTAGCTGTAAAAATGGCAAGCATGACATAACTCAAGCTGCTTGATGATAAACAAAAACCATTTAAATGTTTAAACAACTGCGAGACGTACAAATCTTTCATTGGAGAATGTTTAAAGGTCATTGTTACAGCATACCTTGTGGTTGCGCTTCATAAAAAATATATACCGTATTTTCCACCGTATATGTCGCTCCGCACTATAAGTCGCATCAGTCCATAATTGTCTAATGAAGTGGAAAAATTCATAAATATGTCGCTTCACTGTATACGTCGCATCTATTATGCGTCACCGCTGACGCGCCGTGTTTGTTATGCGTCACCGCTGACAAAAACAATGTGGGTCGAACCCTAAAATGTAGGCCGGTGTTGTGCCAAAAATCAATGAGCTGCCAAATGGAGGCTGCGGGAGCATGCATGGGAGGACTTTAACAAGAATTTATCAAGATTAACATTTAAAAACAATAATTTGTTTGCTTGAAATTATAGTGAATGTGTATCTCAGTCCAACGTTTGCTTAATAAATGCACTTTGACGGTCAAATCAGCTGCATTTCAAAAGCCGATACGCGGAAGTAAACAAGTGCACACGACGAGTCAACTGTGCAAATTTAACTAGATAAACGCCTAAAAACAATTATTTGTTTGCTCGAATATATAGCAAATGTGTGTGTCAGTCGAACGTTTGCTTAATAGATGCACTTTAATGGTCAACTCAGCTGAATTTCAAAAATTGTTTTGGTGCCTCGGTGCTCCAGGAGCGCGCAAAGGGAGGAAAAAAGGAAAAGGAACGTGGCTCATTTCTTCGAAATTTAATAAAAAAAAGCACCTAAACAATTATTTGTTTGCTAGTAATTGTAGCGAAGGTGAGTCCCAGTCTAATGTTTGCTTAATAAATACACTTTAATGGTCAACTTAGCTGCATTTCGCCAGGGCAGTGCAACTGTTTTAACAGTCAGACCAAGCAGCGAGCAGAACAAACGTGGGGAGACAATGGCAAGCCGATTGTATCATTAACAGCTGGTGAATATTCTCAGTCATCCAGGACATGGTAAATTCAAAAAAGTTCAAGAAAAAAAAACAATAAAGTAGAAAGTAAAGTATAATAAATAAAGTCCAGTTGTTTTTGTCTTGAATTTTTTTGAATTTGTCATTATAGCCACGTTTACCTATTAGATGATACAATGGCATGCCTTACCGCTACTACTACTCTGCTGCCATCAAGTGGCTCAAAGTAGTACTGCTCCATTTTTTGTCAGTCAGAATGAATGAAAAGGGTCATATCTCAGCCAAAAATTGTTTTATAAATACTGTATGTGAAAAAAATCCATAAATATGTCGCTTCAGCCTATAAGTCGCAGGGCGTGGAAATTATGCAAAAAAAAAACTGCGACTTATAGGGTGGAAAATATGGTACAGCAAAATATTTGAACAACTTTTTTTGCTAATAATAATTACTTTCATTATCTGTATGGATTATATTATTATAAGTATGGACAATTAACTGCAGGAGTACCCCTCTTGTTTAATTCTACTTGAAATAACTAATAAAAACCACACACTTGCATCACTATTCCCATATAAGAAATACAATCTTTTTTCTCCCCTTTTATTTTCTTTTTTTGCTTCTGGATATTCTTTTTAATTCTGGCCACCTCGAGCATCCAACACTGACTCTACCACTTCAAAACACACACCTCATAAAATAATCAGGAGGTCTGTCTGACATGTGTCCCCGTGCCCTGATGGCATGCCTACACCAAAGACCAACATTGATTTTCTGTAACGTGGGGTCGGATTAGCCCTCTGCAGGGATTAGCTGCCTGTGCAAGGCCTCAGGGTTCGCTATAAAACTAATAATTAATTTAAACAGCCAGACCCATGGAAGGATACACTCACTACATGTTCCAAGTATGAAGGGGAGAGTATGAATGACAAACTGTCTGAGAGTTTGTGGAATAAACAGCTGCGTGTGTATATTTAGGTCTACTGTATGTCCAGCTTGATTCTAATGATTACCATCAGACTTGCAACCACATTGTTGGCACAAAAGGTGTTATTTCAAAACATTTTGGTCGAGAAAAAAAAAAAGAAGTATTACCCAAAGGTGTTTACACATTCAGCTTGGTTTGGTGACTGAAACTGTTTAACAACTCGTTCAAAACTGATCATTAAACTGAACAATGCAACATAAATAAATTGGTAAACAGACAGAAATTGAACAATGTTGTACCCTAAAACTTTTTCTGTGCATCTTGACAATAAAATGTTGTCATTTTAAACATCATGATCCATCATTCATTAAAAAAAAAAAGTGTTTACCCCCCTAACTTGATCAAATACAAAGATGAAGAAACCGTGAATGCAGTTGTAAAGTGTAACCAAGATGTCATTTTTTTAATACTGTAAGTTTTGTCGTGTATACATGTGGTGTTGGTTCATTGTTTTATTGGGTAGTTTGTAATATAGGTTTTCTATGCAGACAACACTATTTTAAATGTCTACTAAAACACAAATAGTATATATTGCCAAGTGGTAAAAATCAAGTTTAAGTAAAAATCCTACAAGTTTCTGTTTGATGTTTTCTTCCATTTTCTTGTTACCCAACAAGTTGGTCTGGTTTCTTGTCTACTTGTAGCAAGAATTATATGTTGGAGCTATCTACTGTATATTACTTCAAAGAATTTGATGGGCTTTTTAAAATGAGCCACAACTATGCTTTAATGGTAACAAATGTTACATATAATACAATGACAATATCACATTTATTAAAAATGCTGTTATTGCTAAATGAAGCAAAATAAACTAAACATCTGGCATCATCATCAAGAGAAATAACATTTTTCTGAGTGCTTCCTGTGCATGCATGGGTTTTCCCCAGCTATACCAGTTTCCTCTGGTCACCTTCACAGATGACCTACCCAGGGTGCACCACCCCTATTGCCCATTGACGGCAAGAGATTGACACTAGCTCCCTGTGACATTAACAAGCATGGCAACTAACATAAATGTGTAAAGATAATGAATGGTTGAGCAAAAGGTACCCTAACTTTAAAAGCACTATTTGTATTTGTGTTGAGATCAACAACAAAAGTGGTAGCATAACTACAATACCCTCAACAAAACATTAAATCAACCTCATCTCTTTCAGTCTGCAAGATGCTGTTGTGTTCAGCTCCATATAAATGATTACAATCAGTAAATACAGTATTTGTTTCTGAACAAAAAGAACTGTGCCCACTCTTGCAGCCCAGTATGCAGCACTGAATATTACCATGTGGGCTCAGATGTTGTTTATTAACACGTGTAGGGATATGCAATGTGGCATAAAATTCATATCACGATATCTATTGTGATGGGTGGCAGTAACGATATATATCATGATATGTTTTTGGTATAAAACTTGCAATAGGAATGAAAAAAAGCATATTGTCATTTTGCCATCATTTATTTTGAAAACTACTATACCACAAAATAATCTCAATCAAGAAAATTCCACTACTAGGTCCAGAGAATTTTTAATTAAAAAACAAATCAAGTATTAGGCTTCTTTCTTGTAGTGCAAAGCAGTGCAAAATGTATCAAATGTAGTTTTAGCCATGTTTTAAACAAAAGAATATGCTGTTAACTCTTAACAGTTTCCAATCTTCTCACTTAAGAAATGAACAGAAACGATCAGCATTTTACACTGAAAACACTTAACAAAATTAAAATTCAAAATCTCGCTGTCATTTGTTACAGTCTAAAGATTGTTGGCCAAGAACACTAGCTTGTCCACAGTTTCTGGCTTTAACAGAGACTGGTGGCATGAAACAATGTTGCCACCAATGCTAAATGCCCTTTCTGAAGGAGCACTCGTGGCTGGAATGTAAAGGTATTTCTTGGTCAGTCTTGCAAAAATTAGCCTGGTGCAGCCTCCAACAGTCCAGTGGGTCAGTTTCTGACAGACGAAAGTTTGGCTTCAAAAGCAAAGGAGGGGTTCCTCCAGTGGGCGTTTCCTTCTGCTTTAAGGAGAGCTGACACAAGATGGCGACCAGTTTCCTCTGTGGTTTTGACCAGACAGGATCTCGCCATAAAATCACACAACACAGCGTTCTTTTCACAGATCAGAGCAGGTTTAACTATTTTTTTTAGCACAAATGCACTCTCTAAAGCTGACCTACGCCTACTTTAACTTTCGACGGAACACAGCGTTTTGCATGCGTCCAAATACTACAACATTACGGCAAGCCGGCCGTAGTTAGCTTGTAGCTTCGCTACTTAGCTCTTGAAGAAAACAGACTTTAACACCATTTGCACAGTTTTCAACTCAAAAAAATGTAACGGTTAAATCTGACAACTCTGATTTTACATCAGACACAGCATTACTGTGGTTAGCCGGTAGAATACAAGCTCTATCATAGGTTAAATGTTTATCGTTTCTACCGTGTACCGTATATATTGTGCATTCCTAAACACGTGCAAAAATAATTCAGCGCCATATATTTTAGGTTATATCAAATAGGATTGGAAATGCGTAAAGCATCTCATAGCCATGTAGATTCTCCATTCTTACCTAATCTTTTAATGTCTACATTCACTTCAAGAAATCACATTACATGTTTTTACTCCATCCACTTTTCAACAGCATGCAGCATTTAACAAAGACAGCTTTAATGGTCCAACAACAAATTTTCACTCATGTAAAACTTTAAAAGCCTTTTTGTTCATTAAGCAAGAATCAACTGTATTCCATTAAAACAATTTTCTTTTGTGAAGCATAAAACAGCAGCAGCAGTTCTGTGTGAAATGCAGGATTTGAGCAGCCTTGGTAGTTAAAAGCTTAAAAAAAAAACTTTATTTTTTTTGCTTCCTTCAGGGGTCGCCACAGCGAGCAAACTCACATGAAAGATTTGTAAATTGCTTTACACCGGATGTCCTTCCAGACACTATCCGGACTTGAACCTGCAAGAATACCATGGCACTGACCACCGAGAAAAAATATCTATTTCCTAATTAGTGTGACTGTAAAATATTGAAAAAAAAATACAACACAGAGTCCATTGCTGTATAAATACATCCATCTTTGGAAGGATGGCTGCTCTGCTTGAAGTGGAGAAAAGAAAAGAAAAAACACAATGAAAACCATCATATGTTGAAGCATTTCACTTCATCTTTCCGTTATCACCCCCCTCCTTTTACCAACTACCAATAAGGGTTTCCATAGCCAGCCACGGTAAAGGGATTCTCCTGCTCTTCCACAGACTTTGATCTGACTGACACACAAACGGCCTTCAGATCACAAGTCTACAGACCCTGTTGGGCCTCTCTGCCTGGTCTACTAGCACATGTACACTTCATCCCTATGAGGATTCCTTACCCTCTTCCTCCCACTTCCCTTCGTCTCTCTCTTATCCCATCTTCTTTCTCCTCTTATGCCTCCTCCTTCTCCTCTTCCTCTACTGTTTGGTGTTTTGAAACATGTGAGTACAGACATGTTCTGAGCTTTGGAAGACCCAGGGGCCCCGGATCCAGACAGAGGGAGAAAAAAAAAAGAAACTCTACAGTGCCCCCAAAACAAAAGCTATCTCGCCATTACCGCTGGGGATAAACTCTTAAACATCACCAAATGCCTGGACAGACAGAGAAGATCAGAGCGCTGTTTGGTCTGTTATCCACACAATCATCCTGTTAGCTAACAGCGCAGTTAGCAGCTTGCAGGAGAACCAGTGTGAGGGAAGTTGATACATTTACACTAATGGATAAACAGTGTTTAAAGTGGGAAGAAACAGAATGGGAAAACTGTACTATGAAGTCTGGCAGCTCTGAAATTAGAAGGGTTGTTTCTTATAGTTTTCCAGCACAGACGCATCAGCTGGATGGATGAGAAGCATGCTTTCGCTGTTTCTTATCTCAATATGTCCCAGGGTGAAAAAGTGAGGCAACAGTTTACTGATGTCTTGCAGACTGCCTGGCCATTAAAACATATTTCCATGCTGATGGATGTCAGATGTAACCTCAAAAGCACCATGACTTGTGCTTGATTTCTGAGCTCATTCTTAACTCTGGTTTTTCAAACTCACAATTCATACTTCACAAATCAAGCTAGCAAATACAGACAGTGAACACAAAGGCAGAAAGTATAGTTAAGTGCAGAAGCATCGTTATCTCAGACACATCTTGTCTAAGCAATGTCAGCTTCTTCCAATAGTAGCTTGGAAGAACAGCCACCTTTTTAATTTTTTTTAATAAATGAAAGCTGTGAAAGATGCAAGTAAGCTTATCTAAAATGGAAACAGTGAATGAGTAACAGCTGTGCTGAGAATGTGGCACAGCTGTCCAGGGCTTGATGGTTTCAACATTTTACAGAAGTGTTGGAAAATTGAGGACCACAAAAGCTGTTTGGGGAATAAAGTTATGGGCAAAACAAGCAAATTCAATAATCCACTTCCTGTATAAACTAGTTTGTCTTATTCAGATTGTCAAACTGTGATTAATCATGATTAAAATTGTAAACAATAAAATGCATTTTTCCAAACATGTCAAATGTTTTTTTTCTCAGAAACAGTAAAGCTACCATGGTCCTCCTGAGATTTTTGTGGTTGTTGGTTTGTTTTGTTTTATTGTTCCTTTTACTAATTGTATTTTATTTTATTTATTCAGTCTTCTTTGTTTCATATGTTTTATTAAGTAACTCTCTTGTGGTTTCAGCTTCTTCCCAGTGTCATTCTCCATTTCATTCCTACAGTCAGTCCCGGTCCCGGTCCTCATCTCTCATCTCTCCCTGCTTACTCTTGGATCTCACTCACTCATCAGTCCGTCATGCTGTTACCCCATTTGTTAGATTTTCTGTTATACTGTTTATTTCAAGTGTACTCCTCATGTTTACATCTGAGTTTTGTTGTGCTGCCTTGTCAGCCTTTTGTTTTGGTTATTTTTCTTTTATATATATATATAGTGCATCTAGTTTTCGAGTCTGCATCTTTGGGTCCTTAAACACCACACCCTGACTATAGCCTTCAAAGGCTGCTGTGTCTAACAGCAGCTTCCAACTGCACTTTATGGTCTAAGGATTTATTTATCCACTGACAGAATTTATCATGCAGCCCCTCTTAAAGCACAGCAAAAACTGCAATCATCCTCTAAAATCTTGGCATGGATACACCCATGTATCTGTCTTCACTTTTCACCCCTGGGCGCAATAGGAAAGACTATGGGAGATTGGAAACCATGAAGCAACCAAAACTGCTGAGACCATACCAAAGGAAGCTCCTTTGTTCGTCATCCAAAACGGGCTCCAAACCTTTCCCCCCCCTTTTCAGTTTCCCACCTGGGATTCAGCCAAGGGAAGTAAAAGTATGGCTGGCTCTCTCCATGCTTTGTTTTAATATGTTCCATGCCTTCCAGTTGCTTATATCATCAATCTAAAAGATGGCCAAATGTGATGGGATGAACATAAACTGTAGTTGAGTTGTGGGCTGAGAGAGACACATACTGAGTCTCCAGCATTAGCGGGTGCCCTTTTTTTCTTTTCTTGTTTTTAACGCACATGTGGAGAGGTCCTAACTGTTGGCGCGTACCCTAAATGACTTCTGCATGTGTTTTACAAATCCACATCTTCGTCACAAAGAGAAGGAGCTTAAGAAAAGAAATCAGCTTAATGATATCAAAACTCCCTCATAATATCAATGTCATGCAGCAAGTCTATAATTGACAGGCGAATGCCATTTCTAATCATCCACTCTTTAATGTTCGCTTAAAAATGCACACCCTCGTGTCAAAACCTGAGTTCACATTAACTCTCCCCAAATGGTCTACTTAGTATACATGTCACTAATGAATTATACATCTGACGTTTTCCCCCTTCTCTCATATTTACATGGTGTTTCGGCAGAAAGCGTAGTAGTTGTAAAGTATTTAATAAATGTTTAAAAATGCACGAGACTCAAGATCTTAGCCGGTGCATGCACTGTGCAGTAGATGTTTACACAAAATCAAAAGAATCTGGTACGCCTATCAAAGTGACTAAATCACATGAATAGTTTGTTTTCTTCATGTGCCAAAATAGAAAAAAAAAACCAGAATGTCCTCTTGGGCCAATCAGTTTAAATCATAGAGATCCATCACTGGTTTTGCACTCCGTTAAAACACCAAGGAAACATATTGTAGATTTTAAGACCCCTTTTTATTCACCCAGACTGTGTACTAAAACTAATTGGATTTCTGTCAATGAAGGAAAAATATATCCCTGGGACAGTTTTGAACTCAATAGCTCTGACGATCCAAATGCGCATGAGGGAGTGGGACCTTACCACATGCCAAGCACCAGAGTGCAAAATTAAATCAGTGGTCAACATAAAATATTAAAATAGCATGGTATCGAATTTTTGAAAAACGATGTCAGGGTGGCTCATTATGGCCAGCAAGGCAGTGAATTAAGCTATATTTGGTGGGTGATAATTGAAATCATAGCTGTAGTCATTACCACTGACAAGTTTCTAAATAATACCCAATAAATCCCTCTTTTTAGCTAAATTCACATGACAGCTGGCAATGCTGAAAATATATAAAGTACAGAAACAGAATATTTTTTCCTTTCGTCCTCTGCTCCCTTTTACCCTGCCCCCAAAGCCCAACTCTTCTTCTCTCTCCCTCTCTTTCTCTCTCTTCAAGCCAATAAAATGTCAGCTTTTATTCTCCTCCGCCGAAGTGTTGGCTACATGTCAGCAGGCCCTTCTAAAGCTCAGCCACTGCAAGCTGAAGGCCTGTAAATCTCCGTGTCAGTGGCACGCCATCCATCTTAGGATATACAATAAAAAATGTGACGCAGTCATAAAAGGAATGGCATCACTGCCTAGTATATGTAATGTGAACAAAAAGAACATAAAGATGTTCCCTCCCATTCAAAATCCTAGGGAACAAGATGGTCTTTGATTGAACGAGAAAGGTGGTTGTGAAATGCTCTAGAAAGCTGATGGCAGCTCCTGACAGTGATGGGTCTGTAGCCTTTGTTGTGTTTTAACAATAATAAAAAGATTTATTCTAGTAAACCATACAATAGTGTAAACCATACAAAGGTATGACGAGAGAAGCATGTTAGCAAAGCAGCTGTTGAAGTTATTTTGTGTCTGTCTGTACATAAAAGAAATGTGTTTGGGTACAGTAAGGAGCCCATTTTGGAGCACTTGAAGCCCAGGGCATGACAACAAGAGAAAATATCAAATGTTTTGTTTCAACCATAAAAAAAATGTGTTTACAAAAAAATAACTAATTATTTTGTGTAACTGATGACTGCTTATATCCAAAAGTCTAAAGCTTCATTAGAGCTATTCTGATTAAATGAGTGATATATTCTTTTACAAACATTAATATTTGTTTACATGGCTCTTACACATTCATGGCAACTGCGTAGTATGACCGAATGATTAATGTCTACGGCAAACCTCAGATAATCCTTTAAAAAGTTAATAGCAACCAAAACTACCACAAGATTGCAAAAAAGACTATTAATGTTTTGGGGTTTTAGCATTTTACTACTTACAATCACCAGATTTTATACTGGTTGATCTACGACTAGGCTTGTCACAATAGCAAATTTTGCTGAGCGATTAATTGTCTCAGAAAATATTGTGATAAACGATAATATTGCTTGAAATTTGACAATAATTAGTAATTGTCAAATTTAAGAAGAAATGTTGGTTAATTTTATGTGTAGAACCTTTTTTGACCACCGGATGACAGTATAAAACTGTTTGGACCGAAGGATGGATAGTGAGGGATCGAGCAGCATGTCTCTTTAAGAAAAATGGGAGGGAGGCCCCTTGACGTGACATGGGTTGTCTCTCGTTCCTGTTTTTTGGTTCTCAAAATGGCGACGCTCAGTGTTGTTTGAGCTCTTTAGCATAGCATTTTTCACACAAAGCTTTTAACAAAAACTCAGTAAACAAGTTCTCAGCTTATTTTTGCAGAGAAAAATAACTTTTTAGATAAAGACACGAGTTTCAACCATGAATTTCGGAGCTTCAACAAGGCGGAGGTTTTTTCCCAAGGTCAGCCTTTTAGCTTAGCTCGTAGCTTAGCTTCTCAGCTTAGCTGCTTTTAATGATCCAAAAATGCGATTCTGCATGGTTAAAAAAGATTTTAAAGAGAAAATAGGAAGGGAGGGGTCAGAGAAGAGCACCGGAGTTGAGCCGTGTCTTCAGTAGAAAGAGAGAGACATGAAGAAACGATAAAGCCGATAAATGAAAATTAGGTCAATAATTTTCATTTATCATGTGATTAATTGATTTATTGTTTATCACGACAGGACTATATACAACACTTGTAAAAAGGTAAGTGCTAAAGGTATAATACAATCCACCTCACTTCAAGCTTAAGTTTTAAATCAGTGGTAGTATGTTTTAGTTACAGTCATAGCTAACAATTTCTAAACTGAAGTTGTACCCTCAAAGTACAAATTCTTATGCATATGGGTTCTTAGTACAACACTTCTAAGGAGCCACTCCTGTCTCCTTGCACAGAAAAAGTTTAAAGAACTTGACTAACATTAGCAGTTTGTTACCAAAGTCAAGTTATAAAATTACGATGAAATTCAGGAGTACCTTCAGACTGCTGAGCAGTGGAGGTAAAGGTGGTGTGAAATTCATTTTCATGTATAAAAATCAAACATAGTAGACAAAACAAAGTATTTGGTTTATTGGTTAAAAAAAAACAATGGTACAAAAAAGTCAATAAAACCAGATTCATTTACTTTTTAAAATACAATAGGACTATGGAGTTTAGTACAATTTAGATGACTATCTTTAGGTATTTTTGACTTTTATTAGCTGAAGGTTATCTCTTTGTTGGCATTAATATCTAAATGTTCAGAACAAAACACACATACCTTAAAATGGCTTTTGCAAATCGGTGATACTGTAAATCTTTTTTGCTAATGCCAGGTGTGCACACTATGTAACTATAGTACGTATGCTTGGAGTTAGGCCACAAAACTTCTAACATTCTTTTAACACTTTAATTTGTTGTTGTTGCTGTTGTTGTTGTATGTATTTCTTTTGGCAGTGCACTTGATAAACTGATATTTGATATTTTCATTTTATCCCTATTGTTTTAAAAGTTTCTGAAAGGCATTTGCATGGTGGATTAACAAACCCCAGAGGGGATTATAAGAACAAACAGCTTTTTATAACATCTGAGCACGGTGTTGCAAGAGAGTTTTCAAAGTAAGCTGCAACATATATCCCGGTTACAGAGCTATTTTTAAAAGTACAAAGTGAGCGTTTTTGCAATTAAAGGCGACTAATTCAAATGAACTGGGTTAATATATGACAGGGGACAGAATTTATTAGATACGTGACCTTAAATAACAATTAACCTCACTATTATTTGATCAGGTCCAGTGGTAAAGAGATGAGAGGAAAAGATTTAGCTTATGTCATCTGAAAACTGCTGGTAATTAAAAGTAAAGCATATTGAATTTTGTTAAAAAGTTATGTTGGCTACATACAATAACAGTGACTTAAATACTACTACCAGAAAAAAAGTGGAAGCAATTTTATTTTTTGCAATTAGTGAAAGAGTTTTTGATCAAGATGTCTCCCAGCTAGCTATGCTTTCAAGGCAACAACAACATGCATATTTTGTTACATTACAAGAAAAGTACCTGAATGAACTTGCTGCACAAATTAAATACCTTGCCTAGCCATAGTTTTAAACAAAAATTCTTATGCTGAGAAGGGACACAGTGATATATATTGCTGTGTAAATGACATCATGAGCGATCATGTGTGCAAGATGTATTACCTCTTGGATTATGCATTGAGAATGACTGTCAGTACAAAAAGGTCCAGTCCAAAAGCATGTGTGAGTAAACTGCCTTCAGGCACAGGTCTCCTTTGAAAATGAGATCTGTGATCTCAATGGGATTTCCCTGGTTAAATAAAGATAAGTAAATGTTTATCAGCTACTGCTACCAAGAATTTTAGCTCTATACCAGGAAAAAAAATCACTGTTATAGATATTTTTTACGTTGGCCAGTGCTAATTAACTAATGCTAATTAGTTTTTATTTGGTGTAATGCCAAATGATAATCAGTTTTAGATGTAGATGCACTGATTACTTACTGAGAATTTTATTATACCCTATTCAGTGGTTCATGAGATGTTTTGCTAAAACAGTAATCCCTCGCTACTTTGCAGTTCGACGTTAGCGGTTTTTCAATGATTGTCAACTTTAATATTACTCAAGTGATTGGGACGGTACGGGATAAAAAGTTAACGAAAAACAATACTTGGGAAAGGCCTCGTCATTTTGTAGTTTTCTTTCAATAAGCCTGTACTGTAACACCAGTCAAAAGAACTACACTACCCAGAAGCCAACAGTGATTCCGGCTGCTGCTTCCTGACAAAATGGATTGAAAGTTTGACAACGCAAAGTCAGAAGTAACAATCTATCTATGAAGCTCACAGAACTGGCAGGAAAGTCAAAAAAAAACTGAAGCTTCCTGAAGCTCAATTATCCAAATGCACATCAACCTGGACGGGGCGGTGGGCTTAGTCACTGCAGGGTAGACCTGCCGAACCGGAACCGAGCCCGACCGGAACAGAGTTGCTGTTCTGCAGAGCTGTTGAGTAAAATTCTGCAGTACATATACGTTTGTTGTTAAAATTATGTAGGTTTAAGAGTTTAGAACAAGCAAGAGTGTGTGCAGGGTTTATAAAGCCTTAAAATATTTATGAATACTAAAATAAATATATCCTGATGCATGCTCAATGATCCAGGTAGAAAAATCTAAAAAAGTTAAATCTGGTCCTCTGGACATTCAAAAAACAAAACAAAAAAATTGTACAAACGTTTCGTCTTTCATCCGAAAGACTTCTTCAGTCTGAGCTGCTGTATTCAGCTCAGTCTCTTAAATAGCACCTTCTCAGAGTGGATCAACCAGTTTTGATGCTGACAACCAAAACCAGCTGCTCACATGCTCAAGAAGGACCATCAGCCTAAAGATGGATCATTAGCACACTGATGGCTGTTTGCTATTCACAGGGGGCTGAGTGACCCTAGCAATAACAGCATTGTAAGAGGGGGACAGTTGAACATGGAGGCCTCCACCCCTGTTTAACGATGGACGATTTCTTTTCAAAAAGATGGCCTCCTTTACTCCTCTCTCAAACCATCGTTCCTCTCTATCCAGGACGTGAACATCTTCATCCCTGAAAGAGTGACCGCTGGCCTGGAGATGAGTGTAGACCACAGAGTCCTGGCCTGATGATGTTGATCTTCTGTGCTGGGCCATCCTTTTGGCCAGTGGCTGTTTAGTTTCCCCAATGTAAGACTGATCACAGCCCTCCTGACACTGAACAACATACACAATATTATGCTGTTTGTGCCGGGGGACTGGATCTTTGGGATGAACCAGTCTTTGCCGTAATGTATTTTGGGGTTTAAAAGCCACTGGGACGTTGTGTTTAGAAAATAAACGTCTCAGTTTCTCTGATACTCCCGCAACATACGGAATGACCACTGGTCTGGGTCTGGATTCCTCCTTTTCACCTGATTGCTGGCTGGAGTCCTGTTTGGGTTTCTTCTCTGCTTTCAGGAAGGACCAGTTAGGATATCCACATTGCTCTAGAGCCTGTTTTGTGTGGGATTTCTCCTTCTGCCTGGCTCCTGAGTTAGTGGGGACGCTGTCTGCTCTGTGGTACAGAGTCCTGATGACTCCTAACTTGTGCTCCAAAGGGTGATGGGAGTCAAACTGCAAATACTGGTCTGTGTGGGTGGGTTTGAGGTACACCTCAGTTTGCAAATGTCCTCTATCAGAAACTGAGACCTCACAGTCCAAGAACGCCAGCCTGCCATTTTTTTACATTTTCTCGTGTGAACTTGATGTATTTATCCACAGAGTTGATGTGATCAGTGAAATGTTGGACTTCCTGAGATTTAATTTTAACCCAGGTGTCATCAACATACCTGAACCAATGACTTGATGGTGTCCCTGAAAAAGACATCAAGGCTCTCTTTTCTACCTCCTCCATGTACAGGTTTGCCACAATAGGAGAAACTGGAGACCCCATAGCACACCCATGTTTCTGCCTATAATATTGACCCCCATATGTGAAGTAGGTTGACTGCAGGCACAGTTTCAAAAGTTGACACAGTTGCTCTGTGGAAAGTGTGGACCTGCTTCTCAGAGTGGTGTCTGATTATAATCTTAAACTGACCACCTCTACTGCATCATCAAAAGGAATGCACGTAGAGTGATGTGACATCAAAAGAGACCCTTGTTTCATCAGTCTCCATGATGACATCCCTCACCTTATCCACAAAGTCCATGGTGTTCTGTATGTGGTGTTCTGAGCTGCCAACTAAAGGGATGAGTACAGACGCCTGATATTTGGAAACATTGTAAGTGATAGAATTAATCATGCTGACAATTGCTCTTAAAGGTACACCTTGTTTGTGGATTTTAGGTAAACCATACAGACTAGGTGTGGCCTCCCCTGGGTACAATCTGTGGTACAGAATATGGTCAATAGCCTTGTCCTGCTCCAAATTTTTCAGGCAATCTATCAACTTCTTCTTGTAGCCACTTCCTGGATCTCTTTTCAGAGTCTCATACGTGGTTAAGTCACTAAGGAGTGTCATAACTTTCTCACGATAGTCTTTCTGGTTCAAAATCACTGTGCACCTTCCTTTGTCTGCTGGGAGAATGATGATGTTTTTGTCCTGGCTAAGAGTGGTGAGTACATCTCTCTCCTCTCTACTGATGTTGGAAGGTGGCGGTTTAGCATTGCTGACGCAAGCTGAAACTTTGATTCTGAGCTGTTCTGCCTCACACTCTTTAATTTTGTTGTTGCGGATGGCTGACTCAGTGGCTGTGATCATCTCCACCAGAGGATTTTTTCTTGGTGCAACTGCAAAGTTCAGTCCCCTGGCAAGAATCTCTGTCTCCGGCTGGGTGAGCTGTATGTCTGATAAATTCTTCACCCACTTCTCTGTCTCCCTCCCTGGCATGTAACTGTCTTCCTGAGTGTTGTCTTCCACTGAATGTGTTTTTATTGGAATTGTGATGGTGTTGAGTTATCAGTGTTAAACTTGTTCTGTTGTTGAGTTTTGGACTTGACATGCTGTGCTAAGCGTGCCTGATCTGTACAGTCCATCACTTGCTGACGTGTGGTCTGATCTAGGCACGTTGTTAGTTGTTGTTTAATGTGCTCTTCTTTCGCCTTCAAGGCCTCAATAGTAAAATTGGTCTGTCTCACCCATTCATTCAGCAGCTGGGTCTGTGCCTTCTGAAGGATCTTGCTTGCCCGGTGCCCGCTGACCAAAGATTTCAGTTCCAGACTCTTGGGAATTATGCCGCTTTGTCTACATCTCAGGTTGAATCGCAAGTGGTTCCTGTAGTCTGCCCTCTTCCGTGATGTTTTTTCAAACTCTCTAACAAGTTTGAGGCAATCCTGGCCAAAGTGGTAAAATAAATATTGCATTCCTACTTTGCAGTTTTTCACTTATCGTGGTGATGTGTGGAACGTAACTCCCACGATAATCGAGTGTCTACTGTAAACAAAAGGGACTGACGTCAACAGTTAATAACAAAGATTTAAGCAAAGACGGTGCAATGAGTAGTCCTTGGAATAATGGAAATTATACTCAGCTACTACCACAACAAACTTTAGATAAAGATCTGTAAAAATTGCTTAGTTAATAGACATTTTTTGTGTTTCAAAAGGTCAGATGTTTCTGGCTGCCATCTTTAATCAGGTTGGCTCAAAAAGTTGACAAGTTGTAGCTGTCCAGTGGTCTAGTGTAAACATATTGCTAACAGACAGAGATGACTCCACTTGTTACTGGCAACATTTTTAAAACCAGATCTTGTGTAATCTGTTAGAGCTTAGAATGTGTTGGGGATAAAACAGCTACTACCACACAAAATTTTAGCTACAGTAAGTTTCAGTAAAATTGGTTGAGTTCCAGCTAACTTCAGTGTTTGCTAAGGTTGCTTAGCTGTGGTAGCCATCTTAAGTTAAACTGACTCCAAAAGTTTTTCAGTTGTAGATATATATCAAAATGTAGGTTTCATAAAAATCGTGCTCATGAGAAATTTTGCTAACTTTACATACATTCAAGAACTCAATCACAAAAACAGGAAAAATCATAATAGCCCATTTACCTTGTGTTGCAGTAGGCCTGTCACGATAACAAATTTTGCTGTGTGATTAAGTGACTCAGAAATTATTGCGATAAATTATAATATTGTTTGAAATTTGACAATAATTAGTAATTATTGTCAAGTTTAAGAAAAAATATTGGTTAATTTGTTTTGAGTGTAGTACCTTTTTTGACCACCGGATTGCAGTATAAGTCAGAGAGTCAGAGAGTCAGAGTTTCTTTATTGTCATTCGCACCTCATGTGGTACATGTGGTGGAGCGAAATTATGTACACGGGGTCCCAGTTACATCCAGCCATAAGACTGTTGGAATCGAAGGATGGATAGTGAGGGAGTGTGTCTCTTTAAGAAAAATGGGAGGGAGGCCCCTTGATGTGACATAGGCTGATATGGTGACATGGGCTGGCTCTCTTTCCTTTTTTTCAGTTCTCAAAATGGTGGACACTCTGTATGGTTTTAGCTCTTTAGCATAGCATTTTTCACACAAAGCTTTTAATTTAAAAACATCAGTAAACAAGTTCTCAGCTTCGTTTTGCAGAGAAAAACAACTATTTACATGAAGGCACGGGTTTCAACCATGAATTTTGGAGCTTCGACAAGATGGAGGTTTTTTTTCCCAAGGTCAGCCTGTTAGCTTAGCTCGTTGCTTAGCTGCTTTTAACGGTCCAAAAACGCAATTTTAGATGGTTTAAATGGATTTTAAAGAGAAATTAGGGGTCAGTGAAGACCACCGAAGTTGAGCCTTTTGTCATCCAGTGTCTTCAGTAGAAAGAAAGAGACACAAAGAAACGATAAAGCCGATAAATGAAAATGAGGTTGATAATTTTAATTTATCATGCAATTAATTGATTTATTGTTTATTGCGACAGGCCTATGTGGCAGGCAAAAAAAGTTTATGTGACATGACTCTTAGAGGATCAGTATAATCCCTTTCAGATGAAAGGAAACTAGCCAAAGAACAAACATATTTAAACTTCCTAGTTAAAATCACAATATGAGTTGAGTAAAACAATTGTCATACACATTTTAAACTCCTGCTTTAACTTAATGGTTATTTTGAACTGTTCACAGCAAAGAAGACCGTGTTTGACTCAATCCCACAGAAAAAAAAATTCTGATCAAACTTCAATTTAGAGAAATGGAAGAACAAGACAAGTTTTCCATTAAGCTTAACATCCACTCCTCCATGTCATTCCACCACTCCCAGGAGGAGTACATCATTTAAAATAAATATATCCCAGTTTAAATTAAAAAGGTATTTTTTCAGTACTACTAAATTGGACAAAATATGGCTGTCCTTCATATGAATAAGTTATTTCCTGCAAGAACATGTCCCTTTCATCTAACTGGTTTAAATCTCTTAGGGACTGAGCAAGTCTATGCAAACTACTTAATTTATGAGATACGGATCAAGTTATCCTGGAATATCTGCGAAAACAGGCCTGATAGATAGGATACGGAAAATATTTCTTCAGCAGAGCAGAGTATGCCAGCAATATTACCAGACATGCACACACTACACTCTCAGTTAAGTGATTTGAAGACTTCATACTGCCAATGTTTCACATCCCCTCTTGCTAACTGACATTTTATCTGCATACTGGCATCTCTGCAGATTGAACACTTAGGCAAGACAATGACAGGCTCTCTTCCTGTTGTCACTTCTCATTCTGAGGCCAGTCTAATGCCGCTCACTGGGCTTCTGCCAATAGCGGACCCCTCCCCCATCTTCCCATCACCATCAAACAACAAAACTCTACCTAGCATAGTTGGAAAAGGAACACTTGATGTCTGTGACACTCATTTGTCAATTAGCAGACCCCTTCCAGTGTTAACATACAGCAACTTGAAAGACAGCGCGCTGTCTGTGGCGAATTAAAAGAGACAGATGAGTGAGGCTCGAGCGGCGGAGTAATACTATAATGTTCCTCAGATATGAATATAAAACGACACAGTTGACAGGCCATACAAGGTTTTATTTCATTTCTCAGTGTTCCAGGCCTCCCTACTTTGTCTTCTTTGTTCTCTTTTCATCAGACTACTTACATCTCATTTTGACAGCCAGGCGACATTTAAAGCACTTTCGTTTTAAAATGCGAGTTAGCATACTTGATTTGTCATTAAAATGCAAAACGCCTGCCATCACCAACATGACCTGGGTGAACACAAACCCCCTCAGACACACACATAGCACACACAGAGTCCATTTGTGCGTATAAATATCTATTGTACATCTTGAAATGTTTGAAATAAGAAATGTCTGTATTTTTTATAGTTTTGTTGCGTATAATACAAATAATTTAGGTTAAACGCTACGCACATTTAATTAAGATCAGCAACTTAGAGGTTTAGTTTTGCATCACCCTTATTTAAACCTAGCTGTCTGGAATAAATGTTTTTGTAGCCTTAGTGGAATCACTATGGTTTGGAACCAGATGAAAAAGACAACACTGCAAAATAAGAAAGATTAAGACCAAACACTAAATTAATGGCAATAAGAAAAGTAATATTTGTCACTATGGACAGCATAAATTTTGAGGGGGAAGAAAATCCAGACGATAACTACCAGGGATCTTTTGAGAAGTGCATTTTTTAGGGAATCTTTGTGTGGTGGTTTGCATTCATGCTGCCAGTAGGATCATAGAAATACCATCAATTAGCTGGTGTGAATGGTTGATTGTCTCATTTGTCTCTATGTGGCCCTGTGATGGATTTGCAACATGTCTAGGGTGTACCGCAGCTCCCACACAGTGACTGCTGGATATGGGCACCAGTGACACCCACAACCCACCAAGGAAAAATGGAGTAAAGATAGTGTGTGGGTGGTTGGGATGAATGGACAGATGGATGGATAGGTGGATGGATGGATGGATGGATGGATGGATGGATGGATGGATGGATGG
>NC_056498.1:64924755-64941478 GCF_014905685.2 Nematolebias whitei | reverse complement strand
ATGGATGGATGGATGGATGGATGGATGGATGGATGGATGGATGGATGTTGAAAAGGCCAAAAAGTGAATTCTGTTTTCTAGCGTACCTCTGGGTCGCAAACAGAAAGGAGTGAAAACGTTCTCCAACAAAATGGATCACCATTTCAAGAAGCCTGTATATCAGCTATGACTAACAGCTTCTACACAACCAGACCAACAGGAGTTGTTTTGCTATTGATGGTCCGAGTTCATGCTTGATGAAGAAAATCAACTGTGACACTAAACGTGGTACACTAAAATAATAGCTTTTTTGTTTAAAAGGTGGTGAATCTCATGTTTCTCCATTTAATAAGAAAATACTGAATCTGTGGCAGTGACTTGAAGATCCCCTGTATTTACAAAGGGAGTACCTCATACAGCACATTATATGTTGTTGACAAACTATTATACAGCAATACAGCAATATATAGCAATGACCTGGAGGTCAAAATACCTTGTTTTAATTCTGACTTTAATTTGTGACTTTGGCTTTGGAGCTGGGGTGAGGAACAGCACTCACCCAGTGATGGTGCATATGTGTACTATGAAGTTTCATTAAATTATCTTGAGCAGATCAGAAGTTAATAATAATAATAATAATAATAATAATAATAATCCTTACATCCTTACATTTTCATGCCGACGACACAGTTGTTTATTGTCGAGCTAAAACAGTTGCTAAAATTTGTCAGCTTTTACAGTCTGTGTTTGACATCATCCAGTCAGATTTGTTCCATCTCAAACTGGTGCTAAATACTGACAAAACAAAAGGGATGTTCTAAAAAAGTTAAATCTGGTCCTCTGGACATTCAAAAAGGGATGTTGTTTTCAAACAGAAAGTCGGTCCAGCAGTTCTTCCTTCTATTTTATGTTTGAATGGTGTCCCTATTGAGTTTGTCGATTCTTACAAATACTTTGGTATCTCGGTCGACTCACATCTCTATTTAAGCCTCATCTCAAAAACTTGGTAAAGAAACTGAAAGTAAAATTGGGTTTCTTTTTTAGAAATAGATTCTGTCTAACTCTGAATGCTAGGAAACACCTTGTAACTGTGACTTTCCTTCCCTCCATTTACTACGGTGACATTATTTACATGAATGCTCCTGTTAGCACTTTGCAGATGTTCGACGCTGTCTATCATGGTGCACTAAGATTCATAACTGCTGTTAGTATCGTACAAATCACTGCACCTGGTATTCACTGGTCAATTGGTCATCATTAACTTCACGCAGACTCTCTCACTGGTACATTTTTATCTTTAAATCACTTCTTGGTCTGCTGCCTTCATACATCTCTACCTACATGTCACTGTGTGAGTGTTGCTTCAGCGTGCGCTCTCAGGACATTATTACAAGCAGTGTTCCCTGAGTGCGGACTGAACTAGGCAAAAGGGCCTTCTCCTGCTCCGCTTCTGTTTCCTGGAACACGTTGCAAAAAGGTCTGAAGCTGTCGACCTTGACCTCTCTAAGGGACTTTAAACAACTGCTAAGTTCATTGCAAAAATCAATGCAGACATGTTCTTGTTTTTAGTATTTTACATTGCTTTACAATGTAGCTGTTTAGGTTTCATTTTTTTTATATAATTTCTTCCATGTACTTTTAATTTTATATGCTTTTTTATGAATGTCTATTGTTGCCATCTTTATTCTTTGTTTAAAACAAGTCTCTCGTAAATGAGTCATCAGGGCTCAATGAGAGTAACCTGTATAAATAATGGTTGAATTGAATAATAATACTGTAATAATAATAATAATAATAATAATAATTCATTTATTTAACCTTTATTTATATAGGTTAGTCCCATTGAGCCTCGGGGACTCATTTACAAGAGAGACCTGAATAACCTGAACAATAATGTGTTGTTTGTCCTCAAACAGATATAGAAAGTACGAGATCCACCAAGTAAAATTACAAGGGGTCTAAGTGTTAACCAATTTCAGTTGTTTGTCATTTACGCTGTCAGATTTGTTAGGAAAGACATCACTGCTCAACCTCTGTAAGGAATTCTCCCTGTGAGCCAAAGACACATGTCCACTTCAATCCTCATGTGTCCAGGGTGAAAACACTGAATGTAACAGATGCAGGCACCGAAAGAGCGCTCCAGTCACAGAGAGAAATCATGTCAAGGTAGCACATGCCACCTCCGTGCAATGTGTACACACCTGACCTGGAACAAAGTGGACAACACAACCCCAGCCAGGTCCATCCTGAGACAGAAATCTCACCGTGAGCCACACTTCTCAACACATTGATGAGACAGGCTGACACCACAGCACGCAGAGGGAGAGGTGTGGGTGTGACAGCCCACTACCATAATTTCATCCTGCCATTACCTGCCTAGCCGCTCACAACTGTGCTTACAGAGACAGGTGCACAAACACTGCACACAAGCAAAGATGCACGAGCTTCCACAAAAACAACAACCGTAGGTGCAGCACACCAACATCATGCGGGTCTCAGTTCAAGTTGATGCCACGTCTTGCGTCTCGTTGTGACTCATTGTCAGTTTGCCGGATGATTGTTGTCAATTGCGCTGACAGAAGTAAGCATATTAGCTGCAACAAACTCTGGCAATGTCTCCCTCTCGATTTGACTCGAGCGGCATAAAGAAGTGTATAATGCTGAAGGCGGTCCACTGGGTTTGCCCTAACACGTGCATCTATATACACCTGGTGTGCTTCACCTGACAGTCCGTATAAAAACGTCGCAACAATCTGACATGAGACATTCAACGGGGTTTGAAATGTCACATAAATAAATATTTATTTACACTTTATGTTACAGTTATTTGATGTGTGGAAATATATTTCCTGTAGTAAAGAAAGAGTACCCTGACATTGTCATTACCGTGACGTGCTAGCTAAAATTAAAACGTGACAACTGTCAATTTTTAGACAAGTTAAATCAGTCTGTCTCAATTTAAATTTCATTTACAAAAGTTACATTCGACAGAAAGTAAAAAGAAGTACAAAAAAGATTTAACTTTTTTTTTTTTTTTTTTTTAAACATTGTCAAATTTACAAAGAAATGATGTGTCAGTGACGGTGAGATGTAAACAGATAGAATTAAAGGTTTATGTTTTTACAATGTAATCATTCCTATCAGCTGAAAATGAAATGTCTTCATAATTTTGTTTAAAAACATGCACTTGTGGCCACAAAATAACAAGAAACAGAGATTGTGACAATAATGTAATGAATTCATAAAAATAGAAAGACCTAACACATCACCTACCCCTTTTCATGCCCTAATTTTCAACTAAGATCATTTGAATTTTAGAAATGATTTTGTTGTAGCCATTTTTGGTCAAATGTTATAAATAACGTTATGTGCAATCCTGTGCAAAATTCCAAGATTTTATACAAACCTTTGGCAGTCAAAGTATATGTGTTGTGAATAACTCTCAACTTCTTTATCATCACATCTTAGTTTATTATGTGTAAAACTGACTGAGTTATAGCCATTTTTGTGTTTGCCAAGGCTGATTAGAATAAAAGGGCCGCACTTTCATAGTAGCAGCTTCGTGCACTCCGCCAATCTTTTGGACAACTGTACGTACATGTTCTCGTTGTATCTCGGTGCAATGATAATGAAGTTTATTCTGATTCTGATTAGCTGTGGGGACCACCTTGAATGGGGCTGACTCCAAAAGTCGATCAGTTGTAGATGTTCATACAGTGATTACAGTGATATTCGAAGGATGAAACATTGGTATTAGGAAAAAAGGGGTCTGAAAATGATATAACACTTCAACTTGGATTAAGTTTAATGTAAAATTTATTTATGACATTTACTCTCTAACACAATGACAACACTCGAACAGTGCAAATTTGTAAATTTTCACAAATCTAAACTCAGCAGCGCACGTGACGTCATAGCGTTGTGCTGCCGCTGCAGACATCCTTGTGACTGGGTTGTCATACAAAAACAACGCCTTATATATAAACAGCGCCTTTTATATCGGTGAGTTATTTTCATGGAATGGCCGATGTCCAATATTTAATTTTATCGTTAGTATCGGCTGATACCAATACCATGTCGATAATATCATATATCCCTAATTGGTATATTTTCATATACAAAGTCATTTTAGGAAAATTACCATCATATATCAACTCCAAGTTCATTTCACTAAACAACACTCTCAGTCTCAGGGCCAGTAGCTGGCTTTGTGCGCACAAAGTAAGGAAAGATGAGTTTGTCTTATTTCGGCTCATGGTCTTGGAATGATCTGCAGCTGAAACTGATGTGGGAGTTTTTTATTCTTTTAGGTTAGGTTAAGTTAGGTTACTTTATTTATACCCAATGGTAGATTTGGTTTGCAGTGGTACAAAGCATAAAGCAGACATCCATGCGCACACATACTGTAAAAAAATAAGAACACCTCAAATAAACCATCCACAGATAATAGTGCTCAGGGTTCCACAGGTCATATTCAAAGCAAAGTAGGACATAAAAGAGGAGAGTAAAAACTTTAAAATTCAACTAGTATAAAAAATTTATTAAAATATTAATTTATCATTAGATTTTTTTTTTAAAAATCTGTCAAACCACTGAGAACACGTGTCAGTTCATTTTGTTCATTTCAATAACAGCAGTAGGAACAAAGCTATTTTCAAAGCATCTTGTCCTACATTTAGGGGCTAAAAACCTCCGACCGGAGGGAAGAAGCTGAAACTCCCTGTAAGGGGGTGAAAAACATTTTTTAAAACAGAAGAAACTATCCGCTGTACCTGGCTAATGTACAGGGATGTAACTGGTTTTTGGTTTCCTCCGATCAGTTTGGACGACAGCTTAACAATCTGCTGAAAGGAACTCTTTTTTTCAGTGTTGCTTGACCAAACCATGACACCAAGGAAAAGGATAAAACTGATTCAATAAAAGCACAATAAAACATGGTCATCATGGTTCGGTCAGTATTAAAGTGGCAGTTTCCTTAGACAAAACAGGCGCTGGTGGGCCTTCTTACATACTTTGTCAAAATTGGTTTCAAAGTTTAATTCATCATCTATGACTGTCCCAAGATATTTGTAAGACTGCACTCTCTCATTGGCTTGACCTTTGATTAAAGTGACTTCGTGCTTGTGAGGTTTCCTCCTAAAATCAATGATCATATATTTTGTCTTATCAATGTTTAGTTTGAGGAAAGAGTTCTTGCACCATTGAACAAAATCATCAGTTACCTGCCCATGACTACTTTCATTTCCTTTAAGCAGACTGACAATAACAGAATCATCTGCTTATCTAGTTTTAAACAAAATCTGTCAGAGGTTTTAGTCGCATCTTGCACCTATAATGTCCAAGTGTCTTAAATTGTGATTTATTTATTTTTTTACTTGTATTATATTTTATATTTTATTACCAGATGTTTTGTTGTAAATATTTTAATATTACTATTACTGTTCTTAAGACTGTGTTGCTGTATTTGCAGTGGCTTGTTTGCACCTTGCATGTTGCCCAAGATGTCCTTGTAAAAGAGATTAATAGTCTCAATGGATTTATTCCTGGTAAAATAAAGGTTTAAAAAAATATAACTTTCTAAAAGTTTCATTAAAATCCATTCAGTGTTGCCAAAGACTTTGCTAACAGACAGACACATTCAGACAGAAGCAAAAATATCACCACCTACCTTCTGCCTTTCTAAGAGGGCAATAAAGATGGTTATACTAAAGCAACACTCTGAAAACGGAAAAAGGATATTAATGAAAGAAAATGTGGATAAGTGCATAAATGCACATGCATAATATCATTTGGTTTTGTGCTGCCTTAGTTTAGAGAAAACAAACTCAGCCTTTAAGATTTGCAGAGTACAGTTACCAAGCTTAAAGTCGAGTTCTCCAGCCTCTCCATGATGACATGACAAAGCATTTTACCAGTTAATGACAAACCAAGCAGTAAGAGCTACAGAAGAACTTAGAAGTCCAACACTATGAGCAGGACCAACGTTGTTGTTAAGGTGTGCTCCGAAGATGTTGGCTTCATTTCAGTGCTGCTGAGCCATGGCCACACGATAACCAAACCGCAAAAAAACAAGTTCCAAGCTGGTCTGTATGTACCGTATTTTTTGGCCTATAAGTCTCAGTTTTTTGCATAATTTGCCCTGAGACTTATAGGCCAAAGCGACGTATTTAAGGATTTTGTTCCCCATCTTTATAAACCAATTTTTGGCTGAGATATGACTTTCATTCATTCTGAATGGGGAAAAAATTGAGCAGTACCACTTTCAGTCACCTGATGGCAGCAAAGTAGTAGTATCAGTAAGATATGCCGTTGTATCATGTAATAGGTAAACGTGGCTATAATGACAAATTCAAAAAAGTTCAGACAAAAACAACTGGACTTTATTTATTATACTTTACTTTATACTTTATTATTTTTGTCTTGAAATTTTTTGAGTTTACCATGTCCTGGATGACTGAGAATCTTCACCAGCTATTAATGGCACAATCAGCTTGCCATATTCCCACCTTCGTTCTGCTCGCTGCTTGGAGCTCAGCTTCATTTTGCTGCACCGCCCCGGCAAAATGCAGCTAATTTGACCATTAAAGTGCATTTAATAAGTAAAAGTTCAACTGAGACACACCTTTGCTATAATTTTGAGCAAACAAATAATTGTTTTAGATGCTTTTCTTGTTAAATTTCGAAAAAACGAGCAGCGTTCCTCCTTCTTTTTTCCTCTCTGTCTGTGCGCTCCCAGAGCACCGAGGCAGTGAATACTTTTGAAATGCAGCTGATGTGACCGTTAAAGTCCTTTTATTAAGCAAATGTTAGACTGAGACACCTTTACTATAAAGTCAAGCAAACAAATAATTGTTTTTAGGTGTTTATCTTGTTAAATTTCGAAGAAATGAACAGCAGCTCGTCCATCTGCACGTGCACTCTTACACGAATCGGGTTTTGAAATGCAGCCTATTTGACCATCAAAGTGCATTTATTAAGCAAAAGTTAGACTGAGACACGCCTTTACTATGATTTCAAGCAAACAAATAATTATTTTTAAGTGTTAACCTTGTTAACTTCTTGTTAACATCCTCCCGTGCATGCTCCCGCGGCCCCCACTTGGTAGCCCATCGATTTTTGGCACAACACCGGCCCACATTTCTGGGTTCGGCCCATTTTTCCGTGTTGTCAGCGGTGACGCGTAACAAAAGCGACGCATCAACGGTGATGCATAATAGATGTAATACGACATATACAGCAAAGCGACATGTTTATGGATTTTTCCACTTTTTTAGTCATATTTGGACTGATGCCACTTCTACGGCGGTGCGACAAGTACAGCGGAAATTACGGTATGTGAAAAGGAAGGGTTCTGCACTGTAAAGAGTGAAGTGGTTTAGCAAACTCCCAATACAAACAACTCTCACAAAGCAATTATTCAGACTTTTTTTTCAAGTGTCTACAGAGATGGCTTCATGGTCTGACAAACATGAAAAGAGTTCAGAACCAAAGTCACCTTATAACCATCTTCTCTTTTGTTCCACTTTTCAGATCAGCTGTTATCTTGGTGTCGATATAACAGCACCCCTACGACACGGATGCCACGAGGTGCTCCTTCATGTCCCGAATGAAGAAGCTCGTTCTATTTGTTCCTGAATTAGCATGTCACTTGTATTGATTGTGCCTTTTATTGTGCCTTGTACGTCCCCAGCGTATGTCTGGGACTCATCCAGCTGTTTGATGCTCTGCTCTGGACGGGGACCACGCCTTCACTTACAGTTGACACAAAGACGTTGACACCCAGTAGAAGACAGCAGATGATTGATTACATGTTCTCACTCCGCTTGTTTTTTCACGTTTTCTTACCTGAGCTGGTTGAAGCTCAGATCCAGTCGTTTGGCAAACTGTCCGTATGTGTCTCCAAGGAAGTACGGAATCTCCTCAGCGTCGTGTCCAATGTATGAAACCTTTAAAAGTAAAAAGTAAAAACAGAATGGGAGATCACTGATAGCTCTGGTGTGTAAAGCAAACCAACATTTAACAACTTAACGTTTTACGTTTCAATGTTTGGCCTGTCACCAAAGGCAAAGGGCAACAGTGTTTTTGCTAGCGTCTGTGTGCATCTTTTTGTTTGTATACAACAATACAAAAATGGAAATAGTGTCAGTTTTACAGATATTAATATTTGTTACAGTAGTAGCTGAGCATAACCCTAAGCTCTGAGCACTATCACATTTGCAGAGTCTCACAGTATTGCATGACATTGCGCATAATTTAATTTACAAAGTTTGACCAAACAGCCATAACTCTGCTCCTTCTCAGCATAAGATGATGTTAGCTAGCAACTCTGGCATGAGCGGTGGTGGACGATATGCATTCCTTTCAGAAACACTAGACCTCTCTTGGTTTTGCTGTTGTGATTGTGTTCAGTGTTGGTCACAGAAACAAGCTGAGGAAAGAGGAAATGAAAGCATCTCTTCACTGAAACATTGAAATCAGTCTTAGAAAACATACCGTACTATTTACTGAGTGAATGCTGATTCAGCATTCCCACTCTTGTTTTACTGTTCTCCTTTGTTTGCTTCCTTTTATTTATTTTTTTTACAATCTAACTACTTCTATTTAATTTGTACTGTTTTAGCCGTTAACAAAACATTCAGCTCATTTAGAAGATGGATGTTAGGACTTTTATTTTTAAAACATTATACTTTTTTACTATATTTAAGTGCATTTACAAATATATCTCCATAGAAATGCATTGAGATCGCTACGATTCCTTCAAAACTATTGTTGTTTGTTAAATCTGTTTCAGCACAATTACTCTATTTTTTGTTGAATATGTTAATCCTATCCTTGTGTTACATTTCACTACTATTCTGCTACTTTTAACTTTTAGATCACTTTAAGTCTTAAGCTAGTGTTTTACTACTTTTAGTAACTGCTAGCCTTTCGCTACATGTCACAACTGCTCTGATACTTTTAATATTGAGTTAAGCTTTTGCAAATTTTAGTCTAAGCTAGCCTTTTGTTGCTAACCTATCTTTTTCCAAGGCATTTGACACCATGTGAGAATTGATTTTTTATTGTTATTTATTTTATTCTCCTTTTACTGTTTCACTTTTTATTGCATAGCTGTTTATGTCTTTTTAGTTATTTTTTTCTTGTATTTTATTTCTTTTGTGCTTTTTAATTGGTCTGTACAGCCCTTTGGTCCTGTATGGGTTTTTTTTTGTGTGTGTGTGCTTTATAAATAAAGTTGGATTGGAGTTGGATAGGATTTTCACAACTGTGTTGCTACTTTTTTGCTTTTTGCTAGACTTTTGTTACTTTTAGCTTTAAGCTAGCATTTAGCTACTTTAGTAATTTGTTTGTTTGTTTTGGTAAGCATTTTGCTGCTTTTAGCCTTCAGCTAGCCTTTTGCTTCTTTTAATAACTTTAACAACTCAGATTTAGCTTCTTCATCAAACTAGCTCAGCGCACAGCTTTGACGTTGAATTTTCTCATAAAATCGAATTTCTCTAATTAAAATCGTCTTCCGGCTTTTCCCTCTTCAGGGGTCGCCACAGCGAGTCATCCTCCATCTCACTCTGTCTTCTGCATCCTCTGCCCTCACTCCAACTACCCCCATGTCCTCTCTATATCTTCTCTTTGTCTTTTTCCTGGCAGCTGCACTTCTAACATTCTTCTGTCCCTCCTCTGGACATGTCCAAACCATCTCAGTCTGGTCTAACTTTATCTCCCAGTTGTTCATCCTCTGCTGTACCTCTGATGATCTCATTCCTAATCTTCTCCATCCTTGTCACCCCTAAGGAGAACCTCAACATCTTAATTTCTGCTACGTCCCGTTCTTTCTTCTGTCTTTGTGTCAATGCCACTGTCTCCAGACCATACAACATGGCTGCTCTCACAACTTTTAATTTCTCAGATTAAAATATGAATCCAAAAGACGACACTTAAAAACAGAAAATAATAAATCATTCACACCTGCCATTCAGTATCTGAGTTGTTTTTCAGTCAAGCCTTGCCATGCACCCAGCACAAGATGTGCACTGCCAGATGTGTGCCAGATGTGTGCCTTTTAATGACGCTTTTATGACACATTCATAACACAACTAACTTTGTTTTTGTTCATTTCTTTCAGCTGTAAATTGAAACAGAAACCAGGAAGTCATGTGCAGTGCCAACAGGTGTGGACTGACACTAAACAAAAACTGCAACAACAATAAATAAATAAAATCACTTACAGTGTCTACATTTAGGGAAACGTGCCTAATAAATGGAGACAGAAGTTTATGTCACTTACTTGAGTCCCATTTAAATTGACCTGCGACTCGTTGTGAGCCATAATAAGAAGAATATCCTCCTGGTGACAGCTCGGCGGGTCAGAGTTGCTCTTCAGAACCTCCCTGGCGGGTCGGAACCAACATTAAGCGCTATTTTCTGTAGATATAACCCGGTTCTGTCGGAGAGCTTCTTCTTCCTCTGGACTTTTACTTTTACAGTTTCCGCGTGCCGTTTGAATCAGCTGACCGGCTGGTTTTCCGGAAGCACGTGGTCACCGTTTGAAAGCGAACTCCTCGTGCGCAGAGCCGTTGCTGACAACAGTCTCCCAACGTGAAGGGAAACCAAATGATGTGCTACACCTGCCTTCTGTAAACAAACCGGGAAACAAAATGGCGCATGTTAAAGATAAAAACAACGCAACTTCCCATTAAATCTGCGAGTTTCACTTCAAGAAGCTGCTTCGACACTGTTTGTTTTACAAAAATTGACTTTTTTTTTTTTTTTTTTTTTCCCAATTTACTTATATAGCATCAAGTCACAACAGAAGTTGTCTCAGGGCACTGAACAGAAACATTCATATACATTAAAAAAAGCCAATTAGTAAAAGTTATCTGTCTATGAAAGCCAGCAGATTGTGTTGAGTAACCACTTGATCCATTCCCATCCTCAGCAAGCACAAAGGCAACAGTGGAAAGGAAAAACTCCCTTTTAACAAAAGAAACCTCCAGCAGAACCTCATGACGAGCGGCCATCTGCTTCGACCCCTTGGTGTTTGAGAGGGCAGGAAGGAGAAACAGGCAAACACAGAATGGCTGGTCAGGTGTATTTTCTATTGGAAGAAAGACAAATATATATTAAGGATAAAAATAATTACAAACAAGTAGAGTAGAGCAAGGAAAGACAGCAGCAGAGCATGTGGTCAATGTGTCCTCCAGCAGTCTAAGCCCATAGCAGTTGAGCTCACTCATTATTTGTTTTTTTTATTTTGTTTGTTTGTTTGTTTTTTCAAATAAAGTAAATAATAAAGTTGTGTGAATTGGTTTATTGATCAAAACAAACTTATATTAAATGGATCCATAATACCATCAGTAACTGACGACAGGAATATTTTTTGCCTGCATCTGAAAGGCAGGTGATAATGTGAATGCTCATATGTGAGTGTGTGTTTGGCTGTAGTGTTAGCTAAATATCTAAAGAATCATGGGATGAGTTTGGTTGAAACACCCAGAAAGTAATCTTTAAAGATCCATCCACTACTAATTAACTTCTAGAGACAACCTGACTCAAAATGGACATCATAGCTAATCAAACATAGCGAACACAATAATGACTAACTAAATTAATTTTACAGGAGCTGGGCCAGGATGTGCTGTTGTTATAGCTAAGAGTCATTCACAACCTGTAGCTACTCGGAGCTCTAACAAATTGGATGAGAAATGTGTTTAAAACTTCAGCATTAACTGTTGACATCATCCCCGTTTGTCTGTTAGCAAAATATTTTATGAACCACTGAAAGGAATTTAATGGAACTCTCAGAAAATAATATTTGGAAGCACATCTAAGACTGATGAACTTTTGAAGTAAAACCAATTTAAGACAGATGCTCAGCGAAAATAAAAATAAACAATAACCTCCAGAAAACCAGTTTAGAAATCATAAATTATAACACATCTGCAGCTGTGACTACACGGTGCTCTGGTTCTGTGGTTGTGAAACAAGCCCAAATCATCAACACCTCACCACCGTGCTTCTTACAGGGGATTGAAGTGTTTGATTTCAGTCAGATTTACATTGTGGTCAAATTTCTCCACTTTAGTCTTGTTTCAGCAAATGAAACAGAGGTTTTGTCAAGATAAAACTTTGTAATCATAGGCCATGCTTCTCTTTTCTATTCTGGGAGAGGAGGCTTTTTTAATGAAACTGTTCCAAACAGCTTACATGTGTCTATATTTATAAACTTGTACTTTTGGTATATTCTAAAAGCTTTTAAGTCTTCTTATGTGGACTGACCTTGGTCTGCTGCTTCTATGGAGTGGAATGGTTTCAACTATGTATTTAATTGTTTGTAATGTTACTTCCCGGTGGTCTAATGGGCATCTTTTCTCAACATTGATTAAATCGCTCAGTGTTTTATTTCTAAGTTTCATAAATGTCTGGAAAAAAAGTAATTGATGCAGAAAAGCTGACCCATGCATTTACCTCATTTGACCAGTGGTCCCCAACCCTGGTCCTCTTGAAACACCAACATACGTGTTTTAGTTGTTTCCCTGCTTTGACACACTGGAATCCACTGGGATAGACTATTGTAATATTTCATTCTTTATTTTTATCTTTTATAATCTGGATGTGTAAAAATATTTCATAAAAGTCTTCAGTTGATCCATAATGCTGCTGCCTGAGGTCTGATGAGAATTAGGAGTATCTCGCCTTTAGCTTACTGTAAATTTCATTGTAATAATTTCCTTGTAACTCTCAACAACTAAGCTCTATTTTATATTAAAGATCTTCTTGATCCATTTTATCCTAATGGAGCACTTCATTTTCAGACATCAGGTTTATTTGTGGCTCCTAGAGTTTCCAAAAGTAGAATGGGAGGCAGAGCTTTCAGTTCTCAGACCCCTTTCTTGTTGAACTAACTTCTAGTTGAGGCTGACTGCCTAGTTTAGATACTTGGATTAAAACTTTCCTTTTTTATTTTATTAAATTCTATAATTAGGGTTGGCTTGGGTTTCCTGAGTTATTCCTTAGTTAATATGTTATAAGCTTGGACTGCAGGAGGACAAACTGATCACATTTCCTCACACTGTCTACTTGCTCTACTCTCCATGTTTGTGCATACAGTTATCACCAGTGGGATGTAACTAAGTACAAGTATACTTTGTTACTGTACTTAAGTACGTTTTTCATGTATACTTTACTTAAGTAGCCTTAAACCTGAGTATTTTCTACTTTTACTCCACTACATTTTACATTAAGTATCTGTACTTTCTACTACACTACATTTCTATAATGCGTTGCGTTTTTTTTTTTTTTTTCGTTAGTTTGAAAGTAACCAATGGTGAGAGGGGAGTTGGTCCATAGAATCACTGCAAAGTGTGCAGGTAACGTTAGACCTGCCTTCAAGAAGATCTGGGCCAATGACCTATATTCTAGTAAAGTAAAAACGTTAATGTGGTACTTCTAGTTTTACTAGAGTACATTTTTGTCTGTTTATTTGTACTTTTACTTAAGTACAGTATTTGAGTACTTTCTCCAATATTGTCCTTTTCTCCTTATAGAAACCACTCCTGGACCAATTCTTCTGCTCATCTCGAGCCAGTCGAGGCAGATGGCTGATCATCCTGAACCCGGTTCTGCAAGAGGTTCCTGTTAAGCATGAGACATTCCTTTCCACTGTCGCCATGCTGCTCAGAACTGCAGTAAAAGAAATATTTGACTCAACAGGCTTATTTGGAAAACTCCCCTATGATGAGCAAAATAAATGGACTCAATGTTCCCTCGCCCAGACGTGGGTCACCGGGGCCCCACTTTGGAGCCAGGCCTGGAGGTGGGGCATGCGGGCGAGCGCCTGGTAGCCGGGCTTTTAACCATGGAGCTTGGCTGGGCACAGCCTGAAGAGGAGACGTGAGTCCCCCTTCCCATGGGCTCACCACCTGTGGGAGGGGCCAAAGGGATCGGGTGCAATGTGGGATGGGTGGTGGCCGAGGGCGGGGACCCTGGCGGTCTGATCCTCAGCTACAGAAGCTGGCTATTGGGACGTGGAATGTCACCTCACTGGTGGGGAAGGAGCCTGAGCTGGTGTGTGAGGTTAAGAGGTTCCGGCTAGAAATAGTCGGATTCACCTCTACGCATGGCTCTGGCTCTGGAACCAGTTTCCTTGAGAGGGGTTGGACACTCTTCCACTCTGGAGTTGCCCCTGGTGAGAGGCGCTGAGCAGGAGTGGGTATACTTATTGCCCCCCATCTTGGTGCCTGTGTGTTGGGGTTCCCCTGGTGAATGAGAGGGTAGCCTCCCTCCACCTACGTGTGGGAAGACGGGTTCTGACTGTCGTTTGTGCTTATGCACCAAATGGCAGTTCAGATTATCCACCCTTTTTGGAGTCCTTGGAGGGGGTACTGGAAAGTGCACCTCCTGGGGACTCCCTTGTTCTGCTGGGGGACTTCAGTGCTCACATAGGCAATGACAGTGAGACCTGGAGGGGTGTGGTTGGGAGGAACGGCCCCCTTATCTGAATCTGAGTAGTGCTCTGTTGTTGGACTTCTGTGCTCATCATGGATTGTCGATAACAAACACCATGTTCAAGCATAAGGGTGTTCATATGTGCTCTTGGCACCAGGACACCCTAGGCCACAGTTCGATGATGGACTTAATCATCGTCTCATCTGATCTGCGGCGACATGTCTTTGACACTTGGGTGAAGAGAGGGGCGGAGCTGGCAGAGTCTCCTGTGAGACGGAGCTTTAACTCCCACCTCCGGGAGAACTTTGAACATGTTCCAGGGGAGGTAGGGGAAATTGAGACCGAATGGGCCATGTTCCGTGCCTCTATTGTCGAGGCGGCTTACCAGAGCTGTGGCCGCATGGTTGTCGGTGCCTGTCGCAGCGGCAACCCTCGAACCCGATGGTGGACACCAGCGGTGAGGGATGCTGTCAGGCTGAAGAAGGAGTCCTATCAGGACTTTTTGGCCTGTGGGACCCCGGAAGCAGCTGATGGGTACCGGCAGTCCAAGCAACAAGCGACTCGGGTGGTCACTAAGGCAAAACTCAGGCATGGAAAGAGTTTGGAGAGGCCATAGAGAATGACTTCCGCATGGCATTGAGGCTATTCTGGTCCACCATCCGGTGTCTCGGGGGTGGGGGTGGGGGGGTACAACACCAACACTGTTTATAGTGGGGGTGGTGTGCTGCTGACCTCAACTCGAGATGTCGTGGGTCAGTGGGCAGAATACTTTGAAGACCTCTTCAATCCCACCGGCACGTCTTTCACTGAGGAAGCGGAGCCTGGGGACTCTGGGTTGGGCCCTCCAATCTCTGGTGCTGAGGTCACCAATATGGTTAAAAAGCTCCTCGGTGGCAGGGCCCCAGGGGTGGATGAAATTCACCCGGAGTTCCTTAAGGCTCTGGATGTTGTAGGGTTGTGTTGGCTTACACGACTCTGCAATATTGCGTGGACATCGGGGTAAGTTCCCCTGGATTGGCAGACCGGGGTGGTGGTCCCCCTATTCAAAAAGGGGGACTGTAGAGTGTGTTCCAACTACAGGGGGATCATGCTCTTAAGCCTCCCTGGTAAGGTCTATTCGGGGGTTCTGGAGAGGAGGGTCGGTCAGATAGTCGAACCTCGGATTCAGGAGGAACAGTGCGGTTTTCGTCCTGGTCGTGGAACATGGGACCAGCTCTACACTCTCAGCAGAGTCCTGGAGGGTGCGTGGGAGTTTGCCCAACCGGTCTACATGTGCTTTGTGGACTTGGAGAAGGCGTTCGACTGCATCCCTTGGGAAACCCTGTGGGGGGTACTCTGGGAGTATGGGGTACCATGCCCTTTGATATGGGCTGTTAGGTCCCTGTATGACCGGTGTCAGAGCCTAGTCCGCATTGCTGGCAGTAAGTCGGGCTTGTTCCCGGTGAGAGTTGGACTCCACCGAGGTTGCTCTTTGTCACCGATTCTGTTCATAACTTTTATGGACAGAATTTCTAGACGCAGCCAAGGTGTTGAGGGGATCTATTTTGGTGGCCTTAGGATTGCGTCTCTGCTTTTTGCAGATGATGTGGTCCTGTTGGCTTCATCAAATCATGAGCTACAGCTTTCGCTGGAGCAGTTCGCAGCCGTGTGCGACACAGCCGGGATGACGATCAGTTCCTCCAAATCCGAGGCCATAGTCTTGAGCTGGAAAAGGTAGAGTACCCTCTCCAGGTCAGGGAGGAGGTCCTGCCCCAAGTGGAGGAGTTTAAGTATCTTGGGGTCTTGTTCACGAATGAGGGAGAAATGGAGTGTGAGATCAATAGGCGGATAGGTGCAGTGTCTGCAGTGAAGCAGGCGCTGTACAGGTCTGTCGTGGTGAAGAGAGAGCTGAGTCAAAAGGCGAAGCTCTCAATTTACCGATCAATCTACATTCCTACCCTCATCTATGGTCATGAGCTTTGGGCTGTGACCGAAAGAACAAGATCTCGGATACAAGCGGCCGAAATGAGTTTTCTCCGCAAGGTGTCTGGACTCTCCCTTAGAGATAGGGTGAGAAGCTCGATCATCCGGGAGGGACTCAGACTAGAGCCGCTGCTTCTCCACGTCGAGAGGAGCCAGTTGAGGTGGCTCGGGCATCTGCTTAGGATGCCTCCTGGATGCCTCCCTGGTGAGGTGTTCCGGACACTTCCCACCAGGAGGAGACCCAGAGGAAGACCCAAGACACTCTGGAGGGACTATGTTTCTCGGCTGGCCTGGGAACGCCTCGGGATTCCCCCGGAGGAGCTGGCCCAAGTGGCTGGGG
>NC_056498.1:64909539-64924355 GCF_014905685.2 Nematolebias whitei | reverse complement strand
CAAAAAAAGAAACTGTCCAGATGACCTGACTGAAAAATGTTGGATTCACTTTATATCATTCACAATGTACTGTCATAGGATTTAAATCTGGATCTGCTTTGGACTATTTTCTATTCTGTATAGTTCCCTGGGATGACGTTTGTTCTGTATAGTTATGTAAAAACAAAAAATAAACACCAAAACTACAATTGTGATTTTTTTTCTTCCCTCATCCAAATTTTGCTACAAAAATGATTTCCTACTTAAATAAATGTCTCAAAGTAGTTGTTTATTTCATAAAATGTTTTTTAAGCAGCCAAACAGTGAATTGTAAATAATTATGAGTTGAACATGAAAAGAACTGCTGTTCATGGCACGCTCGTCTTGCTGCTCACCATGTTTCTCCTCTTCCTCGTAGCATGTTGAGTGACGTCACCAGATACCTCCCATACGCGGAAATTTCTCCTCTTCCTGCAGCAGCTGGAGTACAGGGTGTAGCGCGCGCATGGTTCCAGTCCTCTCTGCGCTCCGCACCGTGCGTCACGCGCCACAGAACGCAACGAGTTTGATTCACATAACAAACAAACAAACAAAAACAAAAAAAATATTAGACAAACGGACTATTTGTTAAAGCTCGTTCAGGGTTATCTTTCCCTCTCTGCGTCGGAGCTTTTAGGGCAATAACTCCAGGTAACGTCGCGCCATGGACTTTTTATGTAAACTGGACTTTAAAAAGTAAAAGAATGTGGATTTATTGCATGCATTTAAACGTGTTTAATGAACTTTTCTGTTTTGTTTTATGCTCCAGATGTCAGCTTAATGGTTTCAAGTAAATAAAATTAATGCAAGAACGAACTTTTAGCATTAAATCGTGTGTAGAGCTCAAATAAACCAATAAAGTTGTTGCAAAGTGTATTTAAATGTAACCATGACGGGATGCCTCAGCCATATAATACTATTTGTTCCTCCTCTCCTCAGCGCGCAGAGGAGTCGGCCCAACAAGCCGCGCGCACTGATCCTCCAACTCCAACATATTTCCTCCCGAGATGTATAGTTGTATTTGCATGCGCGCGGTGATTCATAAACATGTCAGCGTGGTGGAAATATATGGGGGGTATTAAAACTTTATATTTAAATATCATGAATTATAGTCGCCAAAAAGAAGAAGAAGAAGGAAAAAAAAAAAGTGTTCCTATTTAAGAGGAATGCGGAGTATTTTGGTGTCTGGGGCAGGAGCCCATTTGTCATGCGGACAATAAAGAGGGTTTTCGGCTGACAGTGGAAATTTATGGTTGCCCTTCTTTGCCCTAATAACTCACATATTGTGTCAGGGACTGACATCCCTTGCAGAAAAAGCAAGCCTGTTATCAATCACACATCTTTGCATATTGTGAAACGTTTTTATTTTTTATTTTTTTTCTTTCCCCACAAATTGGAAACATTTGCGTTTTTTTTTTTTAATAAGTAGGAACGCTTTATTTAGAACAGAAGATTTATTTAAAAAAAAAATACACGTTGTAAAACTAATGTGTGTTTATTTTATTTTTTAAAGCAGAGCAGTTTAGGCCTAAGTCCCCCCCCCCCCCCCCCGGAAATTGTATTTGTTAATAACTTTTATACGTGCGTAAAATGTTTATTTGCGCCGCGCCCACGTGGCTGAAATTCCATTTTGATTACTTCAAAATAATAATAATAATAATAATAATATTAAAATAATAATGAAACATGTCCCCCTCTTTACTGTCCACTCCAGGTTTTCTTGCTCTCCAAGTCGACCTGTCAAGCAGATTACCACAGAAGGAGATTAATGGCGGAGGCGGGCTGCAATAATAATCGTTTTGTTTGATGTGACAACTTTGATAGGCGTTGATTTACTTACAAACTGATAGGCTTTTAATTGAGCGCCTCCATCCTCGATTGAGATGAAAGGAAAACACACTCACACACACTCTCACACACACACACACACACACATTGAAAGGCTGCCCGTTTGCCCCGGAGCCTCAATACTGATTAGCCATCTCAGCGGTGAATAGTTCAAGGCATCTGAAACTTCTTTTCTCGGTGCTCCTGACAGACCATTCCTCTTCTTTTCTCCTCCTCCTCCGCGCTCCTCTGCCTCTTAAGGAGAAATAAATCATTTCCATTGTATGTAAATAAAAAAATCGAGCTGGCATCAATACAAAATGTGTGGATTTCTTTGCTCCCCATTATTGTCATTATTCGTCTTTTTGTAGATGACAGCTTTTGACAACACAATGGATTTTAAGTATGTTACATTATTAAAGTTAATAATTAGCCCTTTATTTGTTTTTTTTCCACCTCTCCACAAAAAAATGTACTTAATAAGCAAAATGTTTTCAATATAAATAATTAGATTTTTGTCGTTTTACGCATTTCCTCACCATTTCCCCCCCGCGTTTTTTTGAATTTTTAACATTTTTATGGCACACAACCCCCCCCCCCCCCCCCCTTCCATGCTTCTTGTTAACACCATAATCGGTGGGTTATAGCAGACGCACATTTTAGCACCTAAAAGCACGAGCAGCTCTTGCAACAACACGCGAAGCCCTGCAACTTATTAAAGTTTCCTCACCATCGTTTTGGAGGTGTTTTATGGGCAACTCCAAAAAAAAAAAAAAAAAAAAAAAAATCCCTGGCTCTGTTTAATAAGCTTGCACGTGAGCTTTAATCTATTTTGCCTCTTGAACTCAGAAGGGAGGATGCTTCTAATCGATGCAAAGCTCCTGCACAGAGTGTCTCCCTCCCCGTTCTTCTTCTCGCAACACTTGCATGTAATCAGCCACAATGGCTGACATAAATCAAGCGGAGGATTGACAGCGTCTGACAAACACCTGATTGATTGCGGCGGAGCAGAATTGACACTTGACGGAGGGGTGGAGATGGAAATAGAAGGGCGGTGTGTATTATACTGAAAACATGTGACACTCGCATCCCTCCATCACTACATTGGTCTATTCCTGTCAACGCTTGTCTGTTTAGGGAATTCAAGCAGAAGTGGTTGGTTTTATGGTTGCCTGTAAAGAATGCGTGCGGACTAGGCCATGCAACAAAAAGGGGGAATTTAAATTAAATGGCTGACCTTTATTGGGAAAATGGTGTGTAGTATTAAAGTGGCTTTAATATACTCCATGCACTGTCGTGAAAACAGCTGGAAAATGTCAGGAACCAAATCCACACACTTTTGTTCCCCTTCACACCGTTATTGTGTCCTTGAATGTAAAATTTGGAAGCAAAATTCGTGACTGGATGACAACGAAGAGTCGGAGACTGAAAATAGGCCACATCCATGGAAGAGCCGCTTAAGATGGAGACGTTGAACAACTTTGATGTGTTAGTGCGCACTGACGCTCAGATTTGTAATGTATGCAGACAAACAGGTTAGGTTGAAACTGTAAACTTTCCGGTGACACAAAGATTTGCAAAAAAGTGCGTTTGAATGCCGAGTTCTGGCTTTATGGCGCCCTACCCCCTGATATTTATTCTTTGAAGATCCATCTCTATGTATTTATTTATTTATTTACGTTTACCGACAAAGTAACTTTTACATGTCCACATAAACATCTTCTCCTGATGTAAGTCAGCCACATGACTCGAGCTTCCACCAACAAGAGTGCTTTGTTTACATTGAGTGCGTACCCACATTTCAGTAACGCAATTTATGTTTGCTTTATATTTCTAAATGAATACCTACATTAAGATGATCATGTTCACTTAAACTGGATGAATATGTGTTGGAGTGATTTTACAGTGGTGAATTTGTGTTTTGAGGTTTTAAAAGAAAGGGATTATTATGTTTTCAGACGCCAGGGCGTCATCTGTGCAGGCGTTCACAGCAACCTAAGTATTAATTCCCTCTCTCCTCCCCGGAGCTGTCAAAATAGAGGCGCTTACAAAGAGGAGAACGTCACATCCCCTTGACCCTCCAATCACCTCAGGGTCCCATTTGATTGGAAGGCGGCAACGGCTTTAATCTCGGACTAATTCAGCTGCTTTTGAAGTGAACATTCCTACCAGTTCCTGCTTCGGGAGGACAGAGCGAGGACCTGCACGCAGACGCGCACTCGAGGCGCAGCGCTCATGGTGCCAGACGCAGCCACGGATCTGCGATAAGCTCTCACCGTCTCCTCTTCCTGCTGCCGCGCCTTCCACCAGGATTACACGATATTGTTGTTATTATTACGGCGTTTTTCTAAACCCTTCACCCCCTCCCCACGACTGAGAGACTCGGCGATTTCCTTTTCGGTTTTCTTAATGAATCTGATGAAAGCATCGCCACTCCATTTCCTGACAATTGGGACATGATCACGTCGCCCTCGGCGTCTGCCCTGAAAAATCGTGATCTTTGTCTCGCGTGGGAAAGCAGCAGCTCTCGGAATAGCAGCTCGTCCAGCATCAACAAGCCTTTTCTTCACTCCGCACCCCCGTCGGATCCACTACGGCAAGCCAAGCGACTCCCCATCAAGGTTTTGAAAATGCTCACGGCACGATCCGGACACATTTTGCACCCGGAGTATCTGCAGCCGTTACCTTCCACCCCGGTCAGTCCCATAGAGGTAAGGGGAGTTCATTTGTTTTGTTTACGTACGCAATTATTTGTTTATTTTCTTATTATTTATTCTGCCGTGTGGTCCTGGTGTTTAAAATGCGCACAGGGTGGTTTAAATGTGAGTATTGTTTGAATTTAAGTTAAAAAAAACGAGCGAAAAGCCGTGCGTAAAAAGTAAAAAAAATCCGCGTAAACGCCCAAAACACCAGCCGCCTCCAAGTCTGTACATTTTATCATCATGGAGGAAAACTCTTTGTTTGTTTTAATGACATGTATCGACTCGTATTTCTTCTTTATTTCACAGCTTGATGCCAAGAAAAGTCCGCTTGCTTTGCTGGCTCAGACCTGCTCCCAGATCGGCAAGCCCGACCCGCCGCCCTCCTCCAAACTGTCCTCCGTGACGCAGAACGGATCTAGTGAGAAGGAATCTAAATCCGGCCCTTTAAAGATGAGCGACATCGGGGTGGACGACAAGTCCAGCTTCAAGCCCTACTCCAAGCCCGCGGACAAGAAGGACTCGTCTTCGGGCGTCCCGGGCGGAGAGAAGTCTGGTTTCCGAGTGCCGAGCGCCACCTGCCAGCCGTTCACGCCGCGGACAGGCAGCCCCAACTCCAGCACCTCTGCCTCCCCCATGCCATCGGAGGGGAAGTGCGGGGAGAGGGACGACAAGAAAGAGTCTGATTGTAACAAAAATGGCACCGCGGACGGCTCTGGCACCACGAGCCACAGCAGGATAAGCGTGAGTTGCGGTGGGATTAACGTGGAGGTCAACCAGCACCAGGAGGCGACGCCTGGCACCAAGACCTCCTCCTCCTCCGAGTCCTCCTCTGTGACTTCTGTTTCTTCCGCGTCAGTGCTTGGTTCTGGACTCGTGGCGCCGGTTTCTCCCTACAAACCCGGACAGACGGTGTTCCCTTTGCCCCCTGCTGGCATGACGTACCCGGGGAGCTTGGCTGGGGCCTACGCGGGTTACCCCCAGCACTTCCTGCCGCACGGAGGGAGCCTGGTGAACGCGCAGCTGGCTAGTTCTTTGGGCTGCAGTAAGAACGGATCCAGCCCCCTGGCGGGCGCGTCTCCTCCGTCCATCATGTCAGCCAGCCTGTGCAGGGACCCCTACTGCCTCAGCTACCACTGTGCCAGCCACTTGGCGGGCGCAGCCAGCGCCTCGTGCACGCACGAGTCTGCAGCTGCAGCCGCTCTCAAGTCCAGCTACCCCCTCATGTACCCGACACACCCCATACACAGCGTGCACTCCTCTGCGCCGTCGTTCAGCGGACACCCCCTGTACCCGTACGGCTTCATGCTCCCCAATGACCCTCTGCCCCACGTTTGTAACTGGGTGTCTGCAAACGGACCGTGCGACAAGCGCTTCTCCACCTCGGAGGAGCTCCTGAACCACCTGAGGACACACACTGCGTTCACCGGGGCCGAGAAGCTCATATCCGGGTACCCCGGGTCGTCATCGTTGGCCAGCGCCGCAGCGGCGGCCATGGCCTGCCATATGCACATGCCACCGTCAGGAGCCCCTGGGAGCCCCGGGACTTTGGCTCTGAGGAGCCCGCATCACGCGTTAGGACTCAGCAGCCGCTACCACCCTTACTCCAAAAGCCCCCTGCCCACCCCTGGTGCCCCTGTCCCTGTCCCCGCAGCCACCGGGCCCTACTACTCCCCTTACGCACTGTACGGCCAGAGACTCACCACAGCCTCAGCGCTGGGCTACCAGTGAGGGGGGGCTGACAAGGACTTTGAGAGGTTTATAGAACTAAGAATGCAAATATAAAGTCTTTTATAATAACTGCGCTAAACTTATGGACGGGATCCGTGGACTTGAACTGTATTTATTTATATGTCAGGTGACAGCTGCATATTCAGACAAATATTTGAGCAACTCAAAAAGTGCATTATGTGGAAACTGATAGGAAAAGCAAAGACACAGTTAGGATACTAATTAAAGTAGGGATCTTTATTTCGATGTTCATTTGAAAATTGCTATGATTGTATTTGTTCTTATTTAATGTCCCGTTGAGAAGGAGGAGGAGGGAAAAGAAGAATTTCCATGCATGTATGTTTTTTCTTAAAATTTCAAAACAACTGTTCACATTTAAAAATTGTCATTATTTTTCAGGTGTACCAGATGGAGAGAGAATTGGTATTTTTTTGTATGTATTCTGGAGAAGAAGAAAAAAAACAACAACAAAAGAAAGAAATAATTCTGTTCCATATCTTCGTGTGCCTCTTTTTCTGGAGTCTTAACTTTGGAGAAAACAGATTTATTTTCCACGGACATTTTTTTAAATTGATCTGTTTAATGATTTAATCCTGCTTCATCATTTTCAGGCCTTTCAGATTAATTTAAGTTCTATTTTTTTCTCTTTAAAGTCTTAAAACTTCAATCATAAATATGAGCTCGTGTGTGTGTGTGTGTGTGTGTTTTCAACAGACTTTTGTGCAGCAGAATACTTTAAAGTTGGTTAAATTTTGGTTAAGAAGGCTGAACATGTTTTTGTTGAATTAATTACATAAATGCAAAACAAAAGGCCTCAAAAATGTTCAACAATTCAGATTTTCCTATTTATGAAAACATAACTTTGTGTATTTAAAAATAAATATAAAAAAATCAATCAAACCATATATTTTACAGCTAGCCTTTAAAGTGAACATGTTAAAATTAAATGCAAATTTAAAAATAATTACCAACATTTAATTTCTTCTTGTTCTTAAATTTGTCTATTTGCACCAAATAAACAAGTGACAGGAAGACTGGAAAACTTTGAGGAGGATTTACCTTTTTAATTTTTATTTTTTTTATTTTGACTGAGTCCTTGTATTTTGCATTTGATAATCTGCACCCACTTGTAAATCTAATGTACAACCACCAAATTTTGTTATTAAAATCATCTGATTTGTGCAAAGTTTGTTTGCAAAAAAAAAAAAAAAGCCTTCAGCTGCAGTTTTTATTGAACAACTCTGAATTATTTGGATTCATTTTTGTTGAAAGCAGTGCCCCCCCCCCCCCCCCCCAAAAAAAGAAAAAGTATAAATAAAATAAAAAAAATCATGCAGCTGAACAAACTGTATTATGGCAAAACTGCGCGCCAAATGTGCGTTTGCGCAGGTTATTGTAGGCAGCGCTCATTTTGACGCACTTTTTTTTTTTTTTTTGCAGTCTGCGCATTTTCATGACTTTTCTCATTATTATTATTATTTTTACCAAACGCGCAAACTTTAAATCCAACATAAACAGTTGCGTGCACTTTTTTTTCCCTTAAAGGTGCTGCTTCACCCTGACCCATCAGTGCGTTTGGACGCGCGGCTGCAGCTGTATCACAATTATCACCATCACTATTGAGAACACCTCCTCACTCACTCCTGTCGCTCACTTAAATAAAAAAAAATCCTCTTCCTCGCGCGTATCAGGCCCACACGCGTCCTAAACTGATGTAATGACGGTGAAAGGGAGCAATTTCCATTTTTACCCACATCATGGTGGCTATGCTCGGAGGTCCCCCAGTGGAAGGCAATTTATCATGCGCCCCTCCCCCCCACCCCCCGGCCCTGTCACTGGAGGAACAGGCAGGCACATGTGTGCATGAATTATCGAGCCTCCCACCTCCCCAGCTCTTCCCTCTCTCGCGCTGATTTGACACCGAGGAGAGACAACATGGGGGGGATTAGAGCATGCAGGAGTGCTAAAGTACATATTCACTTTGTCTATCAAGGCCTAAAAGTGCTTAGGTGTTCACTGAGCTCTACAGTGAGGGGGGTGGGGGTGGAGGCATGAGTGGGAACTTCAGGTGTAAGATGGTATTTTAATGAAGTGTATTTTTGGCCCTGCATGTGTTTTACTCAATCCAGAGTCTGGTTAAACACAAGAATTCATTATTTTTGACAGAATTCACAGAAAAATCAAATAAGAAAAATTAGAAACTTTGAAAAAAAAAGTGGTGGTGGTGGTGGTGTCAAGCTGACAGAGTAACAAATTTGGAGGCCGCATACGCAATGAAAGACTTCAGGTTGGAGATAAACCAGTTCCTCTGTCTCACAGTTGAGCTAACGGGGATAAAATACAGCCACGAGAGTATTTCAACAATGTAAACCATATAACAAATAAAATAAAACAAAAACACATTTCTTCTTCTAACGCAAACTTTTGGTGGAGATCTGAAGCGGCCATTTTACATTCCTTGGATGGGCTTCCTCAGAGGGAGAATGGCGCTGCACGAAACCCTGGCAGGACATCTGGCAGCAGAGGGAGAACAGGACGTGACACACACACACACACACACACACACACACACACACACACACACACACCTAACCCTCAGTTGTGCTGAATTACCACCACTAAAGCTGTCATTAGTGGGTGTGTGGTACAATAAAAAGACACAGCACTGTCTGCAGAGGCAAATCTATAGTTTGGCTGAACAGCTGTGTCAATATGAAGAAACTCTTATATCAGTCAGCTTTAAACTAACTCTGCCATGCTAAACCAGACAAAGTGATCATAATAAATGCATTTATTTTATTTTGTAAAAAAATAAAAACATCACTGTTATTTTTCTCGTAGAGAATGAAATGCTTACACATTTGGTTCTATGCAGCTATAGGCCTTAACACTTAGCTGAAACTCTTGACTTTCGTTACACCAACATGTGGTTGTGCAGACTTGAAGCGACTGCGGAACAAAAGTAAACAAAGCAGGGACTCGCTGCTGGAAACAGATCCACCGGTTTAGGCTAATCCAAGCTAAATCTGTCTTTTATCCGAGAAGATTAATTCAAAATGAGCTCTGTTGGTCATGCATCATATCCACCAACACTGAAAAATCCTCCCCTCTCTCTGTCTCTCTCTCTGACTGATACTGGTAGGCAGAACCCAACTGAGTGCAGTAATGGAGGTAATTTGGTTCTCAAAATCTGTGCCAAGAAGACAGGATCCCCTCCCAGCTCCTCTCCACGTGGTTACCCTCCTCATTGATTTACAAATGTAAAGTGCTCATCCAGGTGATGTGGGAGAAGTGGCAGTGTTGATCTATCTGCGCCACTCACATCTCGAACCAGCGAGACACTTTCTTGAGCTCAGACAGCCTAATTGAGGTCATTTCTGTCCGCTCGGGGATCTCCGGTGCACTGGGGGTGTTTTAGTGTTTAGATAATTTGCCCATTTTCTGATTCTGACAAAGAATATTTTATGGAAATGCACCCTTGTTCCAGGCACCTTAATGGAGGAGCGTGCCAGATGAGGTGGTTGCCTGTCAATGGCAAATGTAAAAAGCAGAGGAAATGTCAGGAATGCTTCGAGGGGCTCTTTGGCTTCATTTTGGCTCCATTCAACACCTGAATACGACAGTATGTTTTTAGTGAGCAACAGCACACAATTACTGTCTAATTCTACGTTTGAAGCTATGTGTTTTTTATAGAACCTCAAGGTGAATGCCCTTAATCTTCAAATAAAGCCATTCTAAAGTGATTATCTGATTAAACAAAGTTTTACTTCACAATAAATAAATAAATATGTTGCAGGATTTTTTTTTTCTCTTCGATGAGTAAACCATGACATGACAGTGACTACATAATTCCATATGGGTGTGGGCTTCCAGGAACTGAGACTCATGATCACTATTTGCACTCTTGTAATGAATGTGAGAGCATTTTTCCAAATGATTTGTTTCCATGTAAATGTCCACAATCACTGTGACTGGAATAAAACATAATGTAGTCGTTTATTATGGTGTTATACACATGTTTCTACTGTCCAAATCTGAAATGAAAGGCTCTGGTAAAATGATCTTAAACTCGGTCTGTTACAGGTAAAATGTGGGGGAACATGGTTTAAATGCAAACACAGTAAAAGCCTTTAAAAAATACTTCAAAACAAATCCGTCCACAAGAATTATTATTATTATTATTTTTTGCAATTTACAAAAAATTATCAGAATTTTATTAACTGTGTTAGAAGATATTAAAAAAGTTTAGTCATACAGTACAAATGGCCTATTTACACTAAAAAGATGAATAAATTTGCTCAAGGAAGTATACTCCATTTATTAAACGAAATAGTGGGTTTCAAATCAAAATTCAGGCCAAGAGCTTCATTTTTGAACTGGTTAAATGGAGACAAAACAAATGCGTGTTTATATTTTTCATATATATCTGTAACTCTTAGTTCTTGAGCTTTAAGGTCTCATCATAGGAGAGCAGAATTAATATAATTTTTTTTATGGCTTACAGCAGCTCCATAAATCCCCATCCTGTGAACGTGTTGGCTTGGATAAGGAGTGTGACCGTTTGACTTTCTGACCTTTCTTTTAGTGGAAAAGCTTACTTAGTAGGTGTCGCCGAGGCTTGATCCACCTACACATAAAAATTAATGGCTGGATGCAAACAGCTCAAGTGGATTCTCAAATAGATTTCCAAAGAAAACAGCAAAGTCAGGTGGGCGGATCTTGCATCAGCTGAACCGGTTGATACAACAGGTTACACTGCAAAGCATCATTAGTGTTCGGTTTATGGTGTTTGGCGGGCGGTGGAGATTGTACAGTGGCTAACATTATCATCTTTTTTATGGTTCTAAAAATACTAGATCTTATTGATATTTGACAAATTAGTGTTTTCTGATTGCTTTCAAACATGGAGAAACTGAATCTAAACCTGTCTTTCTAACCTGATCAAGGTCAAGGTCAAGGTTCTTTATTGTCATTCGCATCGCATGTGGTACATGTGGTGGAGTGAAATTGTGCACACAGGGTCCCAGTTACACCTATCACAAGTATAAATGGTAAGGAAAAACCGTAATAAGATCTAATATGAACTAAGAAACACGCTAAACTTAGAATACGCTAAACACTAATAGTACAAAAACAATACGCTGAACAGCAGCAGCACGAACAAGAGTCTGTGTGAGCAGATGAGTACAAATGAACACAGCAACATGAAAAAATCAGCAGTATGAGATCAGCAGCATGGATAATAAGCAGCACATATCAACAATCAAGTGGCATTACAGTGAATTTTTTTCACAGTGATTAACCTGGTTAGAGATTCATGAGTCTAACAGTTTCAGGGTAGAAGCTGTTCCTCAGTCTAATGGTTCTACACTTAATGCTCCTTAACCTCCTGTCTGAGGGAAGCAGAGCAAAAAGTGTGTGTGCTGGGTGAGTGGGGTCCTTCATGATGCAGGTGGCACTCTTCCTACATCTGGAGGTGTAGATGTCTATGATGGTGGGGAGACTGACTCCAACATCTTCTGTGCAGCCTTCACCACTCTCTGAAAAGCTTTTCTTCCTGCAGCTGTGCAGCCTCCATGCCACACACTGATGCTGGAGCACAGGATGCTCTCCACTGCACACCTGCAGAAGGAGGTGAGGACTGATCATTACACTGTTGCAGGGCAAAGCCCTTAATTAAATAGGCAGTTATAAAAATGTTGGTATCAATCTTTATAAATAAAGACCCACATGTGCAATCTCATGCAATTTTACGTGATATTACTCACAGAGTAGAGTGCCTAAAAATAGTTATTCATTCATTTGAATGTTTTTACTCTTTTATCATTATCATAAAGCTGTCAAGGTTAACACAATGTGGGCTTTCTGAAAACAATCAATCAAACAAACAAACAAATCAATAAATAAAATTCATCCATCCATCCAACCATCCACCCATCCATCCATCTTCCACTTATTCTGAAGTCGGGTTATGAGGGCTAAACAAACAAACAAACAAACAAACAAACAAACAATCAAACAAACAAACAAACAAACAAATGAACAAACAAATAAATAAACAAACTAATAACAAATTGAAATTTTTAAACAATAAATCCAAATACACAAAAATGTTTAATGTCAAATAAGTGCTTGCATAAATTTTCACCCCTTTAACAAAAACGTATGTTAAAGGCACTTTGTTGGGTATGACTCTCAGCTACTCAACCATGTCCAACTTTAGCCCAATATCTGTAAAACTGGTTGAGTTAGAGTTTGTCAGTGCTGGCTAAAATTTGATCAGCTGTGGCGACTATTGAAAATTGGACATGGCTCCAAAGTTCTGTCAGCATTAAGGTAGCTCCAATTATTCCCCCCAAACATTTCATGAACATCCATCCAGCGGTTTATGAGAAATTTTGACAGAAAGTTCGCTGCAAATAGTTAATGGTTAAAAGTACAATCTCTTAGAGCTCAAGACATTTGTTTGGGATCAGCAACTAACAGCGTAATTTAGGTCAATGTAAGATTCACTGAAATAAAGAAACTTTTGTGCTTTTAAAGTCAACTTTTAAGGTTTTTGCCTTTTCTGTGATGAGCATAAAAAATAATATTTAAAATACAACAGAATTGATGGCAGATTATAGGTTGCTCTATCACCTATTGCTTTTACTTAATTCCTTGCGTACATGTTTCTCTTTGGTAAATTAAATCTTCAAAGCAGCAGAAAAAGACAATAGATAATTTGGACAAAAATAATAATTTAATTGATTTAAAATATGCAGCTTCATTGAAGACATACACCTAATGAAACAAAATCAGAATGAATAAAAACGGATACCAAATCCTTTTATGTTTAAAAACTTCCAAAAGCTGTATATGATAGGTCCAACATTTTTCAGTCAGGTCATCTGGACAGTTTCTTTAAAGAAACTTTCCAGATGACCTGACTGAAAAACGATGGATTGTATACCTGGATTATTGAGCATGGACTTTGTTGTATATGATAGGCTTTTGGTGTAAAGCAAATTTTTCATTCAACCTTTATTTAGACAGGTAAATCCCATTGAGCCTCGAGGACTCATTTACAAGAGAGACCTGATTTCATCAAGGAGTGATGAAAACTGTTAATTTTTTTAAAATTAACAGCTGCTGTTAAGTACCGCAGAGGATTTCTTATGTTAGGTCAGTTTTCACTCTTCAGGGATTTTTGGAGCAAAACAAACAACCAAAATCTAAAGTAAAATCCAAATGAACGATCTTTAAACAGCTCATAGACGTGTCTGTTTTGGTGTAATCAGGGCAGCGTGCACTGATATCCACATGAGGCCACACAGCCGTCACAACACATTACTGGTGCGCTTTGATTACGACTCTCACAGGAAGAGTAAGTGCTCTCTCTGATTAGGACATTATTACGCTGACGCATCTCCACAATGAAAACTGTTGTCTGCTGCGGTGGGGTTGTAAAGGTACTGTAATATCCAGCAGTAAAATGCAAAGTACTTTAATGTATTTGCGTTAATGTTGATTTGAAATTCACACAATATTTTTTTCTGTTTATAGTTTGTTCTGTGACTGTTTTTGTCAATTTAACAACTTCTGTGTATAGTTGCTATTGTAACAATTAAAATCAATCATCTCAACTTGGAATAGCTTTTTATTTTTGTAACTGTAAAACTTTTCAAAAGATATACATGTATTATTTTTGTCCTCTTATGATACTTTTACTTTTTAGCTACGGTTATGCTGTACAGTTGTCCCTTGCTACTTCGCAGTTCGACTGTTGCGGACTTGCTCTTTCGCAGTTTTTCAACTTTAGATTGTACACGACTGTCAACTTTATTATTACTCACGTGATTGGGACGGTACGGGATAAAAGGTTAACAAAAAACAACCAAAAGAAAACTTCGGACAGGCGCTGCCATTTTGTAGTTTTCTTTCGATAAGCCTATACTGTCAGTCAGAACAACTACACTACCCAGAAGCCAACTGTGCTTCCGACTGCTGCTTTCTGCCAAAATGGCAGTAATGGAGGAAGGATCTATCTGTTAATCCCACAGAACTGGCAGGAAAGTTGCAAATAATCCTTAAACTGAACTCATTCTTCAAGTTGTATCTTCACCGGGGAGTACCTGGGCTGCAGTTGATCCGGACTCTGTGTGACCCGGATTCTGGGGGCTGCAGGGAACAGTCAGGTGGTGGTGGGGTTCGGCCTGGTTCTGATTGCATGGTGCTGCTTTGGACCTGGGCCAAGGTGGTGGACTACATCCTGGGCAGCCTGGCACTTGGAGTGTCATTCCTGGAACAGCAGCACATGCACATCAAGCTGGATGGGGCAGTGGGCTTTGTTGTGCTGCAGAATATCCGAACCAGAACCGAGCCCGACCAGAACCGAGCTTCTGCAGACCTATTGAGTATCCAAATAAAATTTTGCAGTAGCTGCTTTACAGTAATATACATATGTTGTTAAAATTACTTAGTTTTATAAGTTTCGAACATTGCAAGGCTTTATAAAGCTTATATATATATATATATATATATATATATATATATATATAT
>NC_056498.1:64894741-64909139 GCF_014905685.2 Nematolebias whitei | reverse complement strand
TATATATATATATGAATATTAAAATTAATACAGTGTTCATACTTCTCTGTTTTTCACCTGTTGTTGGGGTGTGTGAAACATAACTCCCGTGAAAATTGAGGGACTATTTGCCTTTTAGTGACCATTCTGCTCCTTTTAACTTTTAGCTTCAATTTAGCTCCTTTTAGCTTTTAGCTACGGTGTTGCTAATCATCTATCAATTTTAGCTTTAGCAACTTTTTGGATTATTAGATTTACATTTTTGCTAAAATTAGCATCTGTTTTGCACATTTGCTTTGCTCATTTTTGCTCATAGCTACTGTAATGCTGCTTTTAGCTTTTAGCTCATGTTTTGCTTATTGTAGCTTGTGATCTGTTCATTTCAGCCAGTGTTTTGCTCAGTTAAGCCGCTGTTCCGCTTGTTTCAGCATTACAAACCTATCTAACAAAGTTAAGTCAGGCCCTCTGGACAGATTTAAAAACAAATTGTTGAAACGTTTCGTCTTTTATCCGAAAGAATGGATCAGTCTGAGGAGCTGCAATAAACTCAGTCTTATAAATAGCACCTTCTCATAGTGGATCAACTAGTTTGCAGGTGACAGCCAAAACTAGTTGTTCACATGATAAAGGAGGACCATCAGCCTATCCCTCACCTTCAGGCCAGCGGTCACTCGTTCAGGGATGAAGATGTTCACATTCTTGATAGAGAGGAACGATGGTTTGAGGGAGGAGTAAAGGAGGCCATCTTTGTGGAGAGAAACCATTCATCATTACAATGCGGTTATTGCTAGTATCACTTAGCCCTCTGTGAATAGCAAGCGGCCATCGGAGCACTAACGATCCATCGTTTGTCTGATGGTCCTCCTTCATCATAAGAACAACTAGTTTTGGTTGTCATCCTCAAACTGGTTGATCCACTATGAGAAGGTGCTATTTATAAAACTGAATTTATTGAAGCTCCTCAGACTGACAAAGTCTTTTGGATAAAAGATGAAACGTTTCAACAATTTTTTTTTTAATCCATCCAGAGGACCTGATTTAACTGTGTTAGATTTTTCTACCTGGATTATTGAACATGCATCAGGATATTACAAACATAGTTTTAGCTTCTTCAGTAAATTTCAACACAGTCATTCAGCACTATAAGCATTCTTGCATTTTTACAGAAAATACAAGTTCTCCCATTTATATACAGTATAAATACTAATATATAAAAAATAATTGTCACATCAGTGGAAACACAAAACGAGCTTAGATCTCTTGCCTGTGTTGTTTTGTTGAGTAGGCTTTCCCACCTCAGCAGCTTTTTTCACACCTGTAAAGAATCATTTGGAAACATTAACAGTCATGTGAGCAGCGTTGATACTCCACAGGACCATTGTGTAGTTTAAAGAACACCGAAGACTCGAGACTTATTGTATACAGAGCAGGAGAAAGTGTAGGTTATACTTCACAGTGATATCCTCCAGAGCTTCCTGGTTGGAGCCAAGTGTGAAAACAACAATATATAACTCTTATATGATTTATGAGAGCTATATTTATCATGTTGATACAAACTATTCAACTATTACTAGCTTCCATGTTACTCCTGCAATTTATCCACGTCAGGGGAGCAAACAAACGCTTGTCCCTTGTATACAACCAACCCCCAACCATGCAGCAGTATACTTCTTCCTGCTCACACAAACAGGACTTAGACTTATTCAACTCATGCAGATGCAATGAGTTGTAATATTGTGATGGATCAAACATTGATCTGAGGCATTTGACGGAGCAGGGGATATCAAGAAGAGTTCAAAAATAGATTGATGGGCCTGACTGGGAGATAACATACAGAACCATAAACTCAGGAAATAAGGAATTCTCATGATTTCTTTAATATGTTTAACTCTGAAGCAGAAACTCAAGTTTATATTCAGTCCATTTTTATGTGACGATTTTCAGCTATGCAACATTAAATGGGCCCATATGCTGATGATTTCTTGCTGTCCTTTTGAAGATACTGTAGTTGCTTATTTAGATTAGGGAGCAAAATTATTGTTTGTTAATAACTTTTTTTTCTTCTTTTGGCTGCTGTCTTGCTCAGGGCTCACCAAAGCAAACTAACTCGCACAAAGACTTTGCAATTATTTTTAGGCCAGATGTCCTTCCTGACACAACCACAGACCACCGAGCTACCACAGCCCTCTGTGTGGAGCAGAGAGCTGCTATCAAGGGTGCCCAGGGGACCAGATGATGGGGGTTAAGGGCCTAGCTCAAGGGCCCAGAGTGGGGCAAATGAAGGTGGAGGCAGGCTTGTGTGCATCACCTTTCCCACCCACATTTTTATTCATTCATCCATATTTTCGGTATGGGGAGTTGAACCGACAACCCTATGACCACATGCCCACCTTCTGTAACCTTATCAAAAGGTATAAATTGTGTAAATAAAAAAAGAACATGGGTTTACAAAGCGTTTGGATACTACATTTAATGAACTATGTTTGTTTCTCGTATAAATGATTTAAACTTAAAACGTCTGGAGAAGAGGGAGGCCATTTTATTTCTAAATTGAATTAAAATTAAAAGTCAGAAAACTTATTTTCAAAATGTATTTTTTGACTTCTGGAGAAATGGTTCAGGTCTGGTTTGACATTTAAATGTGTCTGAAGTAAATTTCTTTTCTTCTCCTCACCTTAATTCTTGATGTCTTGAATAACTGAATTACCGGTACTAAACAATAAAGATGCAACTAAACAATAATCTAAAAAAGTCTACAAAGACAAAGTCACTGACTTCAAGAGAATAAAAAAAAAAAAAGAAGAATATATTGTATATAAAGCAGATTTTAAACAAGGTGTAAACTCAAGCTTCAGTTCTGTGACAGTGAAAATGTAAATTCCACTTCCATTTCTGCTCCTTCTTAGATTTCTGAGGTTTGTCTTTCATGGCACCACACAAAGCCAAATCACACAATCAGAACATCCGAAGGAAACAAATGGGTTAAAAAACTTTGGTGGAGAAAATAAAATATTTAATATTTACTATACACATACAGCGTTGTACATGTTTAAACATGTAACATGCATATTACAGCACACACTACAACATATTTGAACTGGAGACTGTTTTATGATATTTATTTGATAAATGTATTTGTTCGTTGAGCAACAAAGTTGAGGTTGTCGGTTGCGCCCATAAAAAAAACTTGCAAAATTTTCTCGACCAGTGCCAAACAGATTATCTGCTTTTGACTCTCGTTTGTTGTTTAATTCAGTTTGATTTCTTTATATAGCACCAAGTCACAACATGAGTAATCACAGGGCACTGAAGAAAAGACATTCACATACATTAAAAATGTCATTTAGCAAAGTTATTTATCTAAGGATGGAAGCCAGCAGACACGGTGAGTCTTCATTTCATCGCAGTTTCCCATCCTGACTAAGCACAAAGGCAACAGTGGAAAGGAAAAACTCCCTCACAAGAACCAGGCTCAGGAGGAGTGGTCATCTGCTTCAACTGTCTGGGTTTGAGAGGACAGGAAGGAGAAACGGACACAGAACGGCAGGTCCAGAATGGAGGCGAGCAGGTGAGCAGGTCCCTCACTAGGAGGAAAGACAAAAACAAACAAACAAACAATCAAACAAAAATTACAAATGCAACTTATTTATTTCTATTCACAACTATTCATTTGATGAAATGGGGTCAATTTGTCCTCCAGCAGTCTAAGTCTATAGTAGCATAACTGAGAGTCAATACGCTGGTGGTTTTAGTATTGAACATTTTTGAATAACTGAGGGTCAGAAAACCTAAGCCGACCCTAACTATAGGATTTATCAAAAAGGAAAGACTTGAGCCTAGTTTTAAAACTGGACAATGTGTCAGCGTCTTGGACAGAAACTGGAAGTTGGTTCTACAAGAGAGGAGCCTGATAACTGAAAGCTCTGCCACCCGTTCTACCTTTGGAAACTCTAGGAACCACAAGTAAACCTGCAGTCTGAGAGCAAAGTGCACTGTTAGGAAAATACGGAACAATAAGATCTGTAATATAAGATGGAGTTCAGTTATTGAGAGATTTGTAGATTAGAAGTAAGATTTTGAATTCTATTCTGGACTCGACAAGGAGCCAATGGAGAGAAGCTAAAACTGGAGAGATATGATCTCTCCCACTAACTCCAGTTAAGACTCTGGCAGCAGCATTTTGGATTAATTGAAGATGTTTTAAAGAAGTATTTGGACACCCAGATAATAAACCATTACAATAGTCCAGTCTAGTGTTGTACAATATATTGGATGGGATGATTGAAGTCTGAAGAAACAACGCATAGTGACAATTTAATAATTGATTAATTTAACAAGCAGGGTAACATGTGGAAGAACCATACACAGCCACAACAGCCTGGCAACTCATCCTCATGCTGCTCACCAGCTTGGTCATAAATTGGTGTGTGAATGTGTCAGAACTCAGCCAGTGTGGTTATGTTGGTCACTCTGAAATGACCAGCACACCCAAGCCAATCCCACATGCGTTCAATAGGGTTGTGGTCAGGACTGCCTGCAGCCCATTCCATCCTGTCCAAGCCCAAATTTTGGAGGAAGTTCTGATAAACCCTACTTTGTTGAAATCTAGAGTTCAGTCACAGACCAACACTGGTGATCAGGTGCTAGTCAGCCATCTGAATGTCAGCACCTGAAGCTTAATACGAGACACAAAAGCAGAATAAGCTGTTTGGTATTGGTAGAGAAGATTTGGCATTTTTGGTGCAATCCACCTCCTCAACTCTGTATTTCCCAACAAATGTGACACATTTTAGAGAATTTCCAATGGTAAAAGCTTTATTGCAAAGAAGCATTGTTACAAACAAAGAAATAATTAACCAAAGACAAATATCATGACTTTTTGTATTGTGTATAAAATTCCAAATAAAATAACTTGGTCTGATAGCCACATTATGTTTTATTTAGACCTGGGTGTAACTGGGATCTTGAGTACACAGCTTCATTCCACCTCATGTACCACATGTGACGTGAATGACAAGAAAGTCTCCTTGAACCTTAGAATGGTTGCTTCCTGACAAGAAGGCTCCCAGTTTGAATCAGTTGGTTAGCTTCAACCGTCTAGTTTATATAGTCAAGACTGCTTTTGCTCTTATAGACACGATTATAAGGTGGCATGGTGGTGCATTTGGTGAAACTGTTGATGCTCAGTGAGAAGGTTGTCGGATTGAATCCTGGCTGAGGACCTGACTGAGTGGAGTCTGCATGTTCTTTGTGTGCATCAGCAGATTTTCTCCAGGACGTCCAGTTTCCTACCGCACACCAAAAACATGCATGTTAGGCTAATTGGTAACTCTAAATTATCCGTGAGTTTAAATATCCATGGGGCCTTACAATGAACTCGTGACCTATCTAGGGTGTACCCCGCCTCTCTCACAGTGACTGCTGGGCATGGGCACCTGTGACCCCTTTGTCACACAAAATGGAAGAAGAAGGTAGAGATGATGATGATGGATGGACAAAATTATAAATGTTCTTGGTTTGTTTTATACTCATTTAATAAAATGCATAATAATAATAATAAAGTGCCTCAAAATCTGTATCTGTTTTTGCAATGTCAAAGGCAAGTTCTCACTGTTGAATGGCACATGTGTCACTCTGTAGCATGCACTGAAAACATATAATATTAGAATAAAGTTCTGGATAAAATTATTTTCCTTCATTGTTTGTTCTCAAGTTGCTCTCTTTGTAAAACAGCCATCGTTTGTTCAAACGCTCTGTGTCAGAACAAGAAGACACGTGTTGTCTATTGTCAGTTCACACGGTAAGGCAAGTTCATTCGCAATGTACGCCTCATGTGCAGATGTTACAGCATCTGTTAGGTACAATGTCTGCTAAGAACTCTAGCTGCAAGTGAAATGAGAAACGTGTTTGTGTAATTTTGCTATATTTCAGTATTGTAACAGGAATAAACATGCATCTGCAACAGAAAAAAAATAGAAAACCTTATGTACACTGTATATTAAAAGCTATTTAAACTAACTGTACTATTACTGTAAGAATTTTGAAAAAGACATGCTGAACAGCGCCCCCTGTAGACAGAGAATGTGAAGAGTTCAACCCAAACATTTCACAGCAGTCTGACAAATGTCTCTGGTGTTAAAGTCTCTAACAGTTAATTTTATTTTACAACAAAAGCAGCAAATGCAGGTTACCAACCTTCAAGGCTTCGTGCTTTATGAGAGAAGAAGCACACCAGAGTTCCTCATGCCGCACACCCGTGCAGTCAATCAAAAATAAATAAATAAACAGATTAAATTGACTGAAAATGTGAAGATAGAAATACTGTCACAAAGATGATTCTCACCATAAACAAAGTGGGGAAGACAAGCGAAGGGATCCTTTGAACCCTTACGTAAATAAAAAGGGATCAGGCGTCGAACATTCAGGTAATAACTGATGTTATGACTTGGCATTTGCTCTGACATGCATTTGAGACAGGAACATTAAAAGATACCCACCATTTGACAGGTATCACAGTTCCCCCAGGCAAGAAGGATTCTCATTTTGATGAGTGTGTCAGTCACAGTGAAGCCTGTCGACAAGCCTGATCTCAAGCACAGACGTTCAGGAATAACTCAAGCTCCAAGAATTACAAATGAAACATTTGAACAGATGCACGAAGCAGAACTGATTAAAAAGGGTTATAAACCATAAAAATCCTGAAAATACAAACTCCAACAATCATTTCCGTGCATGACCATTAATTCCTGCAGGTCACTTTTCTCTTGTTTGCATGATTGATTTGAAGGTTTGATAAATAGCCTACAATTAAAGGCCCAGCATTCCTTTAAGACATACATATTGTCTACCGCCTTTCATGCCAAAGTTTTAAACTGAACATGTGATGAGAAGGGATGGAGTTATAACCATGTTGGCCAAACATTTTAAAGAGCCTTATGCACAATCAGCTTGAAGTCTGCAAAAAACAACTGGACTTAAGTTGTAACTGAAGACGTTTCGCTTCTCATCCGAGGAGCTTTTGCAATTCGAAGAACAGATAGTGGGATTCAAGTTATAAAGCTGAGTTAAGCTAGATACATATGCAGATTGCCCTATCCATCCCAGCAACTTTGAACATTATCAGCCCATTAAATGGCCGTTATTGTTCTATGTGGAGGACAGAATGTGCCAAAATGAAATAAATACATAATAATGAAATGTATCATTTAAATATTAAATACATAATTAAATCATTAAATACACAATTAAATTATTAAATACACAATTAAATTATTAAATACACAAATAAATTATTTATTTCATGCTTTATTTTTTTTTTTTTTAAATTTTGTCACATTTCACCCTCGTGTATCACCATGAAATTGTGTTAACTGTCAGTCTCACGCATCAAACTCAGTGGGCGGGACTCACGCTGATGATGTGAAATCCATTGCTTCGGTCTGAAGTGAGTTCATACATGGCAGCTCCCTCCATGCAGGACCTTAATTAAATTTGCTGCTTCTTGTAAAAGCATGTCTTCTTCTTTACATTCATGGTATGAAAAAAGGTTAAACATAAACACCATTACCGCTGCCTAAAGTTTCGGAATATATTTTCTTGCCCTGTGGATCAATCCATTATCTGTGGTCGATTTGTCTTCGCTTGCTGTGAGGAGCAGCCAATCAGGCGTCAGGGTCTGTTCAGGAGCCGCCTTCACACTGAGGGTAGAAGGTGACAAAATTAAATAAATAAATCATGAAATAAATAATTTAAAAGGTGCATCTCATTATTTAATGATGTATTTAATAATTAAATGATCCATTTAATTGTTATGTTTGTATTATCTAATTATTTATTTCATTTTGTCACATCCATTGTTATCATCCCCATAGGTAGCGTTCAAACTGTCCGTCCTACCTCCTAGTAGGTTTAATGGAACATTCTTATTGCTGATAAAATGCAGCTTCGCTCGTGCCTTAAACCATGTTTTTTTTTTTGTTAGCTTTATTTAACCCTTTTTCTAAATCTAACCTTACACCTGACCCAGAGCACTGACGCTAAACTTAACCCCGTGACCCTTGAGCCTTAACCTAACACCCTCACTGTATTGTCAGCGATAAGAATGTACCTTTAAATCTACTAGGAAGTACAGGAGGGACAGTCTGAAGGCAACCTATGGGGATGATAACAACTGATAATGGCCATTTAATGGCTGATAACATTCAAAGAGAGTGTCAATCCTCAAATCATCTTGTGGTTCATGAAACACTGTGCCGACGGACAGAGCTGACTTTAATTCTCAATGGTAAAGTTAACCTTTTTTCTGTGTTTGCTATGGTTGCATAGCTGTGGCGACCATCTTGAATGGGGTTGACTCTAAACGCTAATCAGTTGGATATCTGTCCACTGCTTCGTGGGACATTTTGCTAATGCTAAAACAAATGAATGCACATGTGTGCACTCACACACTCATACAAGGATGGGCAAAAACATGATCCACTTTCACCTTTGATGGCAGACAAAAACAACAATACCAGACAACAGATTTGAAAAAATGACGCCATCCACCACTCCCAGTTTCCGCACGCTCAATGCCCAGCAGAGAACAATTGTAGAAAAGCTCCTTTTTGTATAATTCACAATCAAATTTAATGAATTAGTTGTGACTGAAGCTGGCAGGGTTGTGGAGAGAATAGTGGATAACATGGGGTTTTAAATGCCGTGCACAGTGTCAAGTGTGAATAGTTTCTCCGTGCGCATTTTTCACTCTGGCATGTGCCATGTTCGGTGTACGACACTCATGCTGATTTACTTCTCCTCTCCCAGAAAATTTTACAGAGATGTGACTCTTTGAGCTTTTAATAGGTGGTGTGTGGACCTGTTTGCCTTTAAAATGTTTCGCAGGCAAGCAGCCATGCTCTTGGATGGATGGGAGACCTCTCAGTCTTGATTAATAAGCCGCTCAGTATTTTAGTCCAAACAGGCTGTCAGGAAACACTGAATAACCAGAAGCAGCTGCTTGGGTTGTGCTCTTTGTACTCGTTTGTGTGTAAACCTCAGTCCAGGGCTACATGGGTAATATGTAGGATCTCATAAAGAATAGATCTGTTGTAAGTTTTGATTTGTGATTTACATGCAGTATCCACAATGAAAGCTCTCCCCCCTCGAGATTTGAATGGCTCTCAGTAAATGTTTGTATTTGCTTGTGCAAACATCGGTCCAAAGAGATGTATTGTTGGTTCTTTCTGGATGCCCTTTTTGTTGGTCTGCAAACAGAGCCAGAGAGCGTTATTCATCGCTCTGTCGTTCAAACTTCATTTCATGAATGCTGGCAATCGAAAACGCATTAGTCTTTCACCTATTATTTTCTGCTAATGTTTTATATCTGTGGCAGCTCACTGAATTAGACAAAAAGACTTTACATTCAAGCAATTACTCATGCATGTTTTCAACTTTGCAACAGCGATTCTCAAACTTTGCAGCTTCCGACCCAAAAAATAACAGTGGCAGAAACATGCAGTCCTAATTATTGCTGATGAAGTGCACAAGCAGTGCTAATGAGCCAGTTAAACAACAATAGAGAAACAAACAGCCTCAACAACAACAACAAGATTTTAAAAATCAGATTACACAGAAACGTTTGTCGTATTAATAGTAGCAAGAAAAATTCTATTGGTGGTAATTAAAAAAACAAAAAGATGTTTGAAAATTATCCCAAGCCCCTTGCATTTGATATATCATAAACCCCTGAGGAGATCAGAACACAACTTTGGGAAAAGTTAATTATTGCCTTAAGAATACCACAATACGAAAAAAATACAACTAATGTTGGAACAATTACGTTTAGTCTCATCAGTCCCAGAAAAGTTGGAGCTTGTCAGCATGTGTTTTAATAAATTCCTGTTTAGCTTTGTTGTGTTTTTTGCCAATAGTGGAGCCTTCCTGGGTTTTCTTCCATGACGTCCATTATAAGTCAAAATTTGACAGATCGAAACCTGGGGTCGCATTTCAACATGCGTCCACATCCTGGGAGGCTGGACACATTTTCATGAACCAAATTTTAATAATGTTGGCAGCTGCAATCAGAAGAACATGAAGCTGTTTGGAGATGTTCTAGTAGTCTTTATCTTTAAGCTTCTCAGGCAGCTCTCACTTTTGCTGCCTCTGGTCCATGTTTAGTGATGCACATGACAATACCAAACAACACTGCAGAAAACAACAAAATCAATAAGCTGTAATGGTACCAACAAATTTATCTGCGTATGGATACTTTGGATTTATCTGAAAAATGGAAGCATTCTTCATTGGATCTTCTTAAATTTCACATAAATGTGTGACAACATCTTTGTATAGCCTGATAATTGTACAGAATTAACTAAAAATAAGGATAATGCTGCTTGTTGACAAATTATAAATGTTATATTTTTGCTTTAGCAACATAACAATTTTTCTATTTTTTTCTGAAATATGTGACAAACTATATTAAATTTTGTTTATTACATTTGAAAATAAACAGCAACAAAAAATGGGTACTGTAAAACTACATAAACTCAAAAGTATTTTTTTTAGTGTTATTTAGGAATTTTTCCCACAATTTCACAAATGTCCCATGACGAGTGCTGCAGAATCCCATCTGAGGCACACACACAGTTTCAAACAGTTCAGTACCAACTCTTAAATCCTAATGTGAGCCTTTAGGGGAGGGATTTTTAAGCGATGGTCTAATGTGTGTTTCTCTTGAGTTTGGTGTCAAGAAAATGTTTGAGAACCACAGCTTTTGACAGTCCAAAACTGCGGGGAGGCGGCGTGCATTTTCCAGTTCAGAGCTCAGCACGGCCCAGCATGACTTCGACAGGTTGAGTGCCTGCATGCTTTCACTCTGGAGTGAACGAACAATATCCCCTTGTTCCGGGCAAAAAGAAAGAGAATCAATGTGACAGCTGTGAACAAATATCAAAATGATGGGGTAGTCAGGCATGTGAGATGCAAAATGTTTTTTTTCCCTCTCCGTGTGTTGTGAACTTCAAAGCTGTGATTGCTAATTTCATCCATGAGCTGTGTGCCACGGTGTCACATGGTAAAGTTCTCTGGATGCTATCAGAGCATTAGTTAGGAGTTTGAAATGAGCACATGGAAGGTAAAGCGCATAAGCACACGCTTCACGAACAACATTGCAAAGAGAAAGTGATTATAGATTTTAATTTAATCCAATAATTCCTCATTGGTCACAACTTTAAAAACAGATTTGCAACCAATTGACCAAAGTCCTCATTTAGTTTTGTGGATGTCAGACTAAACATGATGTACACTTCTTGTTCTGTCCTTGTTGGTTACCATACTTTTTGCTGTATCAGTTGCACCTTTTTGCATAAATTAGCATGCCTGCGACTTATACATCAAAGCAACTTATTTTTGTTTTTTTTCCCATATTTATAATCTAATTTTTGTCTGAGATCTGACAATTTCATTCATTCTAACATGGAAACTATTGAACACTACCATTTTCAGCCACTAGAGGGCACTTGAGTATTATAGCAAGCCAAGTGTCTCATTAATAGGTAAAAGTGACTATTAATGCAACACTTGGCTTGCCATACAGAGCTACCTTGGTCTCGTTCTGGAACTCCTGGAGCAAACTTCAAATCAGCTGCATTTCGCTGCGCTGCCCAAGCACAATGTTGCTGATTTGACCATTAAAGTGCATTTTATCAAGGAAAACTTCAACTGAGACACACCTTTACTATACTGTCGAGCAAACAAATAATTGTTTTTAGGTGGTTATCTTGGTAATTTTCGAAGAAATCCACAGCGAGTCCTCCCTCTGGGCACTCCCGCAGCCACAAATCGGCTTTTGAAATGCAGCTGATTTGACCATTAAAGTGCATTTATTAAGGAAAGATTCAAATGAGACACACCTTTGCTAAAATTTCGAGCAAACAAATAATTATTTTTAAGTGTTAATCTTGTTAAATTCTTGTTAAAGTCCTCCCGTGCATGCTCCCGTGGCCGTCTTTTGGCAGCTAATCGATTTTTGACACAACACCGGCCCACGTATCTGGGTGGTCAGCGGTGATCCATAACAAATGTGACGCGTTAGCCGTGACGCATAATAGATGTGACTTATATGGCGAAGCAACGGATTTATGTTTTTTTTTCCCACTTTATTAGACATATTTGGACTGATGCGACATAAACGGCAGTGCGATGTGTACGGCAAAAAGTATGGTAGTTTCCAGTTCCTCTCTTCTACTCTTTGATTGTATTTGACTGTAATAGACTACACGTCAAAATCCATACGAATACTGCAGCCTTTTTCTCCATTGCAACGCCAACACACAGTCCCATGTATTATTATAATTTTTTTTTGGTATGCACCATTTAATAGTTCGCCCATCTTGTCTACTCAGCTAAATGTGCTTGTTGAAAACTATGTGAACACGCTCTCTGCCCTGGATTTAATTTCCATACACACGGTCAACTGTGATAGCTGTGTCTCAGTGGAATGAAATCTGGCTCTTGGCTACAAAAGGTCTATCGTTTGAGTGTCGCACAGCTAGTGGCGCTTCCTACAGCTATATTTATGTACTTTGACTGTATCCCGTTTCATTGAAACCTAACCAGTAGGTGATTTGTCTCCATAAGAGAGTGCCATTTACAAGCAGCCATGCTGGGGTGGGACTCCAAGCAGAGGTCTTTTTAATAGCCCTCATCCAATTTGCACCAGATGCTGTCCAGAACAAACCAACATGCACTGAGAGAAGTGTTGAAACCTATTTACTGTGAATGCTGGATCATTGTGTTAAATCTGGATGAAGATTTAAAGTAACTTTATTTTTTTTGGGTTGGCGCCATCATGCAGTAAACTGGAAAGTTGAAACTGTGCAAATCAGATTTTTTTTTTTGTTTTTGTTTTATTGTTGACAAATAGATAATGTTTACATGTTGCATGTTTGTTTCTAATAGGAATGAGATAACTAAGATCTTATCATATTTTTGGTCTACCTCTAAATAAATACATATAACGCTTGAATGTACATGTCAAACACATTCTAAAAAGGGTTAAATGTCTTATGTAATCACATATCGTTAATTTCTGGGTTCTTTTAAACATGCATTATTGTACTAAATCATGTTTCTTAATCAGATTTTTGCCAAGTTGTAATTATTGCAGCACTTAACAAAATTATTTACTACCTAATTGTCTAATTGTCAACTATAGTACTTTTTATATGTAGATATAATTATCGTTTCCTGTATGTGTTTTAGTTTAAGAGCCAGAAAGGATGTGATGCTTACAACAATAAAAATGTCTTAGTTCTAATAGACTGTGTTCAGTGACTTTTATTTCTCTTGCACCTTTTATTTTCCTAATTTACAAATCACTCTCAAAGGATGACTTTCTTTGTATCCCGTTTTAACGTTGACACATACTGGGGAATGGAAGCCTTTTAGAACCACCAAGGCCACTGAGGGCAACCTTATAAAGACACTATACACGTCGCTCCTCTCCACTCAGATCAATTTAGAAAGTCCTCTCTCTCCCTGTGTAATTGCCCTCCATTCATAAAAAAAAGATTGATTGGAGATCAGATCTCTGGTTATGGTCCTCGGTGACAGCGAAAGAAAAATGCAGAATTTACAGTCTGCTTTTACAGCCAGATTCCAGGAATAATTGTTGCGAGACATGACGGTGAGTTAGCAGTTATAAACCTGTCCTCCATATAAATTACCTAATCAGGAGATCCCAGTGGTTATATAAATTGAGCCACTCATTCGTCTTCAATGGCCTGTGTGTGCATATAAAACCACAACGACCATCATATACTTCACAGGAAAGAGCGAAGCCATTGGTGTTTACAGAGTTAGAGCGAAATGGATGACTTTTTGCATGCTCAATCAACTGTGAAATGTCCATTTAATCATCCCTAGAAACCCCCTGGTTTATTTGTGCTGCAGCACAGATTTACATTTCCAAACATCCCCCATATTAATCATTACTTCATCACGCCCTCGAACTGACAAGACACATAAACCACCTCCGTGTACTGCCCTGTCGGCTAATGTGCGTGTGTTGCTGTCGAGGAGTGTGCGTGTGCGACTCTTTGTGTATATGCAACCGTCTAAATGTGTGACTGTGTGTCAGTTGGTTTGAGATGAAAAGCTGCCCTTTGGTTCACTCACCACTCACTGTGTCAAGCAGAAATATTGAGTTTTAGTAGCATGATTGTGTTTTAGTTTTGTCCACAGAGGTCTCTGAAACACAACTTTCCATTCTAAAAAAACAAATGGGAGTCACTGATGTGCAGTTTTTCTTCTTGGAAGAGAATCAGGGACTGTATTTATTTCTGAAAATACCACAAACAAACATGACATAAAACATGACATAATACCTTTTTAAAGGTGAAGTAGCATTTTAAAAAGGAAATGTTCAACTGATCAT
>NC_056498.1:64879566-64894341 GCF_014905685.2 Nematolebias whitei | reverse complement strand
TTTTAAACCCTTCCCACACTCTTGCAATATTCTAAACAATGTTTATAAACTCTAAACTCTCTAAAAGAGCACAGAATGTCATGATCTTCGCTCTCTCTGCCACCAGCTGCTCTCTGCCACCTGCCCGCACTCTTGGCCACGCCCTCTTCTCCGCTGCAGAGTAGAGATCATGACATGCTGCAGGAGGGACCTTCTCCCTGTAAATGTGTGCTGCACACAGGTGCAGCATGTGCTAAATAATTAAAAATAATTTATTTTAAATTTATAAAATCCATGCCTATCTTGCGGCTCACCCATCAATCAGCCAATTGTGTGTCATGTCCAATCTTACTTTGAAAAACCGCGAAAGAGCGAGTCCTCGAAAGCTGAACCATGAAGTAGCGAGGGACCACTGTATATATACATATATAATGCTCAGGTTAAATTTTGCTTTTGAGCAAAAGATAAATAAATAAATAAATTGCATCGTGATCTCTATTCCCACCTTTGAGTTTGAGTGATTTACACATACAGTACAGCAGCTCGAATGAAATTCCGAATGCTTCACCATCAACAGTGAATCCTTCATAAAAGAGTGAAGTATGAGTTTATCACTCAGGATGAGAAGCATGTTACGTTTGCCACTTTAAACAAGATGAATGGGTCACTCAGCCATTTACATTCTCATACATTTTTATGAGTCTGCCATGAAGTGAATTTGATCTATTGGTAACAAGATAAATGATGGGCATAAAGCTTTGGCAGTTCTGACTTTAAACAATCTTTCATTGGATGTCAGTCTTTTACTTTTACATGATTTACAGTCTGTCTTTACAACCTTCAAAAAGCTGAAAGAGTAAAAAGGAGTAAATGGCAGCCTTTCATATTTCTCGACAATTTTACACCCAACACACAAAACCATTTATTCTTATTTTTATTATTATTAAATATTTTTATGCATGTACTGATCAACCTGGTTGACCTCTAAGCAGGACAAGGGATTTTATTTGCAACCTGGTTGACAGAAATGTGCAGCCAATCCACGAAGCTTGTCGTACAGCTGCATGAAAAGTAGCTGAAAGCTTCACTTTGTAGCTGCCAGCTCCTTTCAAAGTTTATTCTGTTTGGAATGACGCTTGAGTGCGTGTGTTTGAACATGAAATTTTAGTAGTTCGGGAACCGAGTTGGGTCACAGGAAATATCCCCTGTCAAAGAGTGAGGAGGATGGTGAATGGAGCTGTCCGAGGGATCAGAGAGCACGAATAAGACATTTTCCTGACTCTCTCCAGCCCTTTTCTCTCTGATTTCCAATTTTTCTTTAATACATGATTTTGGCTGGTTGGTTTTGACCATTGGAAATACTTTTTTTTTTTTTTTTCTCTGTGGCTCATTAGAAATTTTGAATCATGCGTATCATGAATGGATTCTTGTGGAGACCTTCATGCTACACTTTGAAAGCAGCCTTGGCTCAGTTAGCCACTGGTGAGTGAGGGTTTTGCAGCACAGACAGGATGATAAATCACCCGGTCAGGCAAAATGAACAATTTTATTTGCCACCTCCATTTTCACTCAGAAATATTACCAGAGCACTTTTCTTCACTGCAACTTCTAATGGACCCTAATGTCAGTTAAGCTGACTGGCAAGTGAGTTTGCCACTAAAGCATTGACATCATCCTCTGGTGGTGATTTATTGATTGACAATACAAGCCAACAAGCACGAACACATTTTGGCATGTGCACATGTGCAAGTATTTCTTAAGTCATCTTTTGTAAGTGAGGCAGAGAGAAGGGAAGGGAAGCAGGAAGTACAACAAACATTCTTTGTTTGGGAATCCACAATCATGCCTGTAATTTACACACTAATAGACGATGCCATTCCCGTTAGAGGCTTAGCAGCTCTGAGGGGGGACGAGGCGAGTGGGAAAGAGCTCCATCATGGTATAGGGAGCGCTTGTCTGCAGCAGTGGTCCGGGACAAAGCTGAGATCTCCCAGACGCCCCATATGATTAATGACTTATAGCCACGCTGTGTGGAAGGCTGGTAATTAGCTACAGGCTGATTAAAGACAAGTAAACTTCTGCTGATAACCCGATTCTGTTTCTCCCCAGTGCTGACAGTGGCATGTGGAAGCTCTTACTGCCAGGGTTGCAAGAAACAGACCAACATTGAGTATGATGAATGTAGTCTCCAACAGGCGTATACAGCCTCTAATTTAAAACTATTTAGTGTGTGACATATTGGCATTGTGCTCTCTCTGTCTCCCTCTGTTCATGTTCGTGGTTCGCAATGGCGTCCAAGTTTCGGGGGGCTGTTGTTTTGAGTCTGCTCCTGGCATATTCATGAATAAAGTTTTGTTCTGTGTCCTTCCCTTTGCTGCCCCCCCCCCCCCCCCCCGTCTACTCTTTGCTCATGTAGGTTTTCCACCAGACTTTGCATTTCCTATATTCATGTACAAGGAAGTAGCAGCCTGTCTCCAGAGTTTATCGGCTACTGCACTTTACAGTTATTGCTGAGCAGGAGCTTACATGAAGCTGGAGCTAGTCCAAAGGAAGAAGAAAAGAAAACACACTAGATTATGAGACAAAACTCAAGTTGCCAAAGAGACCCACAAAACTGTCTTGTCTCTGTACTTTCACAACGTGAGATTGTTTCGTTAAATCAGATTAATGTAGCAGATTAATGTTGTGTGAGTAATTGTCAATAGTCAGTATCTCACCTGCAGTTGACAAGAATCATGGAGAATGTTGGCTAGACTGGATTTGTTTAAAATAATTTCATTCGTTTAAAAACACTCCAATCTCCCCCCAAAATTAGAACCATTCAAACATACTATTACTTGTACAGTACATTATATAATTAGTATGAACAAATACATGTAGCATAGTTTGTTTCATGTTTCACCCAGAGCAGTTTACAACTGTGGAGTTTCTCAACATGGCTGGTTTTCAGTGTAAATAATCATAAATGTCTATGTAACAAACTTTCTGCTGCAAAAGGAAAGCAGTGATAAAGTTTATGAAATAGCGTTTGCACGAACTGCGTTGAAACTTTTGAGACTTGTGCCTTTCTCTCCCTGTTAAATAGGTTGACCAACCATTACCTTCTTTCTTTTATAAGAATTTTTCTCTGAGTTTCCAAACTACAATCAACCTCAACTCAAAAACAATCAGACTGTCCCCTTGGAGTGAAGCACATTCTAAAAATCTGATCATTTCATAAATACTGCACTGCACACAATTTCATTGTATACTTATCAACATTGGAGATGTCCGCCAGGTTTGCAGCAGAAGCTTCAGCTATCTGAGTGTTTGTGTTTGTGCAGATGTGTGTGCGGCAGGAATAAAAGACAATGCCACCAGGCAATCACATGTGTGCTGAGCTGAAATACCCGGCCACCCACTCCTCTGCTTTTATCACCTCTCTCATAATTAGGTTGGTTAACATACTGCCGTGTATTCAGTCATATTGACTCAGAGCTTAATCTCATTACTATTGAGCTTGCGCCTCTGCTTGCCCCAGGTGACACTTGTGAGTCCAGAGTTATGGCCCTAACCATTTGGAGGAAATTAGCTGTGGATGCGTTGGCTCTCGCTCTCCACCCTCTGTGTGGAAATATTTAGCAGGCAGGGTGGGACATAACATTGTAAGAAATGGACTTGGAAGCACAATGTTCTGCACAGCGTTCCAAGCCAAAATGTGAAAAGGGAAGAGCAGAACGAGGTGCAGCATGTGTTAGTTTGTCTGACAGTCCATTACGGCTGATAGACATTTCACTTACCAAAGTCAAATATAACAGTCCAGCATTCATTAATATGAGGAAGGGTCCAAGGAATCAAACTCGCCATCTGGTTAAGACGACAGTATAATCTACAACTCATGATTAGGTCTAAGGAGTGGAATTTCACTTTAATCTTTTTCAGGCCTTGAAATTTCCATCTGCACCGCGCGGCACATCATTTTTCTTCAAGACAAATGTGCTGTTTTTCATGTTCCAAAATTAGATCAGAAGAAAACGATTAATCATGTCATGGCCTGGGAAAGGAAACAAAGATCTGATTTTCCTCTCTTCCCTCTCTCCCTCTCCACCCATGTCCCTCCCCTTTTCTTATTTCTTCCTTTTCCGCCCCTCCAGCCTCAACTCATCCCCTCTAAGACCTCCCTGCCTCCTTCTTCCATCTCCTATTCTCTGCTTTCTTTCGGCTGTTTTTAGTTCACCTATTCTGGATGGGGTTGCTGAGCCACATTTTTCCCCTGTCTTTGCATGTAACCATTTTTCTTTCCCTACCCATTCCTGTGCCATGACTTAAAAAAAAAGTGTATGTGGGATTTATGATTAATATGAAATGATGATAAGTCTTCAATTAGCATAGTCTCCTCCACCCTTTCCTGCCACGGTGAACAACAGATGCCAGCCTGTTTGTATGTAACACCACAACCAAATTTAAACTGAGAAGAGTGCAAGTCACCAGGACTGCAAATTAGTGAGGCCACACAACTGTCAGGTGCTGGCCTCCTCTGACAGTTGTAGCCCATTACAGGAACATTGATGTTTTCACAGAGTGACAAAAAGGATTCCTTTTTTCCCCCCCTCCGCACAGAGGACCTGTCTGTCAGCCGGCTCTCAAGTCATAACAAATCACTGGCACTCAGCTGAGGCTGAGCATTGGGAGCGTCAGGGGAAGATAAATGACCTGCAGGCCTTTGAAGTGCTTTGGCAGTTCAGATGGCTCGGCGACGCTGACAGAGAAATATACACAACAGCGTAACCAATAATGAGAACATTAAACATTCCTGCCTCCTGACAGGCTGACAGGAAAGCCCAGCCTGGCATCAATCATCTTCTGAGGCATAACCTTGACAATAAGTCTCCTCTCTGCCTCGAGCTCTCACCTCGTACTCTCCAGACTCCAATACCCAGACTGCACTAGCTGCCAGGCTCAAGGTGGATATGATAGCAGGGTGAAGATGACAGCAGGAAGGCAGAGAAAGTGGAGCAAGGGCCACAAACAGGACACAAGACAAGATTGTCGAGGTGATGGCAAATGTGGGTCAAAACACCCAAACATGTCAGGGCACAACGTTTGGACTTGCCACAAACAATCTGCTCCCTTCTGACTTTTCTGTCACTGTGTAGTCACTGTTTCCAGCTTTGTATTTAAGCTGTATTTGCTCTAGTTTGCACAAATAAGGCTATGTTTTTGCTGTAAATGGTATTCATGCAGTGCGAATCTATAAAACTTTCCTTCAGTCACATTTTAATCAGTCAAGAATGAAACTGAACCAAATGCATTTAAACAAAATGGTAAATAAATCTCAACTGAAGTGAAAAAGACCTGTCCTGCAGGTGGCATGTAATGCATTCAATGTTATCACTCATTACGAAAGGAAAAGTCAGAGAAATAATGTCTTTGTCCATGTATGTGTTTGTATGTTATTAAAATATCCCACGAATGACTGGACATATTTTAATGAAATTTGCAGAAGGTCATCATTGGTTGTACAAAAAACTGACATTTGGTGTCAATCCAATTCCAGGTCACCACCACAACCAACTGAACCTAGAAAACACAAAAGTGGTTATAACGTAGTTACTTTTGCAGGTATTGATGTAGAATTATGTGTGGTAGTATCTGAGGCCGATCCCCAACATATATTTTGAGTGCTAAAGATTGAACAAGATCTTTGTTTAAAATTTGCAGTCATATTTTTCTGAATGTTAGCAAAATATGAGCCATTGGCTGCATTTTATTGAAGCTCTCAGAGAGAAATTATTGGGTGTGCATCAACAAACGAATAAAGTTTGGAGCCAACCCAATTTGAGATGATTGCAGCAGCCAACTCACCTTCGAAAACACAGAACTAGCTAAACTTCAGCCAGTTTACCAGATACTTTGCAAAAGTTTGGATTCATTGTTGCTAATATTCATTCATGTCCAAGATCATGACTTTAAACTTAAGCATTAATTGTTGGAGTCATTTCTGTTTGTTTGTTTGTTTGTTAGCAAGATTTTCAGTAGAATGATCTAAAGGAAGCTTGGCTAATTGACATTGGCCAACAACAACAACAAAATGCTGTAACAGTCAATTATGCAGATATTGAGCCACCATAAATTGTATGTCACATTGTATATATTTTTTAGGTTTATATCTCACAATATTGCATGAATTGCATGGGTGACATCAATGGGTTGCACTTAGCTTTGCTTAGCGAGAGAAGACGAGACTGTGACTGGCAGGTTACTGGTTCAACTCCTCAGACCGACAAAATCCAAATGTGGATGGGAAAGTTGAAGCACCCACACCTGCCTCCAACCTCATTTGCCCCACTCTGGGCCATTGAACAAGGCCCTTAACCCCCACCATATGCTTCCCTGGGTGCCCTAGATGGCGTCCCTCTGCTCCACCCAGAGGTCTATGGTAGCTTGGTGGTCTGTGGTTGCATCAGGAAGGGCATCGGGCATAAAAATAATTGGCAAGTCTTCATGTGAGTTAGCTTGCTGTGGCGACCCCTGAGGAAGGGAGAAGCTGAAAGAAAAAGAAAAAAAAAAAATGCATGAAATAGTCCAAACCATTAATTTCAATGTTTCGTTAAAACTGCTACAACTGTTGTTTTTCAACATTCAAGTTCATCCCAGTCCAAAAAGGAATGCCTTTAATTGTGCCTTCTTCTTTAATAAGTCAAAATAACTTGGAAATATTTAACTTCTTATCCATGGAAATACATTTAGTCTGACAGTAGAATAATTAAACATTTCTGAGCTGAGAGCAAACTGAACATATAGGTCTCTCACCACTGAAACAGTAGGAGCAAACTCCTCCACCCAAAGTGTCAGAAAGTTTCTCACTTGTGTTTCCCTCATTAGCTATCTGCATGTAAATCAACACAGACAAGCTGACCCCTGAAATGTTTATGCTCTCTGGTTTCCATCACTTGTGCACCGCCCCAGCTGGTCATTTTCTTGCTGCACTAGAAGAGATGATTTATGCGGAATGAAGACATGTCCCCTCTGACTCGAACATTTGTGACAAGGTATGCCGACGATGTGCGTTGCAATGGTGCAAGGAACCTTTCAAGAGAGTATTTTTTTACCCTCTTATTGGGAGAGCAATAAATATCTCAACGGCAGGGCCTTCTCATGGTTACAAAGCTTACCTGCAACTGAGCTGGATAATTAGCAAGTCTTGAAGATGATGTATGACTTTCATTACCCTTTGGGACAGGACACACTAAATGAGGACACAGTTAATTGTCGTGCAAAGCAATCCGGTACTGGGGAAATTGCAGGCCCTGCCTCTTCCTCTCTGTCCTCATCTCTTGCCTTTTCGTCACAGGTCAAAAGAAGATTTTTTTTGGTGGGTCTGGAATATTCCTTTCAAGCCTAGCTCACTGCCTTCAGGAGTTCACTTGCTGTCCATAAATCAGGAGCTGCTTAAACGTGAAACTACCATGAGTCATCAATATGTAATCAGTTGAGTGACAGCATCCATTTACATTACATTCTCAATTAAGTTCTCTTCTGTGCTTCCTTTTTTTTCCCTTTCACCATGACCCTGTGTCTTTATCTTGCTGTCTTTACGTTTCATTTTGAAATCCAAACCGTTTCAGGCACAGTGCGAATTAAAAACAAAAGCTGGTATAACCATAAGATCTTCCTTTCTGCCAGGCATTCGTGTGAGGGAGAAAGACGGAGGCCATAAGCTTAGTGGATATGAAAAGTATTTCCAGAGGCAGCCCTTTCAGGAGTGCTATTGGTAGAGAGGCTAATGTCTTAGATTGTGGGGTTACATACTCTATGCTGACATCCATGACAGCGACAAAGCCCCGCTCCCCTGCTGACATGCCAATTCAATTCAAGCAAGCTGCTCATTCATTAAAGGATAGCGGAAGGCTTGGATAGTAGTGGTTGTGCATGTGCATGGGCTGGGATTGAGTCAAGGGGGTCAGACTTTAACTTACTGCAACTTTTGTTCTCAAACTCTAACTTCAATGTAATGCTTAAATGTATCCTTACATCTGTACATTTAAATTTGTTACCTGTTCAAGTTAGGACAACTGGGCGTTTAGAAATACAAAGAATTGGTTTCAAGTTACACTGAACTTAGAAATCATATTTTTCACGGCAAATGTGTTGCAAGTTTGCCTGTTAACACATCAGGCAGATATGGAGCAACGTTGACATTAACTTGAAGTCTTGTCTCTTGCCACCTGTCAGATATAGATTACTGTTAAAATGTTGCAGCACTTTACATGCTTGGATTATTCTTCATCAATCAGTACCATCAGGGAGGTGTTGGACTGGGCACCAAATCATTCAGCAGGATGAAACAAAAAACTCCACACGTAGCTGGAGTCAGTAAGTAGAAGAGCAAGAGTTTGGCAGCAAATGTAACCCTTACAGAAACATTATTTTAGTTTATAATAAACTCATAAAGGAGACCTTTTTCTGCTTAGTGAGTCTTCCACTGTGTTTACTATCTTGTTGCTACTTTAGTCGTTCTGTAACTTAGTAACAAGCAGGCATCAATCGGATGGTTTTATAATTGGGGTTCACACAAAAATATGGATTATAGATGCCAATACCTAAACTAAGTTGTGACAAAAAAACACGTGTGACAACAAGAATATAAGCAGCTCTTAAGGCAATATAATCTACAATTAAAATGGAAAAGTGAAAAAGTAATGGCAAAAGGCAAAGCTCTCAATTTACCCGTCGAGCTACGTTCCTACACTCATCTATGGTCCTGAGCTTTGGGTTGTGACGGAAAGAACGAAATCACGGATACAAGCGGCCAAAAAGAGTTTTCTCTGCAGGGTGTCTGGGCTCTCCCTTAGATGTAGGGTGAGAAGCTCGGTCATCTGGGTGGGACTCAGTGTAGAGCCGCTGCTTCTCCACATTGAGAGGAGCCAGTTGAGGTGGTTCTGGCATCTGGTTAGGATGCCTCCTGGGCGCCTCCCTGGTGAGGTGTTCTGGACTCGTCCCACAGGGAGGAGACCCAGAGGAAAACCCAGGACACGCTGGAGAGATTACGTTTCTCGGCTGGCCTGGGAATGCCTTGGGATTCCCTTGGAGAAACTGGCCCAAGTGGCTGGGGAGAGGGAAGTCTGGACCTCCCTACTTGGGTTGCTACCCCTGCAACTTGACCCCAGATAAAGCGGAAGAAAATGGATAGATGGATGGATAGATACTGTCTGTGTAACACGTTGAATCATATTTAACTCCACAACTTGACACTTCTGTGTGCATCTGCATCCACTCTCTTGATCAACACATTCAGTCTTTTTGCATGTCAAAAGGGATGCAACTTTTTTATTTTGTCCACAAGACAACTGGACAAATTAGCATTTGGTTATGATTGCTTCTGTAACATATCTGTTAAAAATGTATTTAATATTCTTATGGTTTGTACTACATATATTTATTACTGTGATATTCTTCATGTTAGTGTTTGGCTCAGTCCCCGCCGCCCACCCTCCTTCTGTCCTACATTGGTCTTAAACTCGGGGAAGGAGGCTGTCATACTTTTAGACAAAGCATATTTTGTGCAGTTGAAAAAGCATGTTTTGCTGCCCCCCCTCACATAAACTGATTATTAAAGTCAACATTGTATTGTGCCCACAATCAACAATTCCCATTTTCTGTCTGTCAGATTTACTAATCTGAGTAGGAACAACATAAAAAGTTGTATTTCTCATCACCTGTGGGGACTGTGACGTGTGTTTCAGAACTACAAGTCCCAGCGGTCTGAGTGAAATGACGTGTACTGACAACTGGAAGCCTCATACACACCTTGAGCAGCTGCGATCAGACGTGGAACAGAATAAAGAGCAACTTGTTTATCTGTTTGCAGCAGAGCAGAGAGCTCTCATCGTGCTGAGATGTTTTAATCAAAAGACTAAAGACAACCATCTGGAATGTCATCCTAAATGGTACGAGTGAGTTCTGTGATTTAATGCTGTCTGCTTTTGTACGTTCACTGTGCAGAAAATGTCGTTTGTCTTCACTCCCACATGCATGCATACATCTTTTCTAGTTAATATTAAATTTGCTTTGTTTTTCTGCATGGGGGAATAAAAAGAAAATGCAATGATGACAAAAACCATTGAGTTGTTAACCGTTGATAATAACAGCGACAGAACTGGAACTTTATTGGCTTTTACTAATTTTTATAAATAAATCCACACCTTCAAAATCATCTCACTGTTACACATTTTAGATAATGCAGCATTTAAACAATAGTTCAGTCATTTTGAAATGAAGCTTTGTGGAAAGGTGTATGGTTTAACATAACACCCAGAGAATATGGACTGAAAGGAACAGACTTCAAGACCATTAAGAATAGATAGGGATTCATTTACAGTGAAATATCAGCAAAGGTACAGGGAGGAACGGGAACTCTGGAGAGTAAGGAGACGGTGAGTATGGTAAGTTCTGAATATGGTTCATTTTGCAGATAATGTTTCTCTCTTACAGATGGGCTTTGCGGATCGTCGAGGGAACACAAGTCCAAAGTTTCCAGGAGTATAAAGGAAGGTGTCCAAGGTGAGTTCGGTTGAGGTAGGCAAGTGGTAAGAAGGCGAGGAGACAGCTGAGGAGGTCACGAGGGAATTCAAGGCCAAACAGGAGGAGTTCAAGATCAGCATACAGCTGAAGACAATGCTGAAACACGTAAGAACACCAAAATAAGACTTTTCTTTATCTTTAGGTAAAGCAAGGTGGCTAGAAGCACAACTACTTGTCATGTTTCTGCCCCCACCTGTCTTAGTTTCTGCTCTTTCATGCCAAAGTTCCTGTTTTTCACTCTGTTCCTCCACAGCAATCAGCCCTGATTCCATGCACCTGTTCAGCTCACTACTTAAGTTCCATGTTCACAGTCTTTCAGTGCCATATTATCGAAGACCTGGTGTTTGTAGATGTCCAGCGTCCATGCCATAACCTTGCCTGTCTCTACTGGTTTGACCCCACGCCTGTCTTCTGATTTCCTCGCCTTGCCTAATCCTTGACTAATCCTTGCCTGTTCTGGATTCTGCCTTCTGACCACGGTAACGACTCTGCTTATGATTATCACGACTTCGCTCTTTGGAACACATTTTGGATTTGGATTCAGATTCAGATCTCTGCCCAACGTTCTCGACCCAGGCCTGCTTCACCAGACCTTGCCTTTGGATTACCTTTAAAACTGTATTCTGCTTGATCACTCTCTGCTGCTGCCTGCTTACAGTCTATGACGTCATTAACCATCTAAAGGATTACCCCTCAAACTTGACTGTGAAGGTTACTGACTCTGAACTTTATTACCCTCTGAACCTTCACAGTCCTACCAAGTTCACTGACTCTCCTATCTCTGCAGATTGGACCCGTGTCTGGCACCAGACCCCCACCAGTGGTGATTTATCAATAAATCATTTTAACAATTCCTGGTGTTCAGTGTCGCGCACTAGTCCAAAAATCCCAATCTTGTCACTACCATAGGCATGCAATGAAACAGCGGTGAAAATCAGTCATCTGCAGCGTTTTAAGATCCTGCCTCTCATCAAGGGGGATGATCCACAAGTGTGGCTGGTTGGTGCCATCATGTAACTTTTGGCTGTGGAGTGAAATGAACGCTTACAAAAGGTAATCCACAATTATTTTTTTTTAGTAGATTAGAATAACCTAAATTTGAAAAACTTTTTTCTTTATGAATAAACTGAAATTAAGGGATAAAACTCTAATATGAAAACACCTACATTTGTTCATACTATTTTTTTTTATAAACTTTTACACCACTGTCAGTTTTGCATATATGAGTTTTTCTTGTAAAAATCATTATAGTTCTTTTTGAATCAAAAATGCTACAGCTAGCTGCTGCTGTTCATATATGAAATAGCATAGACCCATAAAATTCTATATAAATACCAATGTAATGCAACAGTGAGTAATCTTCACATTCTCTCAGTCATTTTCTATATTTTACATCCTAACCGGGGGCGTTTGGTATTTAACCGTTCGGTTGTTGCTGCCCTTTACAACAATAATGCCAAATACTGAGAAGCAGCTCCACCATCAAATTGCTTTTTCAAAGCCTATTAATAAACTCTCAGAGCTTTAAATAAGGTCTTTATGAAATAATTTTGCTTTCTGCTAATGAAGCGATTGTTTCTCTGCCATTTTGTCAGCGTGTGGAGCATCACTAACCTCAGACACAAAAAGGCTTTTGAGCTGTCAGGAAGAGTTTTGTTTGTCTCAGTCTGAAGAGCCGATCTGAGACATGCTGGTTTAGATCCAGATGAAACAAACCCAGTCCGGTGATGGGAGGTTGTGTCCTCTTACTGCTCAAAAGATAATCATTCAGTCAAACCGCTGGGCTGCTTCTGCTCTTATGCCTACTTGACTTTATTTAATTCGCAAAAAATACATATTTTGATTTGATTACAAGATTAATTGCACCTTAGAGCACATCTATTTTAAGCTGCGTGACATTTAGGGCTTCATCACATTAATAATACCTGAAAAGTTTTTTTTGACTTGAAAGGGAAGTTTTTTTTTATTAAGCTGTACAAACGTGTTTGTTTAATTTGTCTTTCATTATTATTTGTTTTTACCTGTTCTTTTGACATTGTCTTCACATCTGTGCCCACAAAAATCAAATCCTATTTTTTTGTCAGAGCTCAGTGGATCCATTTTTTTTTTTAAATTGTATTTATTCTGACAGTGGGTGAACTCTGCTGTTAGGTGAATTCCTTGTTGTTCCGGCGGAGCTGCGCATTGAACGCAGCAGGAACTGAGCAGGTCTCGGTGATGCCTCGTGTTTATCTCAAGGTGAGAATTGTTTTTGTTCTCACAATTTTCACAACCTATCTCCCTTCTTGGCCTGCTGCTCAGAGGCGCACATATGAAGAGAAGGTGAAAGATTCAGGATGAGACATCTTTCTTTGGTCTCTTTTTTTTTCCTCCATGTGTGCATTTTTTGACTGCAAGGAAATGTAAGGTCTTAGTGTATAATCCTTCCTATGGTACAACCCAAAAGTGTCCTTATATAAAAATCAGGTTATGAGCTCTGTTAGGTTAGAGTTAAACTAACTATACACTGGTCTGTAGCACAGAGTTCTACTTTGTTTATAGTGAGGATGTGCATACAGCGCATATGTTGGGTTTAAATACCAAGCACTGCATGGAACAAGAGTTTTATTACTCATTATGAAAAGTGCACATTCTTTCCAAAGTTAGCCATGTGGTCAAACACCTTGGTGAAAGACATTTGTTCATGTAACAGAAGAAACAATAACCAAATTCCTGCGGTTTTATTGGTTTAAAAAAAAAAAAAACTCAGAAGGGCAAATTATCTGTCTTAAAATGACTGAGATGACTTTTAAAGCTGCAGACTGACAGCAAAATAGAACAGATAAAGGTAAACACTTTATCGTCGTTACATAAATCAAATAAATTATCAACTATTTTTGGTTGTTTTTTTGGGGATGCCTTTACTTTGCAAAATATATAAAATAAACTGCCTATAAACTACTTCATAAAGCACTCATAATCATATCAAAAGCTTTTTTAACAACCTCATTTTCCAAAAAAGTTGTAATCTATAAATAAAAGCAGAACACAATGATTTACAAAACTTGTCTTTTATTCACATTAAAACATTAACATGTTTTTTGTTTTAACAAGAACCTTGTACAAATATATTAAAAAAAACATAATTTGAATTTAATGGCAGCAACGCATCTCAATTACTTTTGGATCAAATTGTGTTTACCACTGTGACACATCCCTTCTACTTTTAACAACAGTCTGTCAACAAGAAGAACTGTAGAGACCAGCTGCAGGAGGAGAACATTGTCCTGTTCTTGCTGATGTAAGAGGCTAGCTGTTTAACAGGCTTGGATCTTCTTTGCCAGATTTTTTTGTTTCATGATGTGCCAAATGTTTTCAGTTGGTGAGAGATCTGGACAGCAGACAGCCCAGTTCAGCAGCCCAACTGTCTGTAATGGTTTCAGTGTGTGGTTTAGTATTGTCTTGCTAAAATAAGCAAGGACTTCCTTGAAAAATACATTATCTGGATGGGAGTTGATGTTGTTCTAAAACCTACCGGTATATATACTTTTATTAATTTTGCCTGTCAGATCTGTAAACTGCCCATGCCATAATGCACCCACATACCATCAGAGAGGCAGGCTTTTAAACTGTGTGCCAATAGGCTGGATAGTTCCTCCGCTTTTAATTTACAGAGAATGCAGCATTAATGGTTTCCAAACACAATTCTAAAATTCGATTGTCTGATCACAGTTTTTTGCTTTGCCTAAGTCCATTTGAACCTGTATCTGTGAACGACAAAGTGAACTGTATCTGCAAACAATGATCTGTGGAAGTGTTCCTGAGCCCATGCAGTGATGTTCATAACAGATCCAGACCTGTTTTTAATGCAACTCCTTCTCAAGGTCTGAAGATCACAGACATCCAATTCTGACTTTCAACCTTGTTCTTCATATAAGGGGATTGCTCCAGTTATGTATTGATGATATTAAAAACTGTAAATGATGGGATATTTGAAGTCTTCACATTTTTTTTAATTTACTTTTATAACCAGTCCTTTTACTAACTTATTGCCAATGAACCTAAATTGTTGCAAAAGGCTTTTCAAGTTTCTTTTTCTTATTTGTACAACTTCTACAGCATTTCTTACCCCATTGTTTCGTATCGCTGCCATAAAATTTAAAATGACCTTAGCTTTTTAAAAAATGTTTATGGCACCATTTATTAGCAATGGGGTAAGAAATGCTGTAGAAGTTGTACAAATAAGAAAAAGAA
>NC_056498.1:64875790-64879466 GCF_014905685.2 Nematolebias whitei | reverse complement strand
ACTGTGTTCCAATGTACACTAAATTTGGGGGTTTGAGATTTGCATACTATTATATTCTTTCTTTTTTCTTTTTCTTTTTTGGTTGCAATTTACACATTGTCTCAACTTTTTAGAAACTGGGCAGAATTAAGAAGGTCTTGTATTTACAATGTTTAAACTTTAAGCCAAGAACAAAAGTAATTTGTCCCACTTTGCTGTCATTAATATGAAAAACTCATGATCAAAATGTTTCCATGGTTAGTCTTCGGTGCAATTTGAGTGGCCCAGTTTTTGTAGAACAAAAAGAAATGGTCAGACTACAGCGACGTAAAAGTGATTTTTTTGTTTATGCTTGATATTAAGGAAAGGTATGTGTGTGGGTTTATGTCCAAACATCACTCCCCTACCTGTTAAATTGCAGTGCTAACAGCAGATGATCAGGAACCATGTTGCAATACTTGTGCACCAACTTTATAATGATACGTTTATTTTCTGTCTGCAGAAAAACTTTCCCACAGAACAAACAGTGCCTGTCTACAGACTGCTGTTCTACATTCTTTTACCTGCACATACTTATTATTTCACACAAACACTTCTGTCATTTTGTCAGGTGTGAAAACACACACATACAAACACTATTGCCAAGAAAAAGGTTTATTGATGTGCTGTAATGTATTTTTTTTTAAAAGTCAAAACACCATCACTTATCTGTGTTTCAGTGAACTACACATTCTCAGGTGTGTGATTGTTTTATTCTTTTGCAATGAGTAGAAGCGACTGGTCTACTGCAATCTTAACTGTGGTGTCTTGAAGGGGTTTGGACATCCTCACTTATGTATTTCCAGCATAACCCATGTCACAACGGTATTTTAAGGAGGGAACTTTTGCTATTCAGACCTTCTGTTATAAAAGGGCAGGAAGTAGAGCAGGTGACTGAATTCAAATACCTTGGAACAATAATTGATAACAAGTTGACTTTTCAGCCTAACACTGACTGTATTTACAAAAAAAACCAGACCGTGTCCCCGCCTTCCTTATAAGCTAAGGAGCTTTAATGCAAGCAAAATCACTTTGCAGTTGGTGTACAGGTCACTGGCTGAAAGCGTTGGTTCATTTAATATTGTCTCATGGTATGGGAACATCCCAGTCAGAGACCGGAACAAGCTGTCCCGAGTGGTCAAACAAGGTAGTAAAGTCATTGGTCATCAACAAATGAAACTTGCAGACCTGCACAGTCAGGTTCTGGAAAAAATAATGCAATACAGGTTCAATGACCCAACTCCTCCACTGTAACCATTATTCAGGTTGGTACCATCTGGCAGAAGACTGGTGGTTCCTCTGGTAAAGAAAAATGGGTACAAAAAGTCATGTGTTCCCTCTGCTGACAGTGTACTTATTAACAGGGTCCTATTTAAATGCAGCCTCACATGACAATTGTCTGCTGGGATGTTTTTCATATTTTTAATGTATTGTGTATTTTAGAATGTTTTATTGGGTTAGCAAAGCTTTTTATACATTTTTAGCTTGTACTGTTTTTTTTTTGTAGGCCAGATGTCAAAGATAAATCTCCATTTCATGGAATGTTAGGGACAATAAAGCTGAATTGAATTGAATTGAATAGAATTGAACAATTGTTGACAACAAAAATATCAACGTGTGGTGGAAAAAACAAAAAATTGTATTCACCATGGGTTCTCGTAAGCACCTCTGTCCTGATTTGAAGCTTGTTTCACACTGCAAGAGGTTCAAAAACAGAAGTCTTTAAGTGTCCAGCATGTGGTCTTGACTTCCAAGTCGTTCACTGTTTAAACTCTGAACACAGGCTTGTTATGCCAAAAGTGGATTTGACCCAGCAGTCTGAACAAGGCTACTGGGTCTCAGCTCCCAATTACACAGGGACATGTGAATTTGAACAAAATTGTCACAACTGACTTATTAACTAAACCTAAACATTTAGCAAAATATCATTTAAAAAACGGAAACATAAAAAGGTTATGTCTTTGTCTGCAAGTGGTCAATCTTGGCAGCCTTTTATCATTTAACTTATACGTGATACAGGTTCATTCACAACTAAGTTTAAAATATCTAGATAACAACAAACATTCTGCGTGACGTTAGTTCATTTTTTCCACAACTAAACTGTGGCAGGGATTATTCCATGTTGGGAAAATGAAAGGTAAGTTTATAGGTATGATTAAATTTACAACAGTAACTATAACAGATTGTTCTGAACCTCTTGTATTGTGAGGCTTTTAATCCTAAAATATTTATGCCAAATTTGCTCCATATGCTGAGTTAATATGAAGGCTAACCTTTATGTTCCCAGTCACGCAGAGCCAGTAGATTTAATGAATCTAGCTGCAAAACCTACGCGGCTTTCTAACAAATCCCCTCGAGATGAGTGCATAATGCTCCACTGCTGTTCCCGATCAATTGTTAATATTATGTTTCTACCTGACCACACTGAACTTTAAACAGTGTCTAAACTTGGAGGGAGTTTTGACGTTTTCCCATCAACATTTCCATTACAACCGCTGCTCGACAAACGCTATATTGTAAGACATTTAATTTTATTGTTGTTGCCAATAAGGATAAAACGGGAACAAATGAATTACAGTGAGGAAACACTTGAATCAGGCCAAGATTGTTATGTAATGAGGTACAAATGAAACAGTACCCGCATATCCTCCAATTTGGTTTATATATTTCATAAACTTTGGGCCTGCTGCTGAAATAAAAGTGGTGGGGTTTTGAATGAAAACTGACAAGCCCCAATAAATCATGGTAAATCATGAATCGATAACAAACACATTCTAAATTATGAATAATGGCCAGGCAGTCATAAACTAACACAAGCACAACTCAGCAGGCTATTCATTTCATGGCAGCACAAAATAAACAGACACGTTTCTTTCACGGGACTAATAAATTTTCCTGAAAAACTCACAGAGCAGTCCATCTGCTTCAAATAATTTTTAATTTCCTTGCCTGTCCTGTCCCCATTAGGTATTCCACTGAGATAGACTCAAAGTTCTTTCATTTACCTCCTCCCATATGCACCCAATTACCTTTCTCCCTGTACTGGATTTCTCCCGAGTATGGTGCAAAATGCCCCCACCTGTACCTTAAGCAAACTTTATGCTTGTTTTATTATCTGTGAGAGGCTGTGAGTCATTCAACATGTGCTCTGGTGGATTTGGCTTGGGCTTTTGGTTGATGTCTTCTGGCTCCAGCTTGAAACACCTGCACGTCCTCTGCTCCCTATTTTCAGACTGATCTATTACCGGCTAAATGGCCCAGCAGATGTTGACATACCAGCAAGGGAGACTGTTCCTTTTCCTCATGGCTGCTCTAGGAGTGATGCCAAGAAAATTTACTTTTGGAATAGTGGATGACAACAAATATGGGATTATTTATTTCTGAATCATATTTAGGTAAACAGTCCCCATACGTGTCATCAGTGCTAACTGCGTTTTAAATGAGCTCTTATGGTCCCCTTGAAACAGATAGTGTTTAAATCTTGAAAAGACACCAGTTTGGAGGTCACAGACTCTAATGGGATCCAGAAACCTGTTTTGACTGAGTAATGATTTTACAAAAAAAACCAAAAAAACATTGATGATACTACAGACAAAGTAAAATGAAAATTTATTTCTCTCTCTCTCTCTCTCTCTCTCTCTCTCTCTCTCTCTCTCTC
>NC_056498.1:64825734-64875690 GCF_014905685.2 Nematolebias whitei | reverse complement strand
TACCATAGCATACCATTTTATTTATAGAGCACTTAAAACAGCTACAAGGCCAACCAAAGTGCTGTACAGACAAAACAACAGGTAACACACAAAGCAAAATACAAAATTAAGTAAATCAGAATATAGACATTAAAACAATGCAGATAATGACGACAAACCAGTGTGGAGCATACAGGATCCAAACACAGATCATCTGGTGTTGAAAGCCACCGAATAGTAGTGGGTTTTTAAACGGGACTTGAAAACCGAGAGGGAGGGGGCCTGTCTGACAAGCAGAGGTAACTCGTTCCAAAGTTTTGGTCCTGCTACAGAGAAGGCCCTGTCACCTCTGCGCTTAAGATGAGTTCCTGGAACTGTGAGGAGCAACTGGTCCGCTGACCTCGGGGAACATGGTGGGACATACGGTTGTAGCAGATCAGAGAGATGGGGGGGGGGACTGTTCAGTGATTTGTAGACATATATATCTATATCTATATCTATATAGATATATATACATGCATCATCTTATAGGTACTGTATATCATTGTGCATTTGTGCTCTGCATCATTATTTTTACTTTTGTAAAGAAACAAAAAAGTAGAACATTTTCATCCAGTTCAGTCTCTTTCCAGTGTTGTCCCAAATTGCTGTTTCATCACAAAATGTTGATGCCAAAGATTCATAGAGAGAGAAGCTATTAACCTCAGTTTTGGCATGGTAAAACACTTTTTTTTTCTTTGGCTTTTAATCTAGAGTTAGCTAGCATCTATGTCTTAATGTTGTATTCTTTTACTTGTGATGTTTTGATTTCTATTTTTTTTTAATAGTTAGACACATTAGACACATGGCATCATGTTTCCCCTTCATCACGAGGTGAGAAGGCCTTTCTGTTTATTGCAAATGCTCAAGAAAAAAGAAGAAGAAAAAAACGAAATAAAAAAACAGTAGTTTCTTCTCTGTACTTACTGTATATTGCTGTGATTGACTGATCAGAGTATCAGGACCAAAAGCACCTTGTGCCATAAATCCAGAAAATCTGGCAGTACGGTAATACTCCATTCTCTCTTTGCAGGAAGGTCATACCATAAAATACCACTAGACACCCTTACAAACCCCCCACCACAAACAGAGACATCTAAAAGTTGAGTGGCATATCAGTCAGAAATGGCAACACAGACATTAGATAATGGGCTTTCAATGGTTTAAAGTCTACCTGCAGCAGCTAGCCTAGCTTCTCACACATCTCACGATCTGTTCCAGAAGCTCGATCTGTACCGTGCATTCAGCTGGGCGCAGGAGGGTTGCACCCAGAATGATGCTATGTCTTGTATTGAAGAGGAAATAACTGCATGTACAACTTTTAACGAGAGTCTACAGGTACGGGCAAAGATTTTTGCACCCCAGAACGAAAATACATAATCACCAATCAGAAAACGTTTTTTTAACAAAACAAATATATATACATATATTTAGAAATATTTTTATTTTATTATTGCATTGTTATTTTTTTTTTCATGTCTTATTCAAGTTAATGTGGTGAGTGCTGTGTGGTGGGCCAGCCACCACTGTGTTCATCTGACGTTTGCGAGTGTGTGTATTTCTAGGTGTGTGTTTTCAGCTTGTGTTGAACTCTTTACGGGTTCATTCAGCCGTTTATAGCTTCTGCTTAGCTTCTTTAGGCTTGTTCAGCAGCTTCCTTAGGCTTGTTCAGCTGTTTTTGTACGGTGATAATCATCTGTCCTGCTACTCACTGCTCAACAATGGGTTTGATTTACAGCTGTTTTTGTTGCTGTGTTGTTCAAATCCTTTCTGCTAAGTTCAGCTTCTTATGCTCCCTTAAGCATTTTTCTGTTAATTTCAGTTTTCCCCCCTGCATTTCAGCTACGTTTCAGCTATTTTTCCTGCTAGTTTTAGCTATTTCTGCTAATTTAATATTTAATCTTATCATGTTAATTTGCGTTGTATCTCGGTGCAATGATAATAAAGCTTATTCTGATTCTGATTAACTTTAATTCTGTATTTAGGTCAGCAAACGTGCTCTTTAAGCCTGTCTGCTCATTTCAGCATTTTTTTTTTAGCTTTTTCTGTGCTCATTTTAGCTGTTTTTGTCTCCTCTATTTTTCCACCAAGGTCAGTTTTTTTTATTTTTATTGTGGTTCTTTCAGCTTCAGCTCATTTGTTTTTATATAATTTAGGTGAAAATTTTGTGTTAGTAGCTGAGCGTGATCCTCAACACATACTGAAAGCTAAATAAATAAAAATTCAATATGGCCGCCCCAGCTAACACAAGCTGTCCATCAGTCTGTGGATGATTTTTTGTCCAAGCTCTAGTTTGTTTAATTTAACCTTTATTTATAGTCTCGAGTCACAAGGACTCATTTTCAAGAGAGACCAGTTTAGGAGCAGATGGTGGGGGTTAAAGGCCTTGCTCAAGGGCCCAGAGTAGGGCAAATGAGGTGTGGGTGTTTCACCTTTTCCACCCACATTTTGATGTTGTCGGTCTGGGGAGTTGAACCAGCGACATTCCAATCACATACCCACCTTCTCTAACCTCTGTGCCACCACTCTAACTCTACAACCATGTAATGAACGAATGTTAAACTTCACAACATCAAGGGTCACCAATGATGTTTATCCATTTAAAGGTCATGGGGTCGAAGTTCAAAGTCAAAGGTCACCTCTTTCTTTATATTGATATAGTTTGATAATGAAATGTTAAACTTCTAAGCTGGACACCTCGTTGGACAACAATTTTATCCATTAATTTCAAGGTCACTGGTTCAAAGGTCAAGGTCATAAATGCAAGTAAATTGTCACTCCTTACTAAAGTATAGATAGTAAGGATTCGATATATTTAAAAATAACTCTAATTTAATAATTGTTAAACAAAGAAATGTCAAACTTCTCAGCTGGACACCATATGGATCAACAAAGAACACAAATGATTTTTAAGGTCATGGGGTCAACCGTCAAGGTCAAAGGTCAGTCCTTTCTTTAAATAGCTCTAAGTTTCAGGTTTGTTTTTGTTTTTCATACTTTGCCCTAACTCTCAATTGACTGTCAGGTCATCTGAGCTCAAAAACAGGTTTGAGTTTCTATGTTAACATTTGGGTTGTGACATGTTGGTTGTATAAATGCTTGTAACACGAAGTGTCTTCATAAAACTGTTAATACAGAGCTCAGATACAATATTATAAAGGACATAGTGTCCCTTTGAAAAATCAATTATTCCCCTTCTCATATTGATGGCTCTTGGGTTTGATTGTTAAGTTGATCTGGCAGTTGTTGAGCTTTGGGAATTGGGCTAAAAAAATTTTTTTTTCTATAAGTCCTTTGTTTTTACCACGCAGACTATAGTCATTTTTAACACTACTCTATAAAGGGAAAGCAGGATGGGTTGTCAGTATTTACTTTTCTCATTTGTAAGTCAATCAGCTAATGAGAAGACTTAATAGGAAATGTGAGAATAATGGGTTGTTTGCATGTTTGTCCATTATACACATGCTTACACAATTAACAACAACAGTGACTTTGATTCCTGGTGGTATCTCCAGCTCTCATACAGACTGAACTCAGAAGATGAGAAAATGAGAACATATGATGTTATTTATCTCTGTTCTAAGAAAATAAAAAACTTGATGGAATGAGTGAACTGGGGAATATACAGTATGTCTAAACTCTAAAGTGTTATGAAGTGCTCTTACAAAGAAACTACATTGACTAATGAAAAGGAAGGTTATCTAATCTCTGTCTGATTGTGTCCTGAGAAGAATATTTTCACACTACACATAAAACAAAGAGTTTGGTGTTAATGCAAAGCAATAAAGAAGTTCTTGCTCTTTAGAGAATGTTGTGGCACAGCAAGAGGTGAGGAGACACTAAAGAGTAGACGTCTCATCCTGAACCTGACATTTTAATGGTGGTGTGAAACTTAAGAAAGGCCAAGCTGGTTTGTTTTCAAGCTGTTTATAAACTGAACCAACATGTCCCCACCACGGTGAAGCTGATAATTCATAGCTGGCTTTAAACACTCAAGCTGTCAAAGTCTGCATGTGTGATTCAAGGTGACACCTGTGCTTTTCTGTAAAAGCAGCCCAGGTATGAGGTGTTGAGAGTTTGAAAAAGCACAGAAATCCTGCAAATGTTTCACTAGATTTGATCTTTTAAAATGAGGATGACATTTTAGCAGTTTGTAAAAGTATGTAAAAATGGTGCTTTCTTCATGATGAAAAATTATGTTTAAATATGAAAATGATTTTTTAAAAATTCCTTTATGCTTTATATTTTGTTATTTTTCATGTTTGTGTGGATGATTATGAAGCATTCACATTATTGTGATCCATTTTTCTTCTGGATGTTGTTGGGCGCGATTCTCGTCCCGCAGATTTCAAACAGTTTTAACAACAAAAGGTCAAAAAGTTCAGCTCTTTCAGGACAATCCTGCTGTGACTTTTGGTATTGGTGCAACTTGAGCTTTTTGAAATATTTAATCTTTTCTGACACTTTTTTCTCATAGAAAATGAATTGAGCTCATTTTACATCCTTCAAATCTTTAGATCTGTTTACAAACTTTTACTGCTCCTTTTACATTTTGTTCTGCTTCAGCTTCTTTCAGCGTCCTTAAGCAAACTTAAACTTCTTTTCAGCTATTTTCAGCTAATTTCAGCTGTTTTGGCTCCTTTCAGATTCATTCTGGTAACTCCAACATTTTTGTGCTTTCTTTGAATTTTAGCTTCTTATGCTCCTTTCAGCTTATTTCTACAAATTTAATCTTTTTCTGCGTGCTATTTCAGCTACTCTATAGCTGTTTTCATGCAAATTTTAGCGTTTATTTATTTATTTGCTAATTCCACATTTTTTGCACTCATTTAAAAAAATGTTCAGCCTAATTCAGCAAAAATGTGCCATCTCCACTCCCTTATGGTAATTTAAGTTTCTTTCTGATTTTTTTTATATACATTTCAGCTGGTGTTTTTTTTTTTCTTTTGCTAATTTCTTCTTTTTTATTCAGATAATTTCCACTTTTTTGTGCTAATTTCTGCTTCTTTCAACAGATGTGTTCTTTCTGCTTTCTTCTGCTAATTTGTTTGTTCTACCTTTTTCAGTAACATTTTTAGCATATTTAAGCTGATTTCAGCTGTTTTCAGATAAATTGATTTTTGTTGTGGTAACTTCTGCTACTTTCAGCCTAATTAACTTCTTTCTACTAAGTTCAGCTTGTTATGCTCATTTCAGCTTATTTCTGCTAGTTTCAGTTATTTCAACTACTATTTAGCAGTATATACTATTTTTATCCTTTTCAGCTAATTCCACATTTTTAGCTTACTTTAGCTCTTTCCACTTCCTTCTGGAAGCTTAAACTTTTTTTCTACATTTCCAGCTACTTTCCAACTATTTTTTGCTAGCTTCAGGTTTTTGAGCTAATTTACTAATTTTTGTGTTAATTTTTGCTTATTGAAACCACATTGAGCAAATATGTGTTATTTCTGCTTTCTTCTGCTTACTTAGGCTTATTCTTCCATTCAGCTAAAGTTCAGCATGTTTTTAACTTATTTCAGCTGTTTTTCAGCAAGGTCTTCAGCATAAAGCATTTGCACTGCATTTTCACAGGAAATGCAGTTTCTCTAGTTTGCTTGTTGATTTTATTTTATTTTTTACATTTTTCTTTTCTTTTTTGTATTTATGTTTGTAATAACAGTTATAAAGATGTATCAAAAAGAAAGTTAAAAGTGGTAAAATATCGCAAAACATGTTTTGTTTTTTTATATAAGCCAGCGGTTAATTTCATTCTCTTTGCAATGCCTGCATTCCAGTTCTAGGCACATTTGTCAGTGGTGCTCAGGACCACATGGTGCATACAGCTCACAGCATAATGCAACATTTTAACATGAACTTATAGAGCATTAACCAGAGGGTGTCAGACAGGGTTTTATAATATGCGCTGTAGCTGTTTTAATATAATACTAATAAGGAAATTAATTGGCTTTTACAATGTAGCAAATATTCACACTATAAAGTCTTTGTAGATGTAGAAATGTGTCGAAATCTACCATCCACTAATCCAGCCAATGCTTCTGTGACAGATAACCAGCAACAAAACACAATTTAAAAAGTCTTCCTTTTGATTTTTATGTCTGTTTATTGGTATTTAACTACCACTCTTTGTGAAGCCTGACACACAGGACAGTAATCTGAAGTATCGGCGAAAATAGCCCTCGGTAAGCACCAGTTGACGTGGGACCTGAGAGACACCAGTGGAACAGTCATCCTGCAGGTCTCCGGTTTCAGTACTACATGATTTGAGGCTGCCAACCTGACAGGCCCACCTGCCTAGTGGTCAGAGCCAGCTGGCTGAGACAATGATTAACGGCAAGTGTAAACTCACTCAGCAGGCCCTCAGACACATTTGTGCATTCACTCACACGTAGAAGTGTTACATGACGCTAAAAGCTCTTACAGAGCAGAGGCCCAAACCGAGGCAGGAGTGACACGGATAAATGTTTAGTGGGACCAAACGGCACAGTTATCACTTTTCAAAAAGAGCGACTTGCTCTCGTCTATAGAAGCTTGAATCCTGAGATCAACAGAGCAGAGCTACGCACTGTGCTTTGTGGGAGATTACCTCCAAACCTGTTTCCCATATCTGCTTTGAGCTTTTACCCCCTGCTTCCTCCATAAAAAGAAAATGACTTCATAAAAAGTAAACTGGGTTGGATATCAGGCTCTCTGGCTGTAATCCCTTCAAGCTTTTTGATACCTTTGATTTTCATATTTCAAGGATAGCACGCCATTCGTCTTTGGGTGAGCTCTTCAAAAGCTTGGAACCTCTCCACTTTTTTTTTTCCGAAGAAGTAAAGAAGAAGCAATAACAGGTATTATCAATGTGACAAAATGCACCTTGATCCTTATTGTCCAGTCTGCTTTAGAAGTTTTTTTTTTTCCCCTAGGCCATCCAGTAATAATTTTAGGGGCAGCTTTGCAGCTTTCTACACTTAAACCAATAAAAGGCTACTAACCCCTAAAATGAATACTACTGTACATAGATTTGGACACAATAAAATATCTTTATTGTACACAAAACTCTCTAAGAAGCTGAACAAACAGTTTGCTAGTTCAGAGACACGCCTTTCCTTTTTTACATTGTAAATCAGGCAGAACAACAAAAGTTATTTTTGTATATTTTTGCCTGATGAACTCAGAAAGGATCTGGCCCATTGGGACTCGTCTGTGCTGGTGTCCTTCAGTTTCTGGCACTCTGACATTATTAGCGACAGGTCCTTTAAAGCATTGCAGAATGTAGCCTCGTGGTTCATTTCTGGAACAGTCCGTCTTGTGGCTGCTGTTGAAATTACATGATGGAAGCTGGAAAATTTGCAATTAGAGAGGTTTGAAGGTCTTCCTGGAGCCAGATGCGTTACATTTGTAATATGTAAATTAATTTCATGTTCATGCAAAAACAAGGACAAAAAGCACTCAACATTTACAACAAACTTGTGCTTTAGGCTATAAAATGTTCCATTTTGTCACCAGTCTGTGACTGATCCTCTGCCAGTTGGAGAGTTAAGGGTTCAAACCCAGCTTCCTTCACCACATGCTGCACAGCCAAAGTGGTTTGGGCAGGACACTGAACTCCATATTGCCCCTGATGTGCAGAACATCAGTTAATCTAGAAAATATAAAAAATATTTATTTGTCATTTTACTTTCAATAAATAGTGTAAAATAAAAAATGTGAACCAATTCAAGCTATGTAATAAAACTGGTTAGAATCAGAATCAAAGGTTCAACAAAGTTCAGTCAGGTCATCTGTACATTTTTTTGTTTTGCTGAGATGTTTCGTCCTTCATCCAAAAGACTTCTTCGATCTGAGGAGCCACCAAACTCCACATGGAGTATGCTGTTTGTGGGGATTCAGTTTTGTTTGGTGGATCTTCAGATAAAAATGTAATTTATTCATTCAATTCAATTCAATTTGAATTGAATTGAATGAATAAATTACATTTTTGTATGAATTTACATTTAGATAATGTATAATTCTAACAATATTTTATTGATTGCCATGTAATTTTTTAATTCTTTGCGAAAAAAGTAAATTTATAACACGTAAATGTTGACTATCTTAATAAGTTTCCAATCTGCACCGATAACCTTACTATGTATGGACTATTTATCTCTGAAATTAGATGATGACAGATCATAGTCAGTAAAATATGATGCCTTCACAAAGAGGATGCTCAGATGATTTGTTTAAATTGATTTATTTTCATAAGTGTGTCTTGAGATTGGTTGTACTGTGATCCAGAATCATCACATGGCCTGTGGAATACGTGAATCCAGACAGGGCCATGTGACTCTTCAGGTCTCACATTTGACCATGGTTATCAAAAGTTGCTGTGGACGACCCAAACGCAAATTAGAGTCCCATGTATGGCAAGCAGTTTGTGTATTTATTCAATTTTATTGATATCAAGAGTCATATTTGCCTATTAGTAAGTAAGTATTAGTAAGTAGTTAGTAAGTACTCTGCATTATTTGCATGTTCAGTTGCACTAGTCAGTGGCGGATGGCCGATAGAGGGCGCAAGGGCGCTGTCCCACCACTCACCACTCACCACATTACCTTGAATAAGATTTTTTTTTTAATGAAATAATGAAATAAAAATATTTTAAAATATATTTTTTAGTTGTATAAGATAAATATTTTATAGTAAATGATGAGTAAAGTTGTTTTGTTCATCAACAATAACTGATTGGTGACATATTTCTGCCCTGGAGGAACAAAAATCTTTGCCAATAGACTCGTTAAAAGTAGGGGTGCATCGACTGCAGTTTTCTGGCCGATCACGATCACCGATCACTGATTTCTAAAAAGTCTGACCTGCCGATTCCCATTTTGACCGATACCGATTTTGTTTTATAAATGACACGGTCAGGTGTTATAAGGTCACAATGCACCTTCAATTTTCTAATATTATTTTACTGAAAAACATACCCTTGAACAATATCCTAGAAACAATCCAAATGTGTTTTAAATGGCCACGAGGTAGTGCTCTGAAATATAAATGAAGTTCAGACAATGGTTGTTAAAACTAAAAAAATTGGTAAAATCGGTTTCTCATGCAGGTATTGGCCGATTTTTGATTTCCCATAATTAAGAAAATTGATGCACCCCTAGTTAAAGTTGTACATGTGCATTAGCTCTTCTTGAATACAAGAGATAGGACATTCTGGGGCGCACCTCTCCTGCGCCCAGAGCTGAATGCAGCTTGAGACGATCAGACAGAGATGTGAAATGGAGCAAAAGAATAGGTGAGATAGAAGATAATTGTGTGATGTATGTCTTTTACAAAGTCTTTAATAATAGTAGTGCTGTATTGTGAAAAAGTGGGGAGCACACCTTGCCATATATAATATAATAGTCTACATTTTTATAGGTGCTATGTGAATTTGCATTGTTGCTATTAAAGAAACACATATACTCATAAAATAATTAGAAAGCTGACTAATAGCCGTTTCCATATTGTATTAAATTTGTGCATTCATTTTTTTAGGTTTAGGTTTAGATAAAAAGTAGAACACTACATTACATTATAATGCTGGTTTTGTTGTTTCCATTCATGTAAATACACTGGTGTGATACTTTAGTATATGTTTTGGTATATGTCTATTTTGGAGTTATAGCCCCCCCTGGAGAAAACTCCACCAGCCAGTTCAACATTTTGGTGCATTGTTCAACAAACCCTCTTACTAGTAACACATCTGTTCCAGTGAGTGGCACTTTTGCTCAACTAGATAGAGCAGAAGTCATACTAGTCAACCAATTTCCACACCAATAGTTACCTTAGGCTGTTGTATTATTCCAGCTTGTGTGAAATAGTTCACCTATGTTGTTCTGCTCTGCACAGTAGTTCTACTGATGTACATTTATAGAAATTGTAAGCAACCAGTATGAAATATCGTTCAAATTTTGGTGCAAGCTACAGAGCTCAGCAACATCAAATGCACAATTTAAACAAAACAACCACTGTATAAAAATGTTTACCAAGAAAATGTGGCTGTAAGGAGCCTTAACACTTTTGGTCTAAATTGTTCCTTTGCTGGTTTTTATTTTATTTTATTTATTTTTTTATTTTTTTATTTTTTATTTAAGAACAGTTCATTTTTTATGTAAGTGGTATAAAAATGATAAAAAGCAGCTATTAACTGCATTTTAACAAATTTGGATTTCTTTAAAAAGACAAAGCAATCCCACTGTTCACCTTTGTCGTCACTGTTTTATATGCCTCTTAGTCATAAGGAGCTCATACACAGCATAATGAATAGTTTCACTGTAGTCCCATCCCAGTACTGCTGATCCACACTGTATGAATCAAATAAATCTTTGGGCTTGTGTGTGTAGCTGTGACTGTAATCCCATTATTCCTCATCTAATGATCTGCTACAACCACTATGGGTGATGTAAAGTCATACATCACAGCAGCCATAAAATGAAGTACTTCACAAGTCTTTTAATTTCAAAGTGCAAACCTGCTTTTTGAAAAAGAAGCAGGATTGCCCCTCTCTCCCTCCAAACAACTCACCACCCTCATCTTTTAGGGGAGTTATTTGTTAGTTATGCAGATATTGATTAGGAAACTAAGCATGCAGAAGATAGTTGATATTCTGGAAAGGGCACTTGGAAAAATAGGCAGGATTTTTTTTTATTCCTCCCATGAAACACCGCGGGCCACACCATTTCTCCTGCTGCAATTAATTTCTACACCCCATTCATATTACTCTTCTATGTAAGCGCAACGTTTTCTAATTGTATTCATCACCAAAAGCCTCACTTAAGTTCCCCCCAGTATATTTATTATCACGCTAACTGGGTCTAAATTATTAAACCTTAATGATGTGGGCTCTGAAAATATGTTGTCCTTTATTTTCCCCACAGAGAATCAATGTTATACATTAGCAGTATAAATTAAGTAATACTTTACCTAGGCATGTTGCCGCCTTCAGTATTCCTTCTCACTAAAATGTATTCTCACAGTCGAATGGCTTGCGGTGCCTCTAGGGAGGAGATGATATAGTTCATTCTAATGAAAGAGCTAGGTACTGCTAATGGTTTAAATGATACATTTGTGCAAGAACAGCAGAGAAAATACATCTGAGAGATCTGGCGAAAACAAGATAATTCACACTCCCACCGGGATATGATGTCATCGGGCTGAAAGTGTACACCGAAGCTCTCGGTAAGTTCTGAATGCAGGAAGCATCTGCATATTCTATTGTGATTTATGTGGGTCAGTAACAGCAATGGAAAATATATTGCAAAGTCCATCACACTTAAAGGTTAATTACAATAACTACAATAGTCCTACCTCTTTATGACCGCAGTGGCCGTTATTAATCAGCTTTAGTGAGTCTGATGTTGAGAGGCATAATACAATAACATTTTCTCTTCTGCCATTTTGGAATAATCACATTGTAATTTAATCCAAAGTGTTCCGAATAAAGTCTCACTTGACAAATAACCTTCTTTAAATAAGTTGCCGTAAAACCATTTTGTCTGCTTTTGCTTCATCAGCTCAGTTAAAGAAATGTAATAGAAATAGCCAATTTCTTTAAGTTGGAGCATTCTGGATTATTATCTTTTCTACAAATCTAAATGGGTTCCTCTGTTTCAGTGTGGGAAGAAGCCTCTAGATAAACAGAGATCAGAGCATTGTCTCATTGAAACAGGTTCATCCATAACGAGCTCTCGGCCTAGTGACTTCAATTAAATGAACAAGGTAAATGCTACACTGACGGGACGTTTAGAAACAAAAATAGATGACTGCTGCAAGGGTAAAGCTTTTTGACCGATGACAACAAAAGACTGAGAAAAAAATCCAAAAATAAAGAGCACGGCTGATTGAGGTAGCCTTGATACTGTATTTGCAAGGCAGAAGAAGGGGCCGAGCTCTGCCTGCTTTTCCTTGTACCAGGATAAATTCCCAGTGATCGCTAATTGTGTGATTCTTCTTGTCTACATCAACTTCAGGCCGACAGCTTATTTCAGCTTGTTATCGGGAAAACATTTATCCGCTTGAAATTATTACTGTACTGGGGCCTCTGGTGAAACACAAACAGTAGTGAATCTTTTAGACTTATGGTAAGGCCTCTCCTCATTAGATGGCCAATCGACTGGCAGAGCGGAGAGCCCAATCCCAGCCCTTTATTGAGTGTTAAGAAGACACAGACTGACATTTACATCTCTTGCTTCTTCGTGAGTGGCTAGAGAGAAAATGGCTGCCATAGATCCTGGCTCTGAAGTGTGGCAAGTAAGGTCAGAGAGTGGGATGCATCTACATCTTTGAGCAATGCTTCATGGCCAAGATGGTACATTTGTTCACTGTAGAAAATAAGATGAAGGCAGAGGAGAAAATACAATGGACGCCCAGAAAGTAACACGTCATTTTGATGAGTTCACAAGTTGTTTCATCGAACACACTGTGCTCTCCCAGGGAACCAGGACTCCGAAAAAACAAATGTAAGTAAGACAAGTTACCCAATTTCATCTTCCGTGAATTGACTTATTGAGCAGAAGCAGAGGAAAACATCGTTGTGGATAAAGCACCCTCATACCCTCAACAAACCACAATGGTCCCACACTTCTGAGGTGCTCTTTTCATTCAGTGGCAATTACAACCCACACCTGGCAACGCAGAAGACATCCCAGCGCCTAACAATGTCACAGAGGAACTCTTTCCAAACTACATGCCCAAATTGGCTCCGTAGCTTCGACCCAATTAGGACTGAAATATGGTAACTGCATCAGCCATTAAAGAGCTGCAGAGAGTGTAGAGGGAGAACTCTTGAAGGTTAGGGAGGGAGCTGCTTCAGCAGTGATATGTTGTGCAAACTTGTGCTTACACAGCAGAAAAGAGCGCCATGACAAGGGGACAGTGGAAAGAAGAAAGTGGCAAAGTATGGCTGATAAATAAACACCCCTGGGTAGATATCCTGGGGACACAGATAGCAGCAAGGAACAGAGGAAAGATGGCTCTTTAAGTTGAAGATTAACTTTAAAATAAACAATTTTTTCATCCACGTAACATGCAATTTTAAGCACTTTTACAGTCTGCTCAATATTCATTGTAACAAGTTTTAACGAAAAATTGCTGACTTTATAAGTTGCAGCAATATAAAAGGTTTGATTTTTTTTTTTTATTTGACATGCATTTACATGAAATTACATACATAATAAAAAAGCCAAGTTGTCATGTTTTACCAAAACATTAAATATCTGCTCATCAGTACCTTGACATTTTAACTAACTTCCAGAAAATGAAAACCTAGCTCCCTGGTTTATTTTTTTATTTTTTATACTAGATTGTTGTTGGCGGCCTACATTCTCCAAACACTAAATAATGCTCTCTGAGTCAAGGCTCGGTTTCGATATAAGCAAATGTGTCTGCCTTGAGAAATGGCATATGTCATTTGTCGTTACAATTGATCACCCCCAGTCTTTACAGGCGGTGCTTGCAATGTACGTCAAGGACATTCGCCTGCCTGGTCAAGTAATGACAATCGTCTTTAAGAAATAATGGCCCCAGAACTGCTTTTGAAAAGTTACCAGGCTGCAACCAATAATGAATTCCCAGTCGATGACACCTTGATAGATTCCTAGTCCTTAGATGGGATACTGTAGCAGCAGTTTAATTGACATGAAATGAATTCAGCAGGTTGGAGAAGAAATGCAGAGACAATGTGGCAGTAAGGAGGAAGCAAGGGGGGGACTAAATTCTGTGTGATCAGCAAGGTTTCAAACAATCATGGGCGAAGTGAAGTCTTGCCATATCTATAAGTCATCATGTTTTATAGGCCATTAGGATCTCTAGAGAAGGGCCGCATGGAGACCGTGGCTTTTTGTCGAAATTAAAATGTCAGAGCAGGAAGAAATAGAACAAAACAGAGAATCCGCAATTAATTACCTGGCCATAAAAATTCAATAATCGGGAGGCAATGCTGTTTTCCGCACAGCAGTACTCCTGATCACAGCAAACTGGAATAGAATACATCCATCTCCCCAAATTACATTTCTAATCTAGCAGCAAATATAAGGAGGGAAAGCACTGCACGCAGCCTGTAGCTTACTGCCTTGGATAAGCTTAAATGTAGTCAAAGCTACTCAAAAAGTGAAATATATTCAGAATCACAAGGAATAATAACACATGTTGATAAATAATTAAGTGTATAAAATACTTAAAGGCAGTAAATAACCATGAAAAACGAGAATAATCACTTTGAGATTCATTAAACTTAAATCCATCTTTCGCCAGTCTTGAGCAACATTTAAAACTATTACCGGTAATCTGGAATAATTCCTTGTTAACGTTTCTCAGAACATTATGCAACCAGAATACATTAATGGGAAGTTAATAAGTGTTGTTAATGTGAGAAAAAATTTGAAGTGATTCAATTTTCAATGATTTCTTTGTCAACCTAAATAAGTAGAGCAGCACTGCAAACATGATGTTCAATAGGGCAAATATTTAAAATGAGATGTTCACAAGGGTAGAACCAAGTTTTTTTTATGACAATCTGTGATGTCAACCAAAACATATAGTCACTTTTCAGATGCAAGGGATGAATCTCAAATTTATTAGAAAAGCATTTTGTAAACATGTATAATATGTGTCTTTTGCTCTTTCAGTGTTGGTGTATAATGTAAATGAGCTGAATGAATGAATGGTTTGACCAAAACAGTAGAATTACAGTAATCTTTAAAAGGACAAACTTAAAAGAACATGGTGTTCTGAAACCAAAGACAATCAAAATCTAAACCAAAAAGCACAACATTCTTTTCAGGTCAAACAAACAGTTGAGCTTTCCTCTCTTCATTGTGCTGAAATTCATTCTCAAATCGTCCTTTGGTCTTTATTTTTACTTTACTACTGATGGTAAATTTACTTCAGTATACTGGAAATTATCTAAAATTACTTTTTTAGTTATCTCATTTTTAACATGCAAAATAAGACATATGACATCCTAGTGGCATTCAATTGTTTTCTCAGTCAGGAAATTAAACCTGCAAAATGTCCTGTGTGTTGCTGAATCAGTTCAGTGCTAGAACGCCATAAACATGCCAGACTCTAAAACCTCAAATGCAGAGGAATGGATCAACAAAGAAACCCAGAGTTTATGGGGGCAGATATTTGATAGTAGAAAAATGTTAACTTAAAAATGTATTAACTGAATGTGTTTTGTGGTTTGGTGTTTTAACGAAAATATTCAAATGAAAAAACAAAACAAAAACACAACAGTCTAGCTTGGATACATCCAGACTGTAATCCAGCTGCAATCGAACTGGAGGCTATGTAGGCTGCAAATAGGCAGTGAGATCAGCAGCAGTGGCGATTTTAGCCTCTTTTTAGGGGTGCTGAAGCACCCCTAAACTTTAGCTTAGCACCCCTAAAAATTTTAGAAAACCATTTTGTAAGGAAACTCGGTTCTTAAACTTTAGATTCACCAAAATCTTGAATAAATATGGAATGACACGCATTAAACGGGCCAGTAAAATCTATGATTTATTTTTTTACGAGTCGGATGCTGAGCGCCAGCTGTCAATCATTCCAGTAAGCTCCTCATCTAACCAATCGGTGATCGCATTTGTCTCAAAGGGAACGCCCCTTACCTTCAGGCGCTGCATGTTTTTATCTGACTGCGTTGTCGGGGTTTTGTATTACGATCGATTTGCGGTCTGAGCGATTTCATTTAAAAAATATATCATTGGAAAAAATGTCTAAAGTCCAGCGGCCGACCTCATGAGCAGCTGAATTTAACAGTGATCAACAGAAAATACCTCATGTTCACCTGTACAAAGTAACTGCAAGTAAAATCCTCCATTTTCTGTCATAATCACTTCGTATATATATATATATATATATATACTATATGGGTAATTAAAGTTTAATGCTAAAGCTAGCTGTGCTTTGTTTTGTGTGTTAATGTAGATATATGTTGCAACTTATTACAGCTCCATTTCATATTGACTAGTGATTTTTTTATCTTAAAGTTAGCTTACACTACATCTCTTAAACTGTGGTGGCTAGCTAGAAATTAAAAAGTTAGGTAGCCTACTTTATGCCACTGCGTTATATGTAGACCTACTAGTGACTTTTTAAAAAAAAGTTTAACCTTAAGCTACATTTGTTTGCCTGTGAATAGAAATTTGATTTGTACTTTAACTTTGATAGGCCCACCTCATGGAGAGTGAACTGAAACAGTGGAACAGCAGAACCCTGACCCATAATTTCTACTTTTCCATAGATGGACATTCGCTCTTTCTTTAAAAAAATAGGCCCACCACAGCCAGGTTCAGGTAAGGGAATATAAAACATCCCCACTGAGCAGCCTAGTAACCCAATATTAAAAAAGCAAACATGTAAATATAATGTTGATGAGTGTAACCTGCCTGTACTTATTGGATTGATAAATTATTGACATTACTTACTGGTTGACACTGACAGCACAAGGAGGAGGAGAGGAGGATAGAGAGCGAGCCCAGGAGAGAGAGCAAGATGAACCAGGTTAGAAATAAAAAACAATCGTCAAGACCATTGCATATATATTTTTTAAACACATTTATGAGGAAGACTCATATTATCTGCACCTTTTTTTCTAATGGCAATTTGCAATGCAATGATGTTTTGCAATGGGCAATCACATATGCAAAGTGACAATACATTCTTTAATTAATTTAGAACTAAGAGCAAAAATACAATTTATCATAGGGTGAAGTGCTTCCTTACCACTTTACCATCATCACTCTTTATCAGAGAATTAAAACCCAAAAAGTGATACAATGTTAGATTTGTCATGCAATATTAATTTATTTTTCACTTATTTTGGACAGTTCTAATCATTATGATTAAGCCCTTCAACAACTTCCTGTGGGAACAATAAAGTTCAGTCTTATTTTTTCTTGTCTTCTCAGTTTATAGACCTTTTGCCTTTGTTTTCTGTGATGGTTCAGAAACAAAACAGAAGTTTAAGAAACAATCATCTGATCCATTGAAATAACTGTTTACTATTGAACTTATATGATCGCCGTGTCATTCAAGCAAAGAGCCATTTTCAGCACTGGGGGCTAAGCACCCCTAAAGGTCAAATCCTAGAATCGCCCCTGATCAGCAGTCAACTAAAAAAAAACCAATCTAACACTGAAGTAGAAATAAATATACAGTAGACCAACAATTTTCAGCCAGGTCATCTGGACAGTTTCTTTTTTTTTTTTTTGTGCTGAAACGTTTCACCTTCCATCCAGAAGGCTTCATTGGTCAAGGAAACGCACAACACAAAACTGATTCTTCCCCCATCAGCTTACTCCAAAGTGGAACAAACCAGTTATGTTGGTGCTAAGATGGTCTCTTTGGCACGTCCCCTCCTCCGGTGCCAGCCCTTTTCCTTGTCGACAGTCATGTCAAACTGGTTCAAAACCAACAAAGTCCATGCTCAATAATCCAGGTATACAATCCAACAATTTTCAGTCAGGTCATCTGGACTGTTTCTTTTTTTCCTTTTTTTTTCCTTGATTGATGAAGCCTTCTGGATGGAAGGTGAAACGTTTCAGCACAAAAAAACAAAAAACTGTCCAGATGACCTGACTGAAAATTGTTGGACTGTATACCTGGATTATTGAGCATGGACTTTGTTGATATACAGTAGTCCCTCGCTACTTCGTGATTCAACTTACAGCTCAGCTCCCTCTTCAACACAACAGATCGGCACCGGGTCAGCAATACTGCAGATGCTGCACAAATCTGTCTCTCACTCTCCTTTCTTCCCTCACTCATGAACAAAACCCTGAGATACTTGAACTCCTCCAATTTAGGCAGAACCTCACCCTTGACCTGAAGAGATGGCCTCAGATTTGGAGGTGCTGATTCTCATCCCAGTTGCTTCAGACTCAGCTGCAAATCATTCCAGTGAGAATTGGAGATCACGGCACGATGACGCCAACAGGACCACATCATCTGCAAATAGCAGAGATGGAATCCTGAGGCCATCAAATTGGAATCCCTCCACCCCCTGGCTGCACCGAGAAATTATATCCATAAAGTTATGAACAGAATTGGAAAGAAACGGAGCACCCCTCACAGTGTACCTCAAGGAACACAGTTGAATGCCTTCTCCAAGTCCACAAAACATGTATAGACTGGATGGGCAAACTCCCATTACCCCTGAAGGTAAAGAGCTGGTCCAGCATTCCACAGCCAGGATTAAACCTGCATTGTTCCTCCTGGATTTGATGTTAGACCAACAATCAGACTCGCTTCTCCAGTACCCCTGAATAAACCTTACCAGGGTGGCTAAGGAGAATGATACCCCATAATTGGAGCACACTCTCCGGTCCCCCTTTTTGAAGAGGGGAACCACCACCCCAGTCTGCCAATCCAGTGGCACTGCCTCCGCGATGCGTCCACGCGATGTTGCAAAGGTGTGTCAACCAAGACAGCCCTACAACATCCAGAGCCTTAAGGAAACTTTTACTGCTAGTATGCCATATTTAAATTATTTTAGCAGATATTGGATTTTGCAGCATATAATTAGTCCAATGTGCAGTTGATTTAAATCATCAAGAAAAAAAAAAACATTAGACGTGTTCTAGGATTCTGTCTATTGTCATATATCAAGTTGATAAATGGGTGAGGACACAGTCTGCAAGCATCTTTGTCACAGCAACACTCAGCTCCTTCTGGAAAAGGTGGTCTGAAGGGGAGAAGGAGTGGTTTTAATTTAGGCAATGCAGTGGTGCTATATTTCACCCTCTGCTGTTGTCTCACATCATCTTGGTAAACATCCCAGGTACTAATATGATATATTTTCGAGCAGGCAGTGTTTCATCGTGCTCTCTGTGTGATTGATGAATGACGAAAGGATGAAACAGGGACAAAGATTTATGGCACCCTGGTGCATAGAATATGTATGATTATCAGCAGTGGGGAGAAAGCAGCTCAGTTTGAATGATAGACACATGGAGAAAGATTTACTAAATGACTTCCTTTCCCCTAAGAAGTCAGAGAAGGAAGCTTCTCTCAACCTATTCCCTCTATTTTGTACCTTTTTATGATATTTGTAGGCATTGTTTTACAGATGAGAGAATCAAAGGCAATTCTGGACAACAAAAAACAAAGTATGGACGTTATGCAGTGCAATTGTCATCTTGCATTTCTTACTGGTAAATTAAAAAATATCTTTAACTCTTGATATGTAAATTATCTCTTTAGTCGCACCAAATTTCGCAAGATTTCAAACCTTCCTCAATCATAGCCCTTTTAATACAAAACCAACTGACTTTGTCCATCAGCAGATGATGCTGAATCGCACACAGTTGATATTCAACTATCTTTGTTAGCCCCTGAAAATACGAGACAGTAACTGTCAAAGTTTAGAACCATAGTTTATCCTCTGTTAAACAATAATTCTGTCCGACTTCTGATTTAGTTATAATACCCATTGGCGTCTCTGAGTGCCTCAAACAGTCAGCCTTTAAATGATCAATAGGACGTCATCATAAATCCCAAATCCTATACACCTTATTGATCTTTCTTGAGCACATGCTGCTTCTCTGCATATGTGATTGCCTCAGCCTACGCATATGCCAAGTACCAGCATATATTATCCACAGGAAGTGTTGTCATACACTGTCTGCATTGTCTTCTTAATCTGAGAATTACTGCTCGCCAGCATGTCTTCAACGACACCCATGAGAGAGCTTCATTTCCAGGTTTCCTCATTTAATATTTACACGAGGGTCATAAATAACACTAATGCACCAAGGCGATTTGGTCAGAGTAATTGTTTATTTGCTTCCAGGTGCACAGGTTCAACAGTTCTTCTGACATACAGTATATTCAGTTATTTAACTCAAAACTGGAGATGAATGAAAAATGCACAACTTTCTCAGTCACTATTGTGTAAAATTCTGTACAAGGATTTTTACGATTTTTAAACAATTAGGCCAATTTTTTTTTTTCTTTCTTTGTTTTAGAATAGACTTTGGTACAAACAAAATCAATAAAGTATATACTGACTTTTTGTTGCTGAGGTTTTGGAAACATCAAGAAATCTGAGTCATCTCTAGCCAGTTCTTGCTACAAGACAAGTGGCGATAATCAACCTATCTGTGGTCTTATTATATCAATTATTGTTTTGTTAATAAGAAAAAATCAGACTGACATATTTCCAGTTTACATATATGTGAAGAGAAAAAAACAAAACAAATAAAGCACAATGGTTGAAAAATCCAAACTAGTTATGAATGTATGATGACATCATGTGTTATTGCTGATTTACAATGAGCCTATAAAGCTGGCTACTAATAAACAACACTGGTAAAACATTACCATTTATTTTCTACAGTTTCTTTTGATGTGTTTGTTTTAAGAATAGGAAGTAGGAAGTTTTTGGTGAAAATAACTCTGAAAATAGTGGATACATTTTTGCTATGTGTAACCAGGAAAGACCACTGCAAACTTCTACAAAACTCAGATGGAATTATTTTACTTTAAAAAATTTGTATCAATCACAAATTACTACACATTTGTTTAATTTCATTTAAATGCTTCACACCCATAATGATTGAGGGACAAATTCACAATTTGTTTAAATCAATTAAGGGAGAACAGTTTTGTAAGAGGTTTGCAGTTTGGATTACATTTGTTTATTAATGTTTTTAAAAGACGTTTCTTTCATTTTTAGGTTGTAGCAGTTTCTTAATTTTATTGCAGCTTATGGTGAAAAAGTTGCTAAAGGCAACAAATGCAGAACAGAGCGATAGGAGACGAGCAGTTATGGTGACTATAGGAGACAATTCAAGAAAAAACAAAAGCTGCAGTAGCAAGAGAAAGTAGAGTACCGGTAAACTAAACTGGAGGCTATTTCACATTACAGTTCCCCAAAATGGCCACAAAGACCAGTCCATCTTCATGTCACCTCTTGCCATTTATAAATCATTGATGAAGATGGCTATGTACTGCAGAGATGTGAGCTTTCAGGAATGAAGCATCTCAGCGCAAAGCGACGTGGAGCAGAACTTTAATGCATTGACGTAGAGTGCAATGTATTGCATCCTTCGTACTGTTTTCAAATTGTACTAGTTCACTCAGTTTAGCAATTGTTTTCATGTTGACTAAATTTTTTTTTTTAATTCAAAGTTGCTGTGCATCAACATCAAACTTACCTCGGTACTACATATATTGTTGTTTAATTTTGTGGTGGTTGCACAGACCATATGTCATCACTTAATGACATTATTGAGCCACAAAGCCTGCTTACTTTTAACATGTTGATCGTTTCAGATCTGTCTTGGTGGCATAAAGGAGCATCAGGAGTGGGTTGTTTTTTATCCTTCTTGCAACCTCAGCCCATTCAGAAATCACACCGAGGTGGCCAAAAGGCTTGAGGTGTTTTGTGAAAGAGCAGGTGAAAACCAAGAAAATGGCAGACAGTCAAGATAACAAATATATCAACAATTTTAGGAGTCTTAGTTTGAGATATCAGCTAAAAGTGCAATCAGTTAATAACTTTCTTCTGAATAACTTGAGGGTTTAGATAAGAGCTACAGTTTCTTTCTAAAGGAAAAGGTTGATGCTATCCATTAATAACATTGCAATATTTTATACAGTACAACAGGTGACGTGATTGGATACATGATTCCATCCATCTATCCACCTAACTCATTATTTGGAGACCTTTAATATTTTGTCCAGCACCCAGTCTGGCTTTTGTTCAGGACATGGTTGCATTATGGCTGCTCTGAATGATTAAGCATCTGCATTTAACTCCAAACAGTATTGTGTAGCAATATTCATTGATTTAGCAAAAGCTTTTGACTCAGTTGATCATTCTGTCTTATTAAAACAATTGGACCACATCAAAATTTAGGACAGCCACAAACATGTTCCATAATTATCTTTCAAATAGGTCACAGCAAGTGAAGGTTGATTCATACTTCACAATTTCTTCCAGTTATGTCAGGTGTACCACAAGGCTTTATTCTTAGTCCAATTCTTTTCTCCATATTTAAAAATTATATCTCACATTCTGTTAGCGAGGTCTCCATTCATTTATATGCTGATGACACTATTTTATATGCTTTAGGTTCTACTCCATATGAGGTTGTGAAGTCCCTTGCATGTGGTTTTCTTGGAATCCAGCAGGCTTTATTGACTTAAATTTGTCCTTAAATGCCAATACAATTAAAATTATGTGATTTGATCATGAAGGATGGACCATACTGACCTTGGTGGACTTCACAACTATAAATGGTAATATTACAGAAGAGGTAACAGTTTATAAATATTTGGGACCTTGGATTGATGGTGTTCTGTCTTTTTCACATCATGTTAATGTTTCGCATTCTAAGGTTAAAAAGAGACGTGGTTATCTATATAAAAATCGATCTTCTGCATCTTCCTACATTGGCTGCAAAACACATTATTACTGAAAAAATAAACCCTAATCCATCTCTTTTGGATTATGGAGACATAATTTACAGACGTGCTTGTAAGGGTGTCATTCATAAGCTGGACACAATTTATCACTGCTATCTGCTTTGTTATTAATGCTCCATACAAAACACATCATTGTCATCTCTACTCTCTTGTTAAATGGCCCTCTCTACATAATTATCGTGAAATTCATTGGTTTACCCTCATTTATAAGACCTTGGTGGGTTATTCAACTTCATATTTAACTCAGCTACTGCAATTGACACAAATTTCAAAATACAACACCTGATCCTCAGTATTTGTGGTCAATAACTCTGAAGAACAAGTCTCGCTTTGGCTATGTGACTTTTGCCTCTGCTGCTTCAACTGACTGAAATCTGCTTCATTAAACTTTGGGTCTGATCTACCTTTAAACATTGTTTAAAAGTAATTTTTAAAGATACTTGCAAATGTTTTCTTGCTTTGTACTGTTGTCTTTTGACTTTGACAATGAACTGTTGTTAATGTAATTTGTGTTTTCCTTACTTGTTTATGACTTCTATATTTTATTGTTTTGCCTAACTCTATTGTTTCCCCTAACTTGACCCTGCTAGTGCTTGCCAGGCCAGCATTGTAAATAAGAATTTGTTCTTAGTGTTTATGCCTGGTTAAATAATAGTGGGGAAAAAAATCCATCCATCTTTCCATCATCCATCCATTCATTCATCTATCCATCCATTCATCCATCTCTTTATCCCAAGTCCACCACAGTGCCACATAGAGACCAATGAGGCAAACAACCAATCACACTTTCGCTCAGATCTAGGAACAATTTTGAGTTACCAATGAACCTAACATTCATGTTTTTGGTCAGTGGAAGGAAACTGGAGTACAAGGAAAAAAAACAAACACACGTGTGCATGGGAAGAAATGAAAACTCTACACAAAAAAGCTACGAGGTGATCCTTAAACGTGTCATAATGTGTGTTGTGACAGTGGTAACCACTGCTTTGCCCTGCCATGATACAAATCAATACAATGCAATACAATACAATGCAATCTTTGGGAAATTTACACGATGAATGAAATTTTATATACAGTAGTCCCTTGTTTAATCTTACTCCAATCTTACTTTGAATTACAGCGAAAGAGCGAGTCTGCAAAAGTCAAACCGCAAAGTAGCGAGGGACTGATGTATAGGTATATATGTAAAATCTCAAAGGTAGGATCAAGGTGTACTTAGTCATTTATGTCCTGATGCACAGGCTGTGGTAGAATTAGATCCTAACACCAAATGCTCCAGCTTCATTCAAGAATGTGTATTAATAGAAATAAACCCTCAAGGTCTTGGTAGGAGAGCTGCAGAGAACTTACAGAAATTCAAAGGACTTTAAAGCATGACATTTGAGCTTGAGACTGCTTTGAAACATGCATGAGTTACATTTTAATAACTCGAAAATGACTACAGTTATGTAAAAAGGTCTGCTGGAAATCATACTTATTCAACAAACCTCTGAAGGTGGCATGAGGTAAAACTCATTTTTTGTGTATGCCAAAAGGGTAAAATGAAATGACTCACCCAGGGTTCATGTGACAATGGCACGTGTCCAAACACAGTCTACAAGGTTAAACAATGAGAGAATTGTCGTCTCATAATTGTAATTTAATAAGATCTCACATGGTATTAGTAAAGCTTGACAGACTGGGCCTTCAAGCTCTTCTAATGTAATTGTACTGGTCAGATGGTGCTGTCACAAATCATGCTGAAAGTTTGGTGACAGGTAGCAGAGCTCATCCCGAGATGCTCAGGCAAAGTATGCATATACAATAAGCCAGGGAAAGGCTTCATAAGCAGTACTGTTGTCAGGTAAAAATTATACCAGGGAGAACATCCAAGCGTAAAAACATTTAAAAGGGAGGAATTACTGAGAGCAAAAACGTCAAATTTCGTGGAAAGCTATCAAATGTTATTGCTCGTTTGTTTATTAACCTTTATTTAACCAGAAAAATCCCATTGATATCACAGATCTCTTTTACAGGGGAGGCCTGGGCCTGAAGGCAGCCTAACATGCATTTTTTTGGTCTGTGAGAGGAAACCGGAGTACCCGGAGAAAACCCACGCAAGCATGAGAAGAACAGGCAAACTCCACACAGAAAGACCCCAGGTCCAACCGGGGATTGAACCCAGGACCTTCTTGCTGTGAGGCAACAGTGCTAACCACTGAGCCGTCATACTGCCAATTTAAAACCAAATAAGAACACAATGAAGGTTTGTAATTATAATCCTGTGTGAAAATATATGAGGTGTTGACAATTTGACGAAAAGCATTTCCAAAATGGAGGTTCTTAGGGATTAAACAATGCACTCTCTTGACACTGACAGCTCCACCCTCTCACCGCTGCTTGTGTTTCACCTCGCTCTTTCACCGCTGATGTATGGGTAATGCGTGACAGGGGGGAGCTCCAGTAAAACCTTGCATACATGCCAAAATACATTTTACAAGCACAGCTCTAATCAGCCTGCAGCCAGAGGCTCATAAATTGCCTCAGTGTGTCTGGAGCTGGTGAGCAAACACATCTTATGGTCACCGCTGAGGGTTGAATATACAGCAGGCCAAGATCCTCAGGCAGAACCAACTGAATGCTGCTTGTGAGTCACTTCAATGGATGGTGGAACAAACCAATGCCTTTAAATATATTAAAAAGACAAAGAACAATAATTTATGAGCCTGTTTAATCAGTTGAGTGGATGCAGGCAAAAGTTCACATCTTGTTGCATTGTCTGAGTGAAATCTAAGTTTTTTAAGGACATCTCCATTCTTTGCTCTCCCATTTAGAAAGTCTCAACATGTTTAGCATACCTATTTAGGGTTCACTACATGATCCCTGAAGGTTTTATATACTTGAGTTTTTGTGAATGATCCAAATGATTTGGAGCCAGTTGAAGAGCTCGCCATTCCACTCGGAAGGTTGTTTTGTTCCTTCTAATCTCAGCTGTAACCTTCAGTGTCCTCCACGGGCAGGAAATGCAGTTTATCAACTGGGGATGACACCGGTAGAAATGATATATGCAGGACTGAACTTCCTCCAAATTACTCTAATAACGCAAAGACGTATTCTTGCTCTGCTCCTCATTTTTAAATACCAGGGACATTTCGAAGGTATGGGAGGTAGATCAGATAAAATTTTCATTCAATCTTTATTTATACAGGTTAGTTTCATAGAGACAAGGACTCATTTTCAAGAGGGACCTCATTGAAATAAAACGTTAAATCTTGCAATTCTTTTCAAACATTTTTCAAACAACCGTTAAGTTCATGGCAAAAACCAATGCAGGTGTGTTCCTGTTTTTAGTGCTTTACATCGCCTTACAATAGCTGTTTATGTTTCATTTTTATTACACTTGTTTTATTTACTTTTCATTTTATATGATTGTCTTTTCTTGTCTGTACCTCATCTGTGTTCTCTGTTAAAAACAGGTCTCTCTTGTAAATGAGTCATCGAGGCTCAGTGAGACTAACCTGTATAAATAAAGGTTGAAAATAAATTCTAAGAGGGTGCCAATATTTAAAAAGACAAATTGGAATTATGTAAATGAAAATGATCAGTTATGAGAGATCTGCTCAACGTGTGTTTTAAAATAGGTGGTAAAACAAAATCCAGCTAAGTACTTTAGCACCGGGTGGCCGAGATGGGGTAGAGGCAGGGCAGCCGACTCGTGACCCAAAAGTCCCAGGTTAAATCCTCAGTCATTGCACATCTCGAGGTGTCTCTGAGCAGGACACCTTATCCCCAATTGCTCCCTGGACGCTTTCAATAGATGCCCATTGCTCCACCTGGGGGTGGATGGGTTAAATGCAGAGAGCCAATTTTGCCATTGTATGGGAACATACAATGATGACAATACATACACATTATTATTATTGTTAACTATAATGGGTACTAACCTGGTTTTTACCAGGTACTTATGCGGTACTTGCTGGGTATGTATACCAAGTACATACTTACGAGGTACTTATCTGACCAGTATATGAATATGTACTAAGTACCAAGTTCATACCTAGAAAATACCAGTGTATATAACTTGTAGGCAACAGGTACTTCCTTACTTACACGTATAGAATCCTTTGGATAGCAGGACAGAGTTGGATCTAAATTTAGACATAATTGCAATAAAGTAAATTTTTCTCAAAAACTAAGAGAAGGAGGTAGACATTTTAAATGTTAAGGAACCATCAATTAGCAATGACAATCGGAGCAAAAGAATGTTTTTCTCAGGCGTGATTTTGAATAAACTTCTGCCTGCAGCTGAACTTTAAAGCAAAGCAGATTCTGTATTGAAGACTGTGCAGAGCACATAGGCCTACTCTTTTAATGACACATTTATGGCAGTCCACACCTTCCAACAATTTCTCTTTTTTCATAGACGTCAAGTAAACCCCCTGCACAGTGACGCTCGTAACGGCTTTAAGAGTACAGCCAGTGTTGATGAAATCCAAGATACGCTGTGTTTTATTCGGGGGAGAGGATAAAGTCGAGGTAATACAGTGGCGTGCACAAAGACACGCACACAAAGACACTACATTTTGCTTAGAAAAGCCAATAAGTAGGCTGTGGCTTTGGCAGCACTCGGTCTTATTTACAGGACGTTTGTTGCACTTGACATTTATCGTGGCTCCAGGGCCGTGAACTTCATGCAAACACCATTGAAGCATTCAATGCTAAGGGCTTAGGGCCCCCTGTCTCAGCGTCATCACGTCTTTTCACGCTAAGATAAATCACTTCAACTGGACCCGAAGCATGGGGAATGAGAGGGATGGAGGTCAGGGACGGGCAGAGAATTGCATGCAGGAAGCAGGAAAAGGAGCACATGAGTAGAGGAGAAGTTCAAGGAGGAGTGGGTCCAACAAATACCCTGAGGTTAATGCCAGCCCCATTTTTTCCTTGTTAATTGTTGGATGCATGCACACAAATATCACTAACCATTAACAGGGAAGCATGTGGTTTTGGTAAATGCGTTTTAGATCTTGGGGATCTAAAACTGTCACCACATAACATGGTGACAAATCCGCTCATTGCTTCCAGACATGGGAGCTTTAGTTATTTACCATTAAAAACTGACCTGTAGGCTTAAATGGAAGATTTTGCACTTTTCCTTGAAGGAAAAAAAAAGTGTTTATAACTTTTAAAGCAAACAGTACATCTGGAGACAAATTCTGTATTTATTTTGTGTCACCCAAACTGTCAGTACAACCATTAGAGTAATGTATGTCAGTGTGAAGTTTGCTTTCTGTCTTTTGCATGTTTTACAGGGTGGGCAGGAGTCATTCATTCTGTTGTTCATAAAAAAAAGAAAAGATTAATCCTGTTCAGTGTAGCAGGGATCTGGAGCGTGTCCTAGCTGTCACGAGGTAAAGGGGGGCACACTCTGGACAGTTTACTAGTCCATCACAGGGCTAACATGGACACACTAGAAAAACAATCATTTCAAAACCTACTCACTCCCAAGAGCAATTCAGAATCACAGATTAACCTAACATGTATGTTTTTGAACTGTTAGAGGAAGCTGGAGTACATGGGGGAAAAAAATTGTAGACATAAGGGAACATATAAACAACACACAGGAGATCATATGCACAGCCAAACACGTGTAGCCTTAGGTTTTAAAGCTGTGTCAAATTACAACTAGAAACACAAGTGATCAATGATTTAAATAAAATAATAATATTAATATGAAAGCTACTTTAAAAGTCAATGGTTGGAATACAACTCAAATTTTGCACTTAAGCCTAATAGGCATTGTTTGTAACTCTTCCACTGTGTCCCTTTGGCCTCCTAATGCAGACATTTCCACTTTTCCCTTTTTGTAAACCAGAGATATTAATGCAAAAATGTCCTCACCACACCACTTTGACACCCGAGATCAGACCTAAGTCTGTTTGTAGTTCAGCTTTGAAACTCTGTTATTTTATTTTGCATATACTCAGGGCTTGATTTGTAAACCGACTGATGCCAGAACGCAAATAGCAGGCGGGCCAGCCTGGCAGTGGCGGTCCTAGCCTATTTGGCGCCCCGGGCAGGCTGTCGGGTTGATGCTAAATTGTGCCCCCTGCCTGCTGTGTGGTGCATGACAGGCAGTTTGTATTAGAAGGTCACTCCACCGTCACAAGAACACTTCTTTTAATTTATTTTTCAAACAAGAAATACAGATTAAACTGTACAAATAAACCTTGTACCAAACCTATTTTTATGTACTTTGAACAACAAGAGTTTAACATGCACATCAACTGACAAGTCAAGTCAATTTTATTTGTAGAGCACATTTAAAACAGAAGCTGTTACCAAAGTGCTTAACAAGAAGAACACAACATAAAATATAAAGTAACAAGATATAATTACAGCATATGGACTCAAAGCAAAAAAAAAAAAAAAACATAATTAGAAATGCTGTCACCTAAATGTTGATCCTCCTTGCCTTCCTTGATGCAAAGTCATCAATAATCTCATCATGTGAAATCTGCTCAGCAACTGCATGGTTGATCCTGATGACTGCCAGACCACTGAGGCGTTCCTGAGACATAGCTGACCTCAGATATGTTTTTATCATTTTCAACTTTGAAAAGCTTCTTTCTGCTCCAGCCACTGTGACAGGAATGGTAACTGCAATTCTAAGAGCAGTCCACAAATTTGGATAGATTTCTGAGAGGTCACTTTCATGGACAAAGTTTAGCAGCTCAAGAGCAGTCATAGACGTTGATGACAAATCAGGCAAGTTCCTGAGCTCCCTTACAAGCTCTCAGCCATCCAAGTCTGAGTTCCCCTTAAAGTGAGGCGTTGTACTGAGGGCATTGCATTGTTCTGTGAGGTCTTTGTCTGAAAGATTTGGAAAGTTTGTGAGCACCCCAAAATAATCTCCCACTTTTTCCAATGTGGCAAATCTTTCCTGAATCGCAGACAGTGCAGCATCAACAACAATGTTAAAAAACATCACCTCCAGCTTCTTTAGAGGGTCAGTAAAAGGCTCATCAAAAGATTCATATGAAAAGTGAAAAATACTAAAAAAAAATACTGGTGGTGGCTAGGGGTTGAACGAGTATATAATTTTTAAACTCGACATTAACATAATAAAACCCGAGTAGAACTAGAGTATTTGATGACGTCATAGATCTCAAGATACAAAAATAAATAAATAAAACCGCAAAAAAAGGTAATTATTTACAAAAAAAAAGACCAACAAAACATTGGGAGCGTATATTATGCTCCTACCATTTATCATACTGCAAATAAGTCACAGGAAAAACTAAACTATTAGTTATTATTATTAAACTGCAAACGTGAAGAAACGCAGCACGTCAAAAACAAAACTTAAACCGAAACTGGTTCTGGTTTGGTGGATTAGACCCGGTGTTACACCATACTCTGTGACCTGCAACAGTGCAATACCGCCCCCTACGGTCATACGTGGTCACATAATATGACGTCACTACGGATACTCACTTTACATTTTTAACCTCGATAGATGTCCTAGCAATCAATATGTAGATTACTCAAGTACTCTGTTAATGCCCTAGTGGTGGCAACTTCTACTGTCATCCTCGTTCTTTGGAAAAACAAAGTCAGCTCTTACTTGACTTGGTCCTCTGCAAACTAACAGTGTGCGATTGTTGTCAGTCCGAACTGAAGGCCAGTCAGCAGGATCAGCAGACAGGTGCTCATCCTCAGCAGGAGGACTTGGTGGGAGTTCAGCTCCAGACATTTCTATAATGGCAAAACATTTGTGTCAGTTTACACACATTGTTTAGAATTGATAGTGGTGGAAAATAAAATGTAATTAAAAAAAACTTGTCAAAGTGGTCCTCCTCCCCTCTCCACGCTCACACACAAACACCCACCTGAAGACTCCTGGGAGGATGTTGATGTAAATGGGTCTTTGTCCTCAGGATCCAACAGCGTATGTGGAGACACATTAGTGGGTGAGGAGGAGGATGGTTCCTGTTCCTGAGGCTCCAAGTCCATTGCTGAAGACAGCTGTTCAGTTGAGGAAGTGGATGGCTCTTCATCCTGGCCTGTGGCAGTGGGTGCTCCAAAATATTTCAGAAGTGCCCCTGAATTTGCATCAGATATATAAAATTATATATTATATATTTTTTATGTTTGGTATTCTGAATAACAAACATAAAAACATACACCATCAATTGTGTCATCATCAAACAGTCATAATTATATCCCTCATGGTGGTTATTTAATAGGCTATAAAACCTTTGTTGCAGCCTTATGCAATAAAGTAATTATGGCAGGCTAACATAGTTTTTCTCAACTAATGTGATTAAGGGACTGTTAAACTGACAGCAAATGACAAAAACAACTAAGCCTTTTTTTAACCAAGCCTACGTATATTTCCAATTTATGAAATTCATAGTAGAAGTATTGTAGGTTGCGCTGAAACATTAGCGCCTCCAATGGGCCGTCAGTCTTCGAGTTCCAGTCATCCAAAGTACATCACAAAATCATTGCCTTTAGAAATTATAGTGGCCCATTATTACTTTTCCATGTTGTTTGTTTAGTTTAAGAAGAATGTCAATCTTCAAGACGGTAATATTTTCCGCTGTTAACAAAATATGTCGTCCTAAGCAGCTAACCAGTTAGCATTAGCAAGCTACAGCCTACACATTTCACACAAGAAATGACAGTGACACACCGCTCTTCTTACCTTTTTCTTTTGCTCGTTTATCCTCTTCTTCTTTTCTCTTTTTCCTAAACTGCGCACCCGATGGCTTTGACCTTTTCCTTTCCATCCATAAGTTGCATTTAAGCGGAATAGATTAACACCGTCACCAACCCAGGGTTGCCAGCCCAAAACCCCCCATATACACAGCTATGGGTGGGTTGTTAGAATTTGGGCTGCTTTTAACCACATTTGGTAGGTGTTCAGCAGCGTAAAGGGGTGGTGGCGTTATGCCGCCCCCTGCTGGAGGCCGCCCTGGGCAGCCGCCCATGTCGCCCATACAAGGAACCGCCACTGCAGCCCGGAGTTGGGTTGGGGGGGTGGGAGGTGGTGATCCTGGGGTCCTCCCCCTGAATATTTTAAATAAAATAGATGGGAGTGATGGTGAAGAGGTTAGAGAAGGTGGACAATAAAAATAATAATAATAATCAATAAAAGGTGAAACATCCACACCTGCCTCCACCCTCGTTTGCCCCACTCTGGGCCCTTGAGCAAGGCCCTTAACCACTGCCATCTGCTCTTCCGAGCACCCTAGATAGCAGCTCTGTGCTCCACAGTGGTGCTCAGTGGTCTGTGGTTGTGTCAGGAAAGACATTTGGTGTGAAAACAAGTGCCCAGTCTTCGGGCAACTTAGTTCGCTGTGTGAGAAGCCGCAAAAAAAATAAAAACAAAAGACAATGTGATTTCCTGCATTTTGGTGTATTTTAATGGGTTGTTAAACATCTATGTTTACTTACTGCAACAGTCAGTATGTATATTACTTTTATTTTATTTATATTATTTGCTATGTAATAAGTCATTGTAGAAGTCAGTAGTGTAGCTGGGAATCTTGCAATGTGTACACGCTTAGCTGCTCCGCTCTACTTCAGTAATAGGTGGTGAAGGATATACGGACTATACTCTATACGTATATTCATGTATGAATATTAGACTTAGTGCTGTGGAGACCTGGCACTGTATGATTTCTAAGTTTTGTAATAAAGTACAAGTGGGAATCAACGATCTGTTGCTCTTTTCCAAGCTATGCCAGAGCTCATGCTGCTATGCTAAGCTAGCTCTCCTCCTACGCACTACCACCATGTTACACTACATTTGTGAGCACTCCACTTCTGTCAAGCATCCTCCCCCTCCCCCTTACTTGACGGAACCATAAGGTAAGTCGGGCTAGGAACCAAACACAAATCTGTCCCTGCTCATTGTTGTCCAACTCCATATGTGAAACCTCCAGGTCCCTGCCTGCGGCTGCCTGTGGGCTCCTGCCCACGTATGACTGCCTGGTTAGCTCGGCACTCACCCCCACCACTCTTTTAGGGGCAGAGATTTTTTTAAGGGTAGATACAAAAAAAGCTACTGGAAGAGGCAGATCATATGCTCGTGGCTGTTGTGTTTAAAATTAGTGTTTATGTAATTATTTTCAGTTTACATATCCAATATAAGTCTTTTTGTTCACGTTATATTTGTTCATAACTGTATTATTAGTAAGCCTGAGATTTACCAGATCCAAGCACAGAGTTACCGGAATGCACCCTGTCAAACCCTAAGAGAGTTCCTGGATCCTGTTCCAGCAGGATCTGGCTCAAATTAAGCCCTGCATATACTCCTATGTTTTGCAGGTTAACTACATTGTTTCTGATTAGAAAATAGTACAATTAAAAAAAGCTGTGGCTAAAGTCTTAATCTCATTGATAATTACATACATATAAATAATTTCTTATCATCAATTAAAAAAAAGATAACTCACCACAATGACCGAGTCATAGAGGTTAAGTGCAAACAAGAAACAGCAACGCTGTTTATTACAGTGTGCATGGCATCTCAGATCAATTTAAGAAAGTCTCTTGTCCCATTTTCATTAAATGAGTTATAGATAAATGTTTAAATAAAATAAACTGTGTCTTTTTACATCTAATCCTGTTTGCCAACATCCTTGCCATTTTTATGAAATTTTAGATTTTGGGGTGGTCAAAGGGAGACAAAGTGCTATTTTAAAGCTAATGTTTCATAAACATGGAAATTGCCATCTAAAAAAAAGTTTTTAGCAACATTTCATAAACACCAACAGGGGATGGCATTTTGTTTCATGGGTTCTCTTTTGGTCTTCATGGTACTCTTTTAGAAACTGGATGACAGCTGACACCAAGGCGTTAATTTGTATCATGAGCAGATTGAGAATCAAAAACAGATTGTGGAATAAAATAAGACGGGTTGCCGATTTGCTCATAAGTGAAAGAAAATGATTTGTACCTGAAAACGATTCAGTGGGTCTGTAGAGGTGTTTTAGGTAGATTTGAAATAAAAGCACACTAGGAACTGCAGCAGAGGGAAATACTGACAGAAGCTGGATCCATCAGGGGTAGAGTTATACGTATAGTAGTAGCCGTACACGTTAACAGTGGTTTCAGAATAGAATGATAAATGCGCCCATAGAGCCCACCAAATCCTCCCAGCACCTTTCAGGGCAATAAATTTACACACAGTCTGCCTTGAATATAAATCAAACTTCTTGCAGATCCATACAATTCATTTCAATTTATTGACAATAATTTAATAAAGTGGTTGCAAGATGCTTTCTGGTAGTAATTTACAAACTTCAAATAAAAAAAAAAATAAAAAAAGTATTTCTTCTACTTGACTTCCAGTGCAGTAGCTTAGTGATCTAGAGGTGTAAAAAAAAAACCAGACAGCTGATGAAAGCTCGCTGATTCAACAGCTTGATGTTCTTGGAAAGGCAAAAGGATGACACTGAAGAATTTGCTCCGGGGCTGCCTTCTGCGCATCATGCAGAGAGCTAAAAAGGTCTGACTCAGAGCCAGTGCAAAAATGTGATAATTATTTAAGCAAAAACACACCCAAGGCAAAGAGCTAGCAGACATCACCAACCCAATTCCTGCTCTGTTCTTAATCATCCCAAAAGGTCTTTATTTTTGTAGTGGCTTGTGGGAACAGTGGCGTTCATGAAACTCAATCATAGCAATACGTTTTTCTTAAGTGCAGTGTCACTAATGTTGGACATATTAGGATTTCATATCTTAACCTGTACCTTTATAAAAAAAATTAAAAAATAGCGTTATGGGCTGTTCGGCCATAGTTAACACCGATTCCTCTGAGGTTATATCTGGGGCCTGGTGACACTGATCAGGTTGGCAGCAATCACCTTCCCACATCACAGCCACCGCAAAGGTCAGCGCAAATGAGAGATGTGTGATCATGGTCTGTTCTCTTTCTACAACGCTCGAGGTGGCCCTAGGCGCTCTGGCTAATGAGGGTCAAACATTTTCAACGAAATATTATTTCAACTTTAAGATTCTGTACTAGATGGTGGTTTAGTCAGGTAGATGATAGGATAAGAAGAGAAAAACGTAGTGTTGGGAATTCTACCTAAAATACGCTCAAGAACCTTTCTTTTTGCTCTCTTGTCTGACAGAAAATGTAATTCCTGCACACCCTGAGGGAATTAATTAATTACAAAGCTGGCTGGGTATCAAAGGTAAATGATTTAATTACATTCCCTGCGTCTTTGTTAAGAAGCCAACTGTCAGGCAGTCATGGGCGGCACTGTGGCCCTCCATGGTGCCTGAGGGCTGTGTGGGGGTATGAGTCAGTGGGTTTGTGATGTTTGTGTGAGTCCTTGTGCATAAAAAATGTACCTGAAAAGTACATGAGAAACTGTGTGAGAACATTCTGAGCAGAATATTTGGAAACTGACTTATAGATATTAGTTTTTGTACTAGTGCTTAGTGTGTTCTTAGTTTAGCTTGTTAATTAGTTCATATTTTAGATCTTGTTACTGTTTTTCTTTATGATTTATACTTTTGTTGGATGTAACTGGGACTCTGTGTACACAATTTCGTTCCACCACATGTACCGCATGTGGTGCGAATGACAAATAAACCCTGACCTTGACCTTGAGATAGAAGTAAAGCAGTTATAATTCTGAGGATTGTCACCGGTCTCTGAAATGATCACAAAAGTGTAGTTTTTGTGAAAGCGTGATTAAAATGGACTTTTCCCCGAACCATCATCCTACCTTTTCTTGTCATAAAGTTATATATTTAGACATGTTTGCACACACTAAACCAACATGACAGTGTCATATCTTTACAAGGAGGGATTTGCTTCCTTTCATTCCAGCCCCACCTCCCAAAAAAGAGGGTTTCTATCATAGATAAGCATTTAATCTTTTGTCAAAATTGACATGATTCCTTATTAAGAACTCTTTTTTACGGTAATTTCAAAGATGACTCAGATTGTATTTTACATGTTTTAGCTACTGTGCAAAAGATGAAAGGCTGTCCATTTATATGTGCACATACAAAGACACAAAGCAAACGCGGTCTTCTCTAAAACTAAACTATTGAATAAGCTGAAGCTTACAGTGAAGCAGTTGAATTAATCAAGACATTTACTGTGGTTGATAAATACTGACAACTCCTTGTTTTATACGCCTTGTACATAACCTTCACAAATACAGACTGAGGGTTTTGGAAATTAAAGATCATGCAACAAATCATCTCAAAATAGACACATGCACATGCAGTCTATTTTACAGACACATCAGTGGAAAGATAAAGCTTCATAACGTGGGGATAAAGAGCGACACATTGGTTGATCTTGACTTGTTCCTAATGCAGATGTTTTGTGATGTCATGGGCCACTGAAATGAGTAAATCACCAACAGTGGGAGCCATGTTCTTGATGAAAAACCTGGCTTACAAAAAAAAAAAAACGTGTTCTCTCCACATGGCTGAATAATTGCTGAAGAAGCACGCCTGAATTCAAGATAAATAGAGCTGTTACTGAGGTTTTGTCACTGCACAAAGAAGCTGTTTATAGCACAGGGACTTTGGATAAGCCATTTTCTCTCCAAACAAGGTAAATGAAGCATAATTGGAAGCCCATTACAAAATTGAAAAACGGGTGCCTTTTGTTTTAACTGTGTTAGAATCGAACTGAGGGCGCCTCTTCTACTCTGTAAACCTGCATTAAACTGCAGGACTCAATAATTATAATGTTCGGGATCCTTCTGAGGGGCGAAGAAAATCAATAGACTAAGGACAAAGAACCTATAGCCATCACTTAATTCTCTTATCACTGTGATTTAGGGGAAGAGGAGGATGTTAAATAACTGTAAATCTTTAGCTATGACTTTGAGGGTGCTTTATGGCAGTTCTTACAGCGTCTCCCAGACAGAATGTCCATACCTTCCGCAGACCACACAATTTATAGCTTTATTACCCTTTGTCTTAAAGAGCAGAGAGACATAGCAGGGAGGAAAGAGATAACAGCCCTGCACAGGGGCAGCTGCAGAGAAAAGTCAGATGCCATCATCGACAGAGACATATCTTTGTGACAGGTTTAGAGCTCAGGACCTGGGCTACTATTTGGGGGTGCGAGACAAGAAAGCATAAGTGTCCACACCTCCCTGCATCTAAGGATGGCTCTCTTAAAAGCCACCTGTGTGTCGCAATCAGTCACATTACCCTAAAATGGCGCACATGAAAATGCAACCTTCCCCACCACCACCTCCCCTGCAAAAAAAAAATGTAATTAATGGCTTATCCCCTGATGATCAGATTAACTTTGCAGTGCAGTTGCTACCGCCACACTTTCCTAGAGGTCACAGGGAGGACTGACAAAGGGGAGGGCTAAGACGGGAGAGGGCATAAGGAGGGAGATTTTTCTCCACAGAGTCACGAGTTCCTATGGTTCTGGCAGATGCTTCCTCATATTTTCTTGCAGCGCTGACAAGTGGCTTATTGTTTCCCCTGATAAGGGTACAGTGTTCCCGGTAATGGGAATTAGAGGGAGGCGTAAGTCACCGAGACGCAAGGCGAGACTGAATCAATAGATAATGGGAGATTTCTCTTGGATGCAAAAGGCATGGATATTATCAGTGCTGTGCAAAAGACCAAGGCCTTTTATTTGTCTTCGAGCCACGCTCTTGGGTAGTGTGAAGACTTGAAATTAAAGCTACACTCTGCCTGAACCCTGTGGAGGCAGTTTCTTAGTGTCTCCAGACACATGCGTCAGACAGTATGATCTAAAAATGGTCAATTCTAGAAGAGCGGAGGCTCAATGGCTACATTTACAGAATCTTATCTCTGATTATCTCTTATCTTGTGCAGTTGCTCATAATAGGTCTTGATTTCAAGAGAGCAACGATGCAACTCTTTTAGACCACTGATATTGGTGACTTTGAAAACAACAACAAAAAAGTAAACTAGACAAAGTTTGAGTTGAAACCAGAGTAACTGAAGATGAGGTTATAAAACCAAGACATTTTATTATCTATAATCTCCAAGACGATTGGTCGAATCTCGAAGTTTTCTTTACATAATAAATAATGTGCTATGTGTTGTCATCATTGTATGTTCCCATACAATGGCGAAATTGGTTTTCTGCATTTAACCCATCGCACCTGGGATGCACCCAGGTGGGGCAGTGGGCAGCTATGTGGGTGCCCGGGAGACAATTGGGGATTGGGTGTCTTGCTCAGAGACACCATGATGTGGGAAAGGCTGGGGAATGATCCTGGGACTTTCTGGTCCCGGGTCAACTACCCTACCTCTGCCCCATCTCGGCCCCTGGTTGCTTTACAATCATTTCAACACTAAACTTCACATGCAACAACAACAAAAAATGTTACAATTAAACTAAACTTTTGAACTGAGCACTAAATCTTACCTCTCTAGCACATGACGCAGGCGTACCAGAAAAGCAGACCTGTCTCTAACACAGTTTCTGACCCACTTACTGTCCTCCAATAAACCTAAGATCAAAGAGAGCGTTGTCTCTTTCCCGATAAGCTATTGCCAGCAGCTGCTCAAACATGAAATGACTAGGTGCCAAAACCCAACGCTGAACTGTGGACAGGAAGTCAGCAAAACAATGGTCTTCTCAAGCCATAAACAACAAATGTTTCATGGTACAGACTTCAAAACCAACAGCAAATCTATAATAGCTTCCACGTCCAAAAAATAGGTCATGTCCAAAAGCAGATTTACTGCCCAGCGTTATTGTCTTCTTTGTGTGAAGCCATCTTGCAGATGTTGTGCCTAAAAAAAACTATTCACAATGTCAAATACCTTTACCTTCATGGTTTTTGCAGCTTGTAGAAATTAAGGAAGAGGAATGAGAGTGGGAAGAAAACCACAATCCATACCCTCAAAGATTTGTGGTTCTGTATCAGGAATATTGAATCTTGAGCCATCCATGGTCAGTGACCAGGGTAGCAGAGAGGGTGTCCTCCTCCTGACAGCTCCCCCCACCCTTGAATACATTAACCACTGGGGTCCACAGGGGTGTTGGGAATAATTACTCATTCCTGCCATGTGACATCCTCAATAAATTAAACTCCCCCTGGAAGTTTTAAAGGCAAATGCATATTGTGGCCATCACTTAAAGGCTGGCCTGTCCGTGCTCGTGCATAATCTCTTGTAAGAATTTGTCACCACATCTCGGTAACCGAACCCAGAAGCTGACTACAGATGAGTGAGCAATCCGCCAATGAAGTTGGAGGGAATGGAACAAGCGTGGAGGAAAATGTTTTTTTTTTTTTAAGTGTGTGTGTGCATGTGTGTGTAAGTGTGTGTCTTCATCATTAATAAATCCTACTCCATTAAGCTTTAATCTAATTATAAATCACGCCTTCATCTGCCATGAATCATCTCTGCACTTTGTTAAGTAAATCGGGGGAAAGAATTTAGACACATAATTGAGATTTTAATGATTTTTTTTTTTTTTCCCCCATTGTGAAGAGAACAGAAAAGTTATTGGTCTAACATGAAATGATTGTTTAAGCCGCCGTAACTAATAGCTTCAAAGAAAATATAATTATGATTTAATAATTGACAAATTAAGTCTAGGGAACATTCAATTTTTGGCAATGGACATGATCCATAAAAATCACCTTTTTTTAGCAGCTTCACATCTAAAAGCAGTAATTACGGTCTCTGTAAACACATAAAACCTGAGCAAACACGCCGAGCAGCCGGCAGTGGATTAGGGGTGAGATGGAGATGTCATCCCATCCTCACAATGGCACATCTGGAGGATAAGTCTAAAAAATACAGCTGATGAGAAGTTCTTTCAACAAATACATTCCCACTGTGCAGGAGTGACTCCGGCAGTGACAGGCCTGAGACGAGTTGTGCTGAGGAACATCAACACCTCTACTCCAAAACTAATTATGTGTCACACTGAGCTTCTTGTGAAATCATTTAATTGCTTCTGTATTTCATTGTTTTTTTACCTAACACACAGGAATTTATCTTTAAGGTAATGATAGTAAATAACTCAAAACGAGTCCGTCACTTTCCCGTTTTTAAACTCTGGATTTTTGTTGTTGTTGTTGATCATGGAGGCAACATTTGCAAATGTGTGTGCCAAGTTTCCAGAGTTACAAAGCATCCATTTCAACCCCCCACCACCACCACCTTACATTCTGTCCAATAACAAACTTGGCAGTTTCTGTCTCCCCTGAGCTAAAGAAGCCACCAGCTTTAAGTTAGGTGAAACTTTATATATATATATTTTCTCTCTGCTCTTCGTTGCTCTCTAATGATCGCAATGAGCAACACACTGTCAGCGCAGTCAGTGAGAAACCAAAGGTAATGAGTCAGATGTATAATGTGATTAGTCAAGTCCCCGACCAAGGCCTTCAGTCAAAGGCAGCAACAGCAAAGATCATAAGACGCATTAAGAGACACTCCATCACAATGTGAAAGAACATGTGAGTTCTCAGCTGCCGCCATTCATTTTCATAATGACGGTAAAAACAGTTGAAAGCAGTGGGCTCTCTGAATGGCATTAAGCTCCCTTCTTTCAGTTTTGATTAGGTGTCTTGCCGAAGATGAAGAGAAATCATTTAGAGGAGAACAAGTGTGTCAGGAGATAATGGCTCCACAGGTTGAGCACGATGAGGAAACGCTGTTTCCATCTGGAGCTGACGAAACACGGCAACAACCTGCAGAAAGCCACCTGTGTTTATCGCTGCGTCTTGCACAGATGCACGGTGTTTGTTCAAGTGCTGCTATAGCATGACTGTTGAGCTTGTTCATGTGCATGAGTGCATGCATGCACGTGCGTATATATGCCTGGCAAAGATCACAGGTTCTTTGTGTTGCACGTCAGACATGTTGGTCTCTGTGGCAGCATTTAACTGTGAAATGACGAGTCTCAGAAAATAAAACTGAGAAGTATTTCCAGTTCTGTCTTTGCATATTTAATGTTAATTTCTGTCTGTTTGGATGGAAAATGATCATCCTTCCAGCTCATCAGATTATTCTATTTGCTACTTTTTTCTTATTATTCTTCTAGAGACATATCTTCAATATGAAGGACAATTCGGAAGTCACCTGGAGAATCTTCTGTAGCAGTGAAAGTGCTAAATCCTTCAAAATGTCTTTTAAAACTTTACGAATGTTCTCGGCGCCCTGACCAAAACAACACACAATGACAGATGCCAGTTTACGACATCCCTCTCTTTATCTCTGACTCTCCTCAATTTCCCCTGACAGAGCGGGGAAAAAAGACAGCGAGAGAGCGGGTAGAAGAGAAGGAAGGAGGAAGCACGGGGGACCTGAAGAGTGTTTAGGAGGAAGATGGCTGTCAGTAGCTGTCAATCGTTGTCTTTTTGATGCCATCGTTTTGGCACAGGCCTGTCTGTCTCACGCTGCAGCAGCTATCAAAGACTCACTCACAACAGAGACAGACGCCGAGGGTGGAAACACAAGGAGATCCACACGTTCTCCCATTTACACCTGGCACACAAACTTTGAGAAATCTGTGGAGTGAGATGAAGCTCATCGTTTTCACCTGGACTTAAAATAGTAGGGTGATGTGTTAATGAATGCACACATTGCGAAAAAAAAAAACTCTATTGCATGCATGTAGTGAACCAGATGACCTCAAATCTACCAGATGGACAGAGACTGTTATTTTCATTGATCTGAATAAGTCTGAACCATCTGATGACTTTCTTTATTGAATTAATCAAGCAGAAAAGACAATCCTCTATAATCATTACTGTTTTACAAATGTTTTAATAATCAATTGTGGTAGTTTCACTCAATGCTTATAGGTTGAAAAGAACTACTCATCTTTATTTTACATAAACAGTAAGTAATGATTTTTATTCCTCATTCCAAGAAGAAATCACCTGAATATGCATTTCGTGATTTTCTGTCTGAAATGAGCAAGCTGTCGTAAGTATGTGAAAGGTTGGTTTTCGGTCAACTAAAATGTTTACTGAAGAAGAAATGTCATGTTTAACTATTTGAGAAGATATCAGAGTAAATGACTCCACGAAGTCTGCTGCTTCTGCAATAATCTTTTCTGTATGTGAAAACAGATTCATTCTCTGACCTTGGTTTAGATAACATCTTACGTCACAAAACCACTCCTCTTTCTGGTCCTTGCACGAATCAGAAAGCTCTAAATTGAACAGGAAGTCGACCCAAATAAAATGTGGCAACTTCCCAGTTCATGTTAGATTGAGAGTGCAGTCGGTTCTGAAAGTTTCAGAGCAATGAAGAGTCCAAGAGAGCAATGAAGAATACAGAGACGTTCTGGGATTATAATTCTGTTTGAACTAACCACGCATGACTCTCTGAAGGTTTGGTAGTTCTCGACGGAGACGCTGAAACGAGTCAGAAAGGAACTACTCCGACGCTGATTCATCATCAACAGGTAGATGGTTCTATTTTGACCAAGTGTACCGTGAGAAGCTGAGATCTGACGGAGCGTGCAATTTCTGGTTAAACAGATTAAATTTCCCTCACATATTCCTCTGTAAGATAAATCTCCATTTAATCTTAAACTCACCTCTCTCTCATAAATCAGTACGGATATTTTTAGAAATATCTGAAGCAAAGTCCTCAAATCACCGCCGAGTGATTTGAAGTTCATTATTTGTGAAACTGTCTGTTATTATTTTCATATTTTGCCAAATTAATGTAAATGTTTGATGTTAAACTTTGATTCTGAAAATAAATGACTCCATTCATTTGATGGGTCAAAGATAAATAACGTCTCTCGTTACATTTTGTGTTAAATTCAATGCACGGCATTTACAGTCAGAAAAATGAAGAACTCGTGAAAAGTATGCATAAATATATATCCATATATTTGTCATACAACAAGTGACACGTACCCACGTGACTCACTACATGCATTTAATAATTATGATTGTATAATGCAACTATTGAATCAAACCTTTGAAACTGTTTAATCTAATGATTTTTTATTTATTTACCATAAATCGATTATAAATGCTTAATGAAATGCCCTGATCAGGGGCGATTCTACAGTCTGACCTTTAGGGGTGCTCAGCCCCCAGTGTTGACAATGGCTCTTAGCTTGAACAACGTGATGGCCATTGGCACCAGAAGCATTTTTAATGTGTGTGTTGGGGTGGGCGGGGGGGGGGGGGGGGTGTCCTCCCCAAGAAAACTTTTAATAAAGTAGATGCCATTTCCTGCATTCTGGTGTATTTTAACGAGTTTTTAAACATCTACGTTTACCTACATAAGTAAACATGGATAAATATTCAATATCTATTTAAGAGTTAATGGCACAACAAGAAGTAGCCTAGCCAACAGCTCTCCTTCTGTGAACAGAGCATGCTCTGATCCTCTCACACATCCTAACCCCCACCCCAGTTGACAACTGCTGTCAACTGTATTGCGGCGCACAATACAGATGTGCTATAGCTAAGATCAGTTCTGCCCCATCCTATCTCACTGATCTTCTACAACCATATGTCCCACCGCGCTCTCTGAGGTCAGCAGACCAGATGCTCCTTTCAGTTCCTGAAACCCGTCGCAATCTCAGAGGTGACAGGGCTTTCTCTGTTGCAGGTCCAAGACTGTGGAATGAGTTGCCACTGCATGTCAGGCAGGCTCCCACACTCACAGTCTTTAAGTCTCGCCTGAAAACCCACTTTTATTCCCTTGCCTTTGACACCGTGTGATTTGTTTTGATCCTGTCTGTAGTTGGCCATTTGTTATTATCCACTGCTATTTGTATCTATATTTTTATTTTATGTTTTCCTGTAACTGGCCTTGTTTCTTTTCTACAACACTTTGGTTGGCCTTGTTGCTGTTTTAAGTACTCTATAAATAAATTGGTATGGTATTGTATGGTATGGTATGGTATGGTATGGTATGGTATGGTATGGTATGGTAAGATGCTACAGACATAGCGCTCCGCTTCTCTCACGCATCCTGAATCTAAGGTTTGAGAACTGAATTTCCTTTAAAAATCCTAATGATGGTTTCTTAATTTTTCAGTGGTGCTGATTAATGATTTAGGGGTGCTTGAGCACCCCCAAAAAGAGGCTAAAATTGCCACTGGACCTGATATTTAAAACTATTACAATAATTTGTGTTGCCAGTTTGAGTAATAAAAAGGCTTCTTTAAAATCTCTTAAACAAGAAGTCTTCTTATTTAGGACAGGATCACTGAAACCAATGCTTTTATTTAAAAAAATGTTCATATTTTATATTCACTGATTTAAATTTAAAGAAAATATTTACAAAATTGCATTGCTCTGAAGGCAAAGCGATCATTATGTAAAGTTCCATGGCAGAACTACACCAGCACAAAATGAGTCCTAACAGAAATTTACACAAAAATAGAAAATGCTGAAATTACAAAAGCACAAGTTTTTGTTTTTATTTTCTTGTTACCAATCAAGTTACTTATTAAATGATGGATGAATCAATGCAAGTGTTTTTGCTGCTCTGCTTTGTTTTATTTCTTTAAAAAGGCCCTCGATGCTTTGAGAAATACAATGCAGTTTGATGAGTTAGTCACGGAGTTAAAATCCTTCAACAAGGAAACTTTGTCAGCAGAAAGCAGAATTTTTTATTTTCCAATGATTGGTACAGTAATCAATGGGGCACTGATTTATTAACAGAAAATCTAATTATAGGTGACTTTATCTTTTGATTTAGAACATTTTGTAGACAGGATATCATTGTTCAGTGTTTTGGTGATAAAATCAGTCTGCTGTCTGTGGTGAGCTGTCTGCTTTTCATTTTGTCCAACAAAAATCAAGTTTGGCTCCAAAATTACATCCGTTTGTTAGTCCAGGATCACTGATACTGATCTCTGACCAGTTGTCCAAACCACATCTGGATACAACTGCACTTCTAAAGCACACAGCTCAATCTTTTCCTCACAGCTGCCTGTAAGATGTCCTGTCAATGCTTACCACTTGGCCTTGTACCTGTGCTAAACCACTGAATTCATCATGCATAAAACATCAGCGATGTACATCCAAAAGGCTGCGGCTGCCTGTTTATTGGCTCTCGCTGCTCCATAAACCATTTTCATCCTTGCAGCATGAGCCACACATGCTCCTTAGCTCTATTGATGGCATTTAACACGGAATATAAATCATAAAACACAATAATAAACATAAGCGGAGCAAATAAATCAGATTCATAATAACCCTGAGGTGGAATTTATGTAAGCAAAGATGGAGTCTTTGTGCAAATTGATGGTACAAGCTCTATCAAAGCACCAGCGAGACACTAATATTGTCTTATAAACACACCAGCAACACTCTAAAGTAGCTTCATCTTTCCTCTTTGGCTGGCATAAGTGCTTAAGTAATGTATTGCTTTCATAAGTGTGCAACTTAGTGGTGCTTTCTTAGGTGTAAATGTGTCTCCATCCTCTGGGTGGTATGATTAAGAATAAAATACAAAGACTATTACTGTAGAATAAATTCAAACTGTGAGCGGTGCTGCAGCAGTTCTCTTCCTGAGAGGCCTCTGTGACGGTGGCAGGGAACTCTAGAGGAATCCATCAGCAGCACACGCTGTCCCCATGGCACCGAGGCTAATGTATCACCTCTGGATTGCGGTAATATCCGTCTGATGGATGTTTTTGGAGCAGAGAGGGCCATGTGCACCCCAGACAGAAGCCTCAATTGCTGAGTGTAGCTCTGAAGGGATGGGGCTCCTGCTCCTGGAGGTCCATTATACTTTTTTTTCCCTACTCCTCTCCCGAGTCCTGAATCCTATACCTCCTCCCAGTCCATTCATCCTGCCCTCTTCCCCCATTCTTCAGCTATTTGTGCGTACGCATGCCTGCTCGCATGTGTTAGTCACAGGTCTCTACTGAGAGGCCGACAGCCATCCTGGGGCGATGCCTGGGTTCCTCCAGTCAACTATACTGCCTTCATCTGGCCTGATGAATGGCTAGCTGCCTTATCAGTCCCTCTGCCTGCAATCTCAAGTGGTTCCCCGGGGCCTCGCACAGCCTGCAGCTTCAGTCGTTCTCCTCAACGAGCAGTCCTTCTGCCTCACACAACAACGCCAAAAGACACGGCAAGCAGAGGCACACAATTACCCACAGATAATAATATTCCACTAGATGTACAGTTCAGAAGTGACACGTACATAAACGCAAACAACGCGCCAACTGTGGCAGCCCAAATCCCGACACAGGCTCAAACACACAGGCACACGAGCAAAACGCACACACGTCAACTAGCAAATCCATCATCTTTATTTCTTCCCCAACGCGCTCATATTTTCTTGTGGCTGCAGCATGCTCACAAAAATATTTATTTTTGCTGATTTTTTTGTCCTCCCTCTCTCTCTTTTCATTCTCGGGAAGACACAAAAGAAATCACACCTCTCTTTCTTCCTGGCTCATGCCAAAATAATCAATGCTTTCCAGAGAGGGACTTGTGGCGCGACATGCGTGGAGGGAAGGCAGAAGGATGCAGACATAGCTCCAGGGCTCTGGTTGTAGATAATAAGTGAGGAGAAGTCCTTGGGTATGTTTTACAGCTATCAAGACTCATCAGATTTGACATGCATTCTGGTGTTTACACAGTCTCCTCCGTAAAATCCTCTCCAGCTATAGAAAGGAGCAGGGTGCAGGGAGCGAACACAACGCTCACTCTGCACATAGACGTGCTTCAGAATAGAGGAGCCAGTTGTTGCCTTTGCTTTTTCTTCCTCTCTGCCTCTTTTCTCCATGTCCCATCTCTTATCCACGGCACAATTGCTGGTGTTAGCACCTGTCAGCTGACTGACTTCTTGTTCCCGGTGGCTTATGAAAAAATCATGGCTGCTGGGCTTCAGAGGCTGCTTTCCCATCAATATGAATTCACCATGGTCTTCATGCAACATTAGGCCAGGTCCTGTTTTTATACAGCAAGCCACACGCTCCTTCGTCTGTTATACACAAGAGGAAATGAAAAGAGTAAATAGTCCTTTTAGAATGTTGCATTCAATCATGGGTGGAACCAAGTCGCCAATGAAAGGAACCAGTATACTTGGCTCTCAAAAGCACATTTGCTTTCTATCCCCAGATATAACGGCGTGGCGTTCAATGTCTCTTATTACTGTGTCCTGTTCTCCTGTAAATAAAACTGTGCAATTCTCAGCACAGCCCTGCATGGATTATCCCCCTTTTTCTATTCCAAACAAGTTCTTACATATATGTGTTTATGTCCTTTCAGGTTTACAACGAGAGCACGAGCATTAAATGTGGCTACATGCATGAAGATTATAATTATTTAATAAAAAAAAAACTGGAGGCTAAAATACCTTGAGTTAAACAAGCATGCATATTTAGCCTGTTTTAAATAAATAGTAATAAACAGTTCATAAGTTGATAAATGGTAAATGGTAAATGGAGCTTACTTCTATAGCGCCTTCCAGCCCCCTATGAGGGGCCCCAAGGCGCTTTACAGTACCAGCCATCCACCCATTCACACGCACATTCATACACCGGTGGCGGTAGGCTGCCATGCAAGGCGCCATCCAGTCCCACCGGGAGCAACTCGGGGTTAAGTGTCTTGCCCAGGGACACAACGGCACATGGTGTGGGAAGTCGGGATTCGAACCTCCAACCTTCCGATCAGAGGTCGGCTGCCACTACCACTGCACCACGGCCGCCCAGGAAGTAAGGAAGTAAAATAAAAAAATAAAAAATCCTGTCTCATTATTTTAAAATTTTATTCAAATATTAGCAGCTCCAAAACAAAATTACCAGAATTTTTATTTTTTTTTAACAAACAGAAAAGTCATTATTTAACTTTTTATATATATATATATATATATATATAGTTTCATGTCATATATTGTCTGTTTTATGTTTTTTACAATTTCAGGAGACATTTATAATTTTTTCTAAAACTATTTCAAAAATAATTTTATCAAACAAATAATGTTTTTTCCTGTCGTGTAGAAAAACAAGTGTTTTTGTTACTTGACATTGTTGCACATTGTTGTCATCGCTCTGTTAAATTCAGGTCTCTCTTGAAAATGAGTCCCCGAGGCTCAATGGGACTAACCTGTATAAATAAAGGTTGAATGAAACACAAGTTATTTGGGGGCAAAATATGATGTAAAATACTTGTATGACATCCTTAAGAAGCAAATAAAAACACAATATGTTTGGTAAAACACTTCTTCAGATATTTAGTTGACAGTCATAAGTTCAATTTCAAGTATCTTTATTGTCATTTGCCTCACATGTGGTACACAAGGTGGAATGAAATTGTACACTCAAGGCCCCAGTTATAGCAAAAACATAAAGTATAAAAAGAAACAGTATATAAGGATCTAAGATATACACTAAGATATTTGCTAAACACTAATAATGTAAAATAATACGGTATATTAAACAGATAAGTAATGACAACATTTGCTGTTTTCATGACGTACCAGTAAAAGCTAGAACTTTATAACAGTTAGGTCTAACCTGTAACAGTTCAACAATAATCAGCTGATTTCATTCTTCTGTTGAATCTTTAGATCTTCCTTCCACATCTGCTGGACCAGACCTGCTGCAAACCCCTGAACTTTTCTCTACTCCTCCATCTCTCCCAGCCTTTTAAACATGCTGAAAGTCAATTATCTACACCACTTCTCCCTGACATCACCGCTCTAACACAAGCTGCTCTTGACCTTATGTTTGTGTGTCTTGAGCGGATGAAAGCCTCGTGTTTCTCCCTGATTGGATTAACTTCAGATGTGGTGTGTGTCCGGCTCTATTACACGAGCTGAGCTGTGATTTCAAACCCCAAGCCTACACACCCCTTCTCCTCCTCCTTTACACCTCCCCAAAGGCCTGGTCTCCTCAAAGCCCATCTCCCAACACCCCCCCCAACACAGAACTGTCGCGTGTGCACACTCACACACACACACACACACACATATGCCTCAGCTCATCCCTCCGAACAGTCATATTCTATGTGCCCATTGTGCAGTGATGGAATGCCTGAGGAAATCCTTTCCTCCATCCACACCCTCCTCTTCTTTCTGCTCAGTGTCTCTGAGTCCGGAGGGGTCATTTCAGTCTGGATGCTTATAATCAACTCAATTAAGTGAGTCTGATTGCAATAGCAAATTGGTCTGAGTTAAAACATTATCATTAGCGCCTCAAGTGCAGTCACAATGGGACAGAGCAATCAGATGAGAGGGAGACTAACAGGAAGGGAGGATGCAGCGACTCTGAACAGAAACCGAGGCAAAGATTGAGTTGGCTTTGATGAAGATGAGCAAATATAAATGTGTTTTTCTGTGCGTAACATTTTGATGATTGTGAAATAGGCAGGACTGCTCCTCGTAGGTAATTATCTCTCAGACAATGACGACTGACAACCACTCTATGTTGGAGGTAGGGATGCATGATGTTGGATTTTTGACCGATATCCGATATGTTAAAACTTATTTGGCCGATAACCGATACCAATACGATAGGGCTGGACAACATGGCCAAACCTTTATCACAATAGTTTTCTTAATTTCAGTCGATAGCGATATAATTCGTTATTGATATAAACAATATAAAAGCATCAGAAAAACTGTACAAATAAATTAATGTTCAACTTTTATTTGTATTTAGCCTTCAAAAAAAATTTGAAATCACCGTCAAATAAACATAAAACTTTCAACTTTGTCAATATTAATAGTTTTAACGTTAAACAACAACATAACCTAACCCATGTTGCTGCATGAGTTTCTCTTTTGATACAGCTGGGGGTGTTGTTTCAGGGACACGTGGGCTCAAACTTGTGCTTCATCTTCTGACTCAGCATATTGTATCGAGTGGAACAAGTTAGATGTGTTCCCACTGCTACTTTGTAGTTAGAACAACTCTCCGTCACATTTTGCAGCACACTGAAACCTGCAGTTTGTTGGATCTTAGATAGCCGAACCACTTCCACACCGCCGAATTAGTCTTTCCTCTCTTATCAATTATATCATCTGCTTTCTCTTCACTTGTGAAAGCTTGTTCAGTCACATTCTGACGGTCATGGGCACTCGGTTTGAAGTGAAAACTTAACGCGCGTTGGAGATTAGCCTAGACTAGCCTGCTACCGCTAACGCCTTCTGGACTCGAGCTCTGCATAACATCTACGTCACCACGCACTTATGTAGTTGTGTCGCACCTTTTTCTGTTTGGGCTGAAACTGAAGCGGCCGCCTCAACCCGAACAGAAAAAGAAATGTGTCAGTGAAATGCTGTAATCATATTGAAATATTGAAAATGTGCTTAAAACTCATATCACCGTTACTGAATAAATGTATATCGTGACATATATCGATATCGAATTATTGTCCAGCCCTACAATACCAATATTTTTTTCTTATATCTACTTACAGAGAGTACATAGCTTTCTCTGCTGTGGAATTAAAATACTACATTATTCTGCATAGCCTTTGTCAATTTGGCCTGCTACCAAATGCAGATGCCAAAAAGGGGCATAAAATGATGCAACTATATATATATATATATATATATATATATATATATATATAT
>NC_056498.1:64802382-64814411 GCF_014905685.2 Nematolebias whitei | reverse complement strand
ATAGATAGATAGATAGATAGATAGATAGATAGATAGATAGATAGATAGATAGATAGATAGATAGATAGATAGATAGATAGATAGATAGATAGATAGATAGATAGATAGATAGATATCAACAAGCAAATTGTAATCATTCACAGCATTTGTCATGTAGGCATGTACACAGGATACAATGCTCTGAGTATGGCTTTGGCCATGCTGGAGACTGGCCGAGTTGTGGCTTGTGAAATAGAAGACACCTACATGGAAATCGCCAAGCCTTTCTTCAAAGAGGTGAGATCAATGATAAAACTTTGTGTGCAGTCATCCAAAAAATAATAACAATAAATGATAGTTCTGGTACCAGTACAGAAAAAAACAAGTGCCAGTTAATTGCACATATGGCTTTTTTCCCCATTTCGTCTTCTTTTAAAGATTGATTGTAGCCTGTCGTGGATTTAATTTGTACCACCAACACCTTTCTGAACATTTTGCTACTGTCGGTTTGTTTCCAAAAATCCTGCCGGCTGGACAGTTTAAAGATGTCTGCTCAGGAAACTGTGTCACAAAAAGATGCAAAGCAAAGCAGTAAAATCAATAGGTGTTTAACACTTTGCACACATTCTCTCTGACGAAGGTTTCTGACCTGCTCACACTCTCATTTTGCCTTTTTTCTGTAGGCTGGAGTTGAAAATAAGATCGATGTACGACATCAGACAGCCATGAAAACTCTGAGTAGGTACTTTTATCAATCCTATCAGTGATTTCCTAAAGGCTTGAATTTAATATTTAATTTCTGCTTTCATCAGATGAACTGATAGCAGCGGGAGAAGTTGGAACATATGACTTTGTGTTCATTGATGCGGATAAATTCAACTACGACAGATACTACGAGAAGTCCCTGGAGCTCTTACGAAAAGGAGGGGTAATTGCAATTGACAACGTAAGCAAACCTCATATGATCAGTTCGTGTTTTTTACAATGATCAGAGCAAAACCAGCTCTACTGTTATTGCATTTGAAGGTGCTGTGGAGTGGAAGGGTGGTGCATCCTGCCCCTGATGATCTCACGTCCAAGAGTCTGGATGCTCTCAATAAGAAGCTGCACAATGACCAGAGAATTGAACTGAGCATGCTCACTGTGGGGGATGGGCTGACCATTGCTATCAAACGCTGAAAGTTGAGTTTTGTGTGGATTTTCCATATGGTGCAAAATGTAGAGCCTTTAATGGCATCAGTTACCACGGGAATAAACCTCCTGACCATGTTTCCTGCCTGAATAAATTCAGAACTCAAACAGTCCTCAAGTACTTCACATCTGATTACAGTAATGTGAAAGGTAGATTGTGCTTTTCTTTAATATGCAAAGTTTTTATTTTCTTTACAGGTTGATGTCATTAACTATTTGGAGATAAATTAGACTGGACAAGAGGGAAATCTGACACTCAAACAAATGCATTTGTTGTACATTTTTGCAGTTAATCTGGTTTAAACTCTTCGTGCCTGTTAGCAGAATATCTCATAAAACACTGGATGGATTTTAATGAACCTTTCATTAGGCCTTAGATCTTTCAAGGCCCTTTAACTATTACGACCCCAGGCATTATTCCCTGGGTTCCTGTCTGTGTGCGTGTTTGGATGTTTCAGGTTCCACAGGTAATTGGGAGCTAACTGGAGACAGCTGGCCAAAGCCTCCAGTGGGGTTCATTTAAAGAGTACCTCTTTCAGAGAGAGGCATGTTGGGGGAATTTTATGTAAAGGTCATGGATGTTTTCACTTACTGGATAATTAAATTATTCAATAAGGCAGATCTATCATTTTCCTTTCCTGGTGATAATTTTAGGTTTAGTTAAAAAAAAAAAAAAAAAAAACATTTTTTAGAATATTCTTGCATGCTTCCCCTTTTTTGTTATGGTCTTTGAGCTAGGCCATAACAAAGCTTGTCCAATTGGTGTTACGGTGTTGGTGATATTTTTCAGAACAAACATTGGTAGACAGTATTTCTTTGCTCCTTTATTTGCCTACAGGGAGGATGGTAGAAATTTGAGTAGTATAAACTTTTGGGAAGCTCTCATGGGAAAGATTTATTTATTTGTTTGTGTATTTATTTTTGGATAATTTACTTATTTTTTTTAAATAAAATAGTCTATTTCCCATTTCTCTAACATGCCATGGAGTGTTGGCTAAATTGGATGTACAAATAATAACCAAAATTTCTCCTACATATAACCAACATAGCTCCGTCTTTAAAGATTTGTGTGCCTGCACGTGTTAGTGTGAGGTTGGAGCTGTTGTTTTGGGGGCACAGCCATAGTTTTGAAATGTTGCCAGCCTACTGAACACCTTATCATACTTCTGGTATATAAAGTATAATAATAAAACGTGACCTTACTGGTATACTCAGTGCATAAATAGCCACCAGCCTTGATCTCTGAAGACTAGGGTTGATTTAGGTAGATTAGTAGGCATACAGAGAGGAGTTTAGTTTAATTTGTGGTTGGTTTGGCACATTTATTGTCAACACTTCAGTTCTTTAACTTGTTTTAGCCATACTTTGGTACATGGCTAATTTTGTTGATTATGTCTGTAGGGGAGTTAAATCTTCAGGGGACTCATGTACAGCGACTTTCTTGGATTTCCTACTGAAACATGGTGCACCCTTAAATCGAGAAAGCGGCGTATGCACAAATAAATCCAAATGTATGAAATTGTGCATACACTTGAATCCAAGAGCAACTTCCTTTGTACGTGTGGAAATGAGCGCACATGAGGGAACACCCAACTCATCCATTCACACCTCCATTTAAAAATGCAGATAGATTTAAATATGCCCTACACCTGAGGAATCTCCTCTCTGCACTATCGAAAAGCATGTCTACCTACGGGGGAAAGAAGAACTTCATGGAATGTGAGATGGAGACACTTCTAAATGAGGTAGAGGCGCGTAAAAACATCCTGTTTGGCACGATTTCCTCTGGCATTAGAGCCAAGCACAAAAGGAGTTAGTGGGACAATGTGAGCAAAGCTGTAATTGATGTGGGGTTAGAGCATCGCATACCCTCAGAAAGTAGAAAAAATGATCAGACATATTAGGACATCCACAGACCAAAAACATGCATGTTAGGCTGATTGGTAACTCTAAATTGTTCCTAGGTGTGAGTGAGAGAGTGAATGGTTGTTTGTCTCATTTGTCTCTATGTGTCCATGTGATGGACTTGCAATCTGTCCAGGGTGTACCCCACATCTCGCACGGTGATAGCAGGACATGGGCACCAGTGACTCCCATGACCCAAAAAGGAAGAAGCAGGTAAAGATAATGGATGGATGGATGGATGGATGGATGGATGGATGGATGGATATTAGGACAATTAAAAGAATTTACTCACTAAGAAGCCACCCATCCCACACTGTGCCAGCTTGTCGTCTGTTCCCAACCGTGCTGTTCATTAGAAGTAATGAATCGTGCGTTGAATCAGGCCACCTCACTATAATGCTGGTTAGTTGCCTTTGAGCATCACATACAATTTGCACACTGACTGAATGAAAATGCATCCTGTTAACATGATCATCTTCATCCTGTGATGGTGCTTTTATAGCAATGTGTATGCAGTTGATATCTCCGATTACTTTAGGAAAATCAGCTGTCAATGCAAATTGTGCTTTAATGTCGGCCTGTTCAACTGCATTGTAGGGAATTTGACATACCTGGTTGACATGGATAAATCCATCCAATACACTTAGCATGGCTCAGCTCAGACGGACTCGGTAGTCTGGCACAGTCCTGATTGGTCTGCCAGCTCCCCTGGAATGCCTCAGTTGCTAGGAACCCCACTGTGGTCATACAGGCAGTGTACAGCTCCTCACTGTGTCATGCTCTAAGAGTGGCCGCAGCTTCAAGCACAGTTCCAAAAGGATTGGCCTTGGAAGCCTAAAATGGCTGAGGAGCCAGTCATCACTGTGGATCAGAAAATCCTCTCTGTTTCTAAATACATGCTCTCTGCGTATTGCGCCATTTGCTATATCCTCTAATAAGTCTAAAACCATTGTTGTTTAAAGTATTTTCTGCACCACTTTGCACATGCTTTTATATCCACTCATCTAATTGCATACATGTGAATGTATTGTACGCACATCGTGTGTCTGGTGTGTACAATAATAGTTTTCACATTATCAAGTTTCCCAGTATCACCTCTAAGTATTGCCAATAGACCAGTGACCTAGAAACGTGTAAATCAGCCATGAAGTTGTCAAGAGCCTTTATACATTTCCACTGTCATTTCAATCTTGATACATCTGAAGTTTATCATGAAAGTTTGGTGTATGCCACGTTTTGTGCATATGCACCCTTTGTACATGAGGTACCTGGTCTGACACAAAGAAGTCTGTGATTTTTACTGGACATTCTGTTTATACTTGTGTAGAGCCATGGGCATCAGAAGCATCTGTAATGTGGGGGGGACACTATAGTGTGTGTGTGTGCACACGTGTGTGTGTGCACACACGTGTGTGCGTACGCGTGTACGTGCACCAGTGTACAAAAAAGCAACATTTCATCTAGATTCCTTACTTTAATTCATTTTAAAGCATGTTTGTTTAAAGCATGTTTCTCACTAAGTTTGTGTAAATTCAGCGGTGGGTTTTAAAGACATTTCAACTTTATTGCACCTGAACACCCAACGTCTCTTACACCTGCAGCGTCTTACAGCGTCACAGTTACTGCTAAGATAAGATGCTACAGATGTAGCGCTCCTCTCAAGCATCCTCCTAACATGAATAGTTTATGATCAACACCCCCCCCACACACACACACAGTCAACAACTGCCCGCACTAAGCTCGCTAAATTGGTGAGCGAGCAACACAGAAGTGTCTCCATCTCCTCCACCTGTGAGCGTTTTCTGCCGAGGCAGGAGGAGACGAAGCTGCAGCGGCACCATATAGAGTTTTTCTTTATAGGGCTCTGGTTGGAGGTAACCAGAAAAACCTGGAGTGGAGTTTTAGTGGTTTGAGTATTCTCCTATTGATCAAGTGGAATGGATTTGTTCACAAAGAAAGAGAAACATCGCCAACAGAACTAATGTTTCATAGTAAAAGTGTGAGGGGGGGTCCAAATGAACGTTTTTTTTTTATGTGGGGGACACACGTTTCCTTCACATATAATGGTTGCTACGCCTATGTGTAGACCGCAGAGTTGATCATAGTACTCATGGCTTATAAAACATTTTTAATTTCTGCCATACTGAGGGTCACTGGAAAAAAAAAAAGGCTGCTGGGTATTGAAATCTAAAAAGACTGAATCACAGCTCAAGCCAGCTGCACTTGCTGCCCCAATACTACGTTTCCCATGTTGAAGACTTCAAATAAGCTAGGTGTAGAACTCTCTTCAACAGAAACATTAGATTTGAGTTTATACACACCATTTCTGACACAAGGACACGTTTCATCGGTGGGGAGTGATGTTATGTTACTGTACCTGTTACAGTATTACAGTACATGAGACAGGAGCATAAGATTCATTCATTCTCCCATCAGTTTTACAGTTTTCATACAAGACTGGCATAAGGATTTCTATACCTATGATGGGCATGGACATGTCTGTTTTAATGTTTCAATGCATAAACTTAAGTTGCATTCAGAACTGTTTGATGGGTGTGTGTTCTGCTTTACCTGTTGAGGGTGTCACTGTAATCTTGGGAACTGGGTATATATCAGGTTGTCTGTTGGTATATATCAGCAGCCTGTTGTCAAGCTGGAAGGCTGAGTCCGGCATGGTGTTGTTGTTGTACCATTGTTTCACCACTGAGATATCTGTTGAAGACTTCTTCTTCTTCCAGCTTTTCCCTCTTCAGGGGTCGCCATAGCGAGTCATCCTCCTCCACCTCCCTCTGTCCTCTGCATCCTCTGTCCTCACTCCAGCTACCTTCATGTCCTCTCTAACTGCATCCATATATCTCCTCTTTGGCCTTCCTCTTTGTCTTTTTCCTGGCAGCTGCATTTCGAACATCCTTCTACCAATATACCCACAGTCCCTCCTCTTGACATGCCCAAACCATCTCAGTCTGGCCTCCCTAACTTTATCTCCCAGTTGTTCGACCTGTGCTGTACCTCTGATGATCTCATTCCTAATCTTATCTAGCCTTGTCACTCCTAAGGAGAACCATAACATCTTCATTTCTGCCACTTCCATTTCTTTCTCCTGTCTTTTTGTCAATGTCACTGTCTCCAGACCATACAATATAGCTGGCCTCACCACTGTCTTTTAAACTTTTCTTTTGACCTTTGCTGACACTTTTTTGTCAAAAATCACTCCTGAAACTTTTCTCCATTCACTCCATCCTGCCTGGACTCTCTTTTTTACTTCTTTACCACATTCCCCATTTTCCTGGACAGTAGACCCCAAGTACTTGAAGTCCTGCACCTTTGTGACCTCTGCTCCTTGTAGCCTCACTGTTCCACCGGCCTCCCTCTCATTCAAACACATGTACTCTGTCTTACTACGGCTGACTTTCATTCCTCTTCTTTCAAGTGCATACCTCCACTTCTCCAAGTTCTCTTCCACCTGTTCCCTGTTCTCACCACAGATCACAATGTCATCTGCAAACATCATCATCTATGGGGATTCATGCCTGACCTCATCTGTTAGTTGATCCATCACCAGAGGAAACAAGAAGGGGCTCAGAGCTGACCTTTGATGCAATCTCACCTTCACCTTGAAGCTATCTGTCACTCCTACAGCACATCTCACCAATGTCCTGCTGTCCTCATACATGTCCTGTACCAGTCTAACATATTTTTCTGCCACTCCAGATTTCCTCATGCAATACCACACCTCCTCTCTTGGCACTCTGTCATATGCTTTTTCTAAATCCACAAATTCACAATGGAGTTCTTTCTGACCCTCTCTGTACTTCTTCATCAGCATTCTCAAAGCAAAGATGGCATCTGTGGTGCTCTTTCTTGGCATGAAACCATAATGCTGATCACAGATAGTCACCTCTTGTCTAAGTCTTGCTTCCACAACTCTCTCCCATATCTTCATCGTGTGGCTCATCAACTTAATTCCCCTGTAGTTGCTACAACTCTGTACATCACCCTTGTTCTTAAAAATGGACACCAGCACACTTCTTCTCCATTCCTGAGGCATTTTCTCACCCTCATATATGCCATTGAATATTTGAGTCAAAAACCTCACTGCCATCTCTCCAAGACATTTCCAAACCTCCACTGGTATGTCATCAGGTCCTAGTGCCTTCCCCTTCTTCATTCTTTTCAGAACTTTCCCGACTTCACTCTCACTAATCTTTCCCACTTCCTGGTCCACAGTTTCTATAACCTCTACTCTTCTTTCTTTTTCATTATCTTCATAAATTAGCTCCTCAAAGTACTCCTTCCATCTTTCCGTCACACTCTCCTCACTTGTTAGAACATTACCATTCCTATCTTTAATAAGCCTAACCTGTTGCACATCCTTTCCAGCCTGATCCCTCTGTCTTGCCAATCGGAACAAGCCCTTCTTGCCCTCTTTAGTGTCAAGTCTCACATACAACTCATAGTACGCCCTCTGCTTTGCCTTAGCTACTTCCCTCTTTGCTCTACGTCCCATATCCTTATATTCCTGTCTCCTCTCTTCAGTCCTCTCACTGTCATATTTCTTCTTGGCTAATCTCTTTCTTTGAACGGCGTCCTGCACTTCACTATTCCACCACCATGTTTCCTTATCATCCATTCTCTGTCCAGATGACACATCAAGTACCTTCCTACCTGTCTCTCTAATTACTGTTGCTGTAGAAGTACGGTCATTTGGAAACGCTTTCTTATCACCCAGAGCCATTAACAGCTCCTCTCTGAATTTCTCACAACATTCTTCCTTCTTCCACCATTTGGTCTTCTTCTCTGATTTTACTCTTTTTCTCTTCTTCATAACAACAGTCATTCTACACAGAACCATCCGATGCTGTCTGGCCACGCTCTCCCCTGCCACAACCTTACAGTCCCCAATCTCCCTCAGGTTTCCTCTTCTACACACAATGTAGTTGACCTGCGTACTCCTTCCTCCACTCTTATAGATCACTCTATGTTCCTCCCTCTTTTGGAAATAGGTATTTACTATAGCCATTTCCATTCTCTTGGCAAAATCCACCACCATCTGTCCTTCCTGGTTTATTTCCTTGACACCAAACCTACCCATCACTTCCTCAGCCCCTCTGTTTCCTTCACCAACATGTTCATTCAGGTCTGCTCCGATCACCACTCTCTCCTCCCTGGGAATACTCTCTCTTCATCCAGATCTTTCCAAAATGTATATTTCTCCTCCACATCACATCCAACCTGTGGAGCATATCCACTGATGATGCTTAGCATCAGACCTTCTACCTACAGGCACGTCACCCTATTTGATACTTTCTTCACCTCTACTACATTCTTTACCAACTCCTCCTTCAGGACCTTTCTGGATTTGGGTTCTGTTTATTGCATTGATGATTCAATGCAACAAAACAAACAAATTTAAAAGGTAACAGATCATTGTAATACTTGGTTTATTTACATAATGACTTTAATTGCTGAATATCCAGCCCCTGAGCTACTGGCTTTCAAAAACTGTGGCCCCCCGAGTAGTTTAGTTGAATAGTCCTGCTTTAGAGGGTAAATAATAAATTTAAAAAATTAAATTAAAAAATACTTTATTAATCCCAAAGGGAAATTAAGTGCTGTCGTAGCTCATCATCCTGGTTTTATTCGAGTTGTTAGATGCTGATGGCTGTGGGAAGGAAGGATCTCCTGCAGCGAATCTGAAGGATCTGCCACAGATACCGATCCGTTCACCCAGATCCAGCTTGCTGTCAGATCCGGCTGGCCTCTCGGTCTTCCTGGGCAGCAGGACTGCCTGAATGCTGAACAGAATTCCTCCCTGAGCGATGGTCACTCCTCCCGGCAGTCTGCAGAGCTCCTCGTCACCACGGACAGACAGCTGAAGGTGCCGGGGGAAGATCCTGGTCCTGATGTCACGAGTCGAGTTTCCCACCAGCTCCAGAATCTCGGCAGTCAGGCACTCGAGCACCGCCGTCAGGTTGACAGTAATTTGTCCACGGAGCCTCCTTTTCAACTCATTTGGGAGTTGATGCTGTAGCTGAGGTCTTTCAGCTTTTGAGATGTTAATCAGCTGCTCCTGATTGTTAAAAAAAACCACCTTGTTGCCATGGTTATGCATCATAACAAATGCCCAAAAGTAAAAACTTTTCAGTTAAAATCCTTCCAGCTGCACAGCATCATATACCAGAGGAAATAATCATCTGGAAAAAGTGATTTACATCCAGAAAAAGAAGAATTAAAGTTTCCAAAAGCAATAACAAAGAATGAATGTAACAGAGCTACTCCAACATGCAGCCACCTTGAGCAGCGCAAATCTAGAACTAGGTTCTAGTATAACTATAAATACAGTTTATTCAATTTCCAAAACCTAAACTCAATCTGGAAAAATGTAAAAGATGATAAAGCCCTGCGGCCAGCTTCTTGAGCAGCTGAATACAACAGTGATAAACAGGAAGTACCACATGTTTATCTGTAGGAAGGTAACTGCAAGTGAATCTTCCATTTTCTGTCATAATTACATTGTATGCTTAATGATTAAATAGACATTAATGCTTAAATGTAGTGGTGCTTTGTTTTGTGTGTTTTGTATGTAGATATAGCCATGTTGCAACTTCTGGTTGCATATATTTATGCTTTGTTATGATCAATTAACACTAAACTGATTTTGTACAAAATGTTTGTTAGAGTTTTTCTATTTTATCATTTTAAAATATTTTCTATCTCATTATATTAATATCTGGTTTCACATGTACTGAACAAAAAGTTTATTTCTTAGGATTTAATCTTGTATCTTGGTGTGGGTGTGTGAAAAGTTCTGCTTCTACATCAAGTGGACATTTATCAAGAAACTAATCTGATCAGACACAATCTCCTGAATGTTCTGACCCGTAATCGCTGATAAGATTTTGTTCATGTAAACTTGACCTGTTTCGTGTTCCACTTTTATCTAAATAAATACCAGACTCACCCAGCCAAACGGTAGAGTTCACTTGATATAGTCAGTGGCTCTCCCTTTGCAAAGGTTCTGAGCGCTAAAAACCCATCTCGCTGTGTTGTGTGAAATTATTTTCTTTAAAGGTCAGACAGAAAATTCCTAACAGTGTTTATTGTGTAATATAAAGCAGAGCGCTACATCTGTAGCATCTTAGCTAGCGCATTTGTATTGCACGGCACTAGCTTAGTGCTACTTCTTGTTGTGCCGAGCTCTCTAAAATACTTGTTGAATCAAGTGTTTACTTATATAGGCAAATGTAGATGTTTAACAACTCATTAAAATACACCAGAATGCAGAAAATGGCATCTACTTTATTCAAAATGTTCTGGGGGAGGACCCCCAGAGCCCTCAGGGTGTCTCCCCTCACACACATTACAAATGCTTCTGATGCCAATGGCCACCATGTTGTTCAAGCCAAGAGCCGTTGTCAACACTGGGGGCTGTGTGCTCCTAAAAGTCCGATTCTAGAATCGCCCCTGGTCTCTAGTGGAGTTCATCAAACACTGTTTTAGAGAACTTATGTCCATGTAGGTAAGTTTTGTCCAACACACAGGCACTGAAGATGGAATAAAAAAAACATCAACTGGAAACCTCTTTTGTACATACAGTACATACCATATTGATAACAAGATGAATGAATAGATGAGTAACCATAACTTGCTCTAACTAGCTTCTACATAAATCATACAAGCATATGACAGTAGTTTTTGACTTGTGCAGAACTCATGGTCAACAATGTAACAGCTGAACTAACACAGAACGTACTAGAGTGGACTGAGATGAGGGTGGCTGCCACACAGTGACATAAAGCAAAGTCAAAGTTTCTGTATTTGTCATTCGCACCACATGTGGTGGAACAAAACTGTGTACACAGGGTCCCAGTTACATCCAACAAAAGTATAAATTGTAATGAAAAACAGTAATAAGATCTAAGATGTGAACTAAGAAATATGCTAAACTAAGAACAAGCTAAGCACTAGTAATACAAAAACAATACGCTAAACATATCCACATATGAAGGAAAAATGCCAAACATGTAAGTCACATAAGTTTTGAATAAATTACCAGTACGCTGACGGCACAAGTTTGTCATATGCCAATGCCAGCCAAAGATTTTGAACACAAAATTTTCAGCATATGTAGATGCGTTGCTGAACCATTAGACATCATTTGCAGACATGTGACTGTAGAGAGCTGCCCTTTTCTGATGTCACGTGATTGTTGCAATATGCTCCAACATGCTGTGCACAAGTTACCCATAATACAAACGGTGTGCATACATTTTGCAAGTCACGTTTTTTTTTGTTTTTTTTTATTAACCTTTATTTAACCAGGCAAATCCCACTGAGATCACAGATCTCTTTTGCAAGGAAGACCTGGGCCTGAAGGCAGCCTAACTTGCATGTTTTTGGTCTGACCCGGAGAAAACCCACGCAAGCACGAGAAGAACATGCAAACTCCACAAGACCCCAGGTCCAACCGGGGATTGAACTCAGGACCTTCTTGCTGTGAGGCAACAGTGCTAACCACTGAGCTGTTGTGCTGCCAAGGTACTCATAGAAATTAATTATGTATACGCCACACAGTTTCTCAGCTGGTTTTTGATGTATGTCAACTTATGAGTAATTTACATGTGCATAAATTACCTGCTGCATATATCTTTTACCTAAACTCTCAGCAACATGCCGGCATGCACTGAATTTTGTGCATTAACATAATTATGGGCTGGCCATTGCATATCAGTCTGGTAACAGTTAAACCTTACTTAGGTGACTCCATCTCTCTTTTTTTAAATTTTAAAATTTAAATTTTTAAATTTTTTTGGCACAAGTTACTATGGGACAGGACCTTTACAGAAAAAGAAGTATAGTTTGGTGTGGTAGAAGGTGAGCATCATTTACAACACATACCCTGATAATGTCAACTCCAGATCAGAGCATGAGATGAGCAGAGTCTAAAACTATGA
>NC_056498.1:64753517-64801982 GCF_014905685.2 Nematolebias whitei | reverse complement strand
CGTGTTCCTGGTGTTTGACCTGTAGTTGACTTGTAGGGTTGGTAGGGGTCGTAGTGGGGGTGTCGTTTGTGGGGGTGGGGGTGGGGGGGGGGTGAGGGGATGCATCCCTTCAATGAATGTTGGAGGCCTTTAATTGTTTGGATTGACAAAATTATTGCTTTCTGTGACTAAATGTGGCGCTCAAGAAGAGATCAGCTGATGCTTCACCATCTCAGCATCACGCAGCTTTCTGCAGATCCGGGCACGTGGAGGCGTGTATAAAAACCCCACGAGCACCCCCCTCCTGCACAATCTGGCACCTGCATCGAGAAGGCAAGCCGAGGTAGATGCTGCAGAGATGTGGTCCACCAATCAGCAGTCATCTGGGCAATTCAACGAGACGGAGGTGATGCGGGGCTTGAACGCGCGCCTCGCGGGTTTCATAGAGAAGGTGCGCGGGCTGGAGCACCGCAACCATCTCCTGGAGAGGGACATCCAGGAGCTCAGAGGCAGAGCGGACCCCGCGTCCTGTTTGGTGGAGGAGCATGGACCGGAGCTCGGGAGGCTGAGGCGCCAGGTTCAGGAGCTCACCCAGCAGATGCATCAGATCGAAATCGAGCACGGCAACTTGGAGGAAGAGCTCTCCAGCGCGAGAGGGCAGCACGCGCGGGAGACGCAGAGCAGATCGGACGCCGAGAGCAGCATCGTGGTGCTGAAGAGAGACATCAGCGCCGCGTACCAGGCGAAACTCCAGCTGGACAAGAAGGCGCAGTCCCTCGTGGACGAAGTCCACTTCCTGAAGACGCGCCACGAGGCTGAGGTGTCCGAGATGCGCGACCAGATCCAGGATGCGCAGGCGCCGCGCGCGGAATTCGGGCATCCTGACATCACCGCGGCACTTCGTGACATCAGGACACAGCTGGGGGGTCACGCGGCGTCCGACGTCCCGCGCGCTGCAGGGGAGAGGTTCCGATCTCAGTTTGCGCGATTAACGGAGGCGGCTGAGGCCAAGAGGGAGGCGCTGAGAGCGAGCCAGCAGGAGATCCAGGAGTCCAGGAGGCGCCTGCAGGCCAGAAGCATCGAGCTGGACTGTGCCAAAGGGACAAGGGAGGCTTTGGAGAAGCAACTCCTTGATGTGGAGGATCGCCACAAGGAGGAACTGATTCACTATCAGGTATAAGTTGCTCTTTTTTTAAGGTTTGTGCGGCTTTAATACAAGCAGTGTCCAATGATGTCCTCTTTTGCTGCAGAATGCAATAAAGGAGCTTGAAAACGAGCTCATCAGTTGTAAATTTGACATGTCTGGTTACCTCCGGGAGTACCAGGACCTGCTAAATGTGAAGATGGCTTTGGATGTGGAGATACTGTCCTACAGGTATGGCAACATAATATGCAAAGAGCAGTTTGTGCTGAAAATATTCAAATTCCCAGTTTTCGTCAGTGAAGATAAAGAACTTGTGTTCTGCCTTTGTTCTGCCATTTGTATGTTGGTTAAGAAAAACATTACATTTTTACAACCATAGTTCTGAAATAGTTGGGACATTGTGTAAATTGTATAAGTAAAAATATAATGAAATGCTTCTCATAAACCTGAGTTTTATTCACAAGGTAACAGCCACCAGTGGCGCAAAAAGCGGGTATGCAGCGTATGCAACGCATAGGGGCGCTGCACTGCAGGGGGCGTCAAAACCCTCTGTAGAAAAAATGTTTTTCTAGTAGGCATTTTCTAAATGATCAATAACAGGGGAACAGCACTGATTAGGCGCCCCTCTGCTCATTCACCTCCCCTCTGCTCCTTCACCTCCCCTCCTATCGCTCTCCCTTCCCACACAGGTGGCTGTGAACACGCCCCTAAGAGAACGCACTCGGCGCGTTTTTTTTTTTTTTTTTTTATCTTGAACTACCGCTCATTGTGCACTTGACAACAAGATGGAGCGGCAGAAAAAAAAGCTATCCGGGGCGTTATGTGAGATCAACTTTGCAAGCAAGGCACTACAAGCAGCAGATGTGTCAATGGACACAGCCATTAGGCTAATCGAGTCTCTGAAAGAGTTTTTGCTCAAATATAGAGAAGAGGGCTTTCAGAAGTCACTTGACATTGCAAGCAAAATAGCCATCGAAATGGATGCTTCTCCTAAGTTCAAAGAGAAACGACTTAGGAAGCAAAAGAATTTCCCAGATGACAATTCATGCACTGGTCATCATGAAAAGGAACCCACAAGGCACTTCAGGTGCATGGTTTTCAATGTTATTGTTGACACACTCCTCCAAGAGCTGTCTGAGAGGTTTTCCAATTTTCAACTTGTGTCTGAGAAATTTAAATTCATCACTAAAATGGAGCACATGACAAAAGCTGAGCTGGAGGAATCAGTGACCACATATGCCCTGACCACTTGTGATGTTTCAAGAGATATCATTCAAGAAATATACCCAGCAAGCCGTCTACTGAAGGGTTACAAGGCTCTAGAAAAGTTAAATTTCCTAATTCAAGAGGACCTTGATTTGGTATTTCCAAATTTGACAGTAGCCCTTAGAGTATTTTTAACCATGCCTCTGACAGTTGCATCTGCAGAGAGATCATTTAGCAAGCTGAAGCTCATCAAAACATACCTTCGTTCAAATATGAGCAATGATCGCTTGTCCCAGTTAGCAGTGATCTCTATTGAAAACAGTGTGGCACGGTCTATTTCATTTGATGTTATACTTGACAAATGGGCAAATGCAAAGTCACGGAATGTAACAGTTTAAATGTCATAAATGTTAAAACTCTGACATGGACTCCAGGCTGTTAAGATGTCATATTTCCGCTACATAAAATGTTGAGCACTGACTGAGTACCACTACTGTTATATATTTGTACTTTATAAAACTTCTTATTTGTTTATGATTGAAATGATCACCTGATATAATATGTAACATTAAAAAAATCTGTAATATTACTACTGTATTTTCTAAGTGCATGACTAAGCTGTATGAGGCGGCAAGTAAAAAGGAGCGGGTGGGGGGGGCGCCGATGATGTGTTCGCATCCACCTCAAAAATATGTAGTTGCGCCCCTGACAGCCACGTCAATGATTAGCAAATTTATGATGAAAAAAAGGTCGTTTGGAATTTGATTGCAGCAACATATTTAAAAATAGTTGGAACAGGGGCAACAAATGACTAAAAGCAAATAAGATAAGGATGGAGGGACATTTTGCAACTAATTAGGTTAAATGGCAACAGGTCAGTAAGCGGATTGGTTTAAACATTTTAGTCTGTATTCATCAGAAATAAAGATGGGCAGAGGTTCACTAGTCTTGTAAAAAATATACAAGTGGAACTATTTCACAATGTTTCTTAACAGAAAATTTAATAAGACTTTGACAGTTTTTATGATCATATTTCAAGAATCGAGGGACATTTGTTCAACGGACAAGGAAATATTTGGTGTCTGTAATCTTGAGGCTCTCGCTGCATTTAAAACAGGTCTGCTTCTATTATGGACATCACTGCATGAGCTCAGGAACACTTTCACAAAGCAACAAAGTTAATCTACAAAGCTCTGTGATGCATAGAAGTCATATTTGAACGTCATGCAGAAACTCTGCTTCTCTTCTGTGGACCTAATGTTATTGAAAACGAGCTGAAGCAAATCGGAAAACTGTTCAGACAAATCAGAATTTGAGATTATTTTAGGAAATCACATTCCACAGTACTAATCTTCTTTTTTATCAGTGTACAGTCCCTCGCTGATGGTATGGGGGTGCATTAGTGCCTCTTCACGGGAAGCATACACATTTAGAAAGGCAAATGCAGAAAAGTTTATGAAGGTTTTACAACGTGCTTCTATCCATCCATTAAACCTTGGACGACATTTTCCTCCAAATCCTCCAGCAGCTGGTCTCCTCGGATCTTCAGGCGTTTCAACGTTGTTGTTAATAGAAGCGAGGTTGGTTCACAGTGGGAAATGTGACCCTGTCCCAACCTTTTGACATGAGTCAAATTCAAACTTATGATTTTTTTTCCTCCTACACGGTGCAATTCATGGTTGAACCATGTAATAAGTGTTTAATTGTGAATAAAATGGATTTATGCTTTTATTTACATTTTACACAATGTTCCAACTTTCTTGGAAGCGGAGTTGTTGTTAAACTGACTAACCATTTGTCCTGGAGTGATAAACTTTTTCTTTGCTTCCCGTAGGAAACTTCTATGTGGCGAGGAGGCTCGGCTAGCCACCGTGTGTGACCCCAACCCCTCCCTGCCCTACATCTATCACCAGTCCCCCGTCTACAGCCTCCCCTCCTTCAGCCGACCGGGGGCCCCACGTAGACGAGCTGAGCCCCAGTACAAGTTCGTCGAAGAGATCATCACAGAGACCACCAGAGAAGTCGAGATGTTAGAGTATGAGGACACGGGATCAGAGGGGACCGATGCGGGGAAAGATGAGCCGGACTGTAAAAGTGAGAGGGGGGGCAGTGAGGAAGAGAGTGATCATAAAGACAGCGGAGACGAAGAGGGAAACCAGATGTTTGATCGTCAGCAGGCTCAAGTAGCATCAGCCAGAGAGAGTAAAGATGATGAAAGGAACCAAAAGGAGGCGGAGAATGATGGAAACACAGAGGCAAATATTCAGAATGAATTTTTACAGAGCGAAGGTCTGGATGAAAAAGGACAAGAGGAACATGGAGAAGCTGGAAACACAGACGAGACTCCAACTGCAGAGAGAATGAAAGATCAGAGGACGGAGAGTCAATCTGAGGAAGAACATTCCACCACGGTTCAAACAAAACCTGAAGACCAAGTGTCGGAACGTCCTGACAAGACTCATCAGCGTAGTGGGGGTGTTCAGGATCAAGACCAGGTCGACCGTTTGGTTTCGGGAACACCTCAGAAAGTCACAGAGGTTCCAGCAGAAACACCGAGCACCCTGTTCGCACAAATCAAAGGATGTATAGAAGAAGCTAAAGTCACTTCTACAACCTTAAAGGACGCAAACTGAGTGAGGCTGACATGAAAGCTGCTAAGATGCCAAGCATGAGAGAAATAAAGACAGAAGCAGAGGGGGATTGGTCGGATAGTGATAAAAAGTTGTTGCAATGGATAAAGCTTAATAAAGAGTGGATTGGCGAACAATAATAACATCAGGAGGGGGAAATGCATGAGGGCACACAAACAGGATGGACAAATTCTCTTTAAATGTATTAAAACTATCAGCTGACTAAAGATGAAGCTTGCAAAAAGAGTTCATTAAAAATGATGACAGAGGGCAACACAACACACCAACTTCTCTTTTGCAGACCAGTTTAAAGACAAATATTCTTTTGACATTTTGCAGCATCTTTTGCTTTTAGCCTTAAATCAACTCATGATTTGAAGATGTCTGAAAACTAAAATAATAAATGTATAAAAATGTTTTTCTTCTGTTTAACGTGCTGACAAATAAATGCAATATAAAAAGACATGATTTGTGTTTTCTCATGGTGCGTGTCTAAAACAGTTTTTTTTTTTTATTTAAATAAAATAAAAATCAGTCACATTTGCATGGAACCAAACAGCATCCATTTTATATTTTACTCAAACCTTAAAAAAAAAAGATATAATTTGCATAACAGTCTTGTTTATGTTGATTTATTATTAATTCAAGAATAACTGAAGAATTTTTATTTTAATTTAACTCAGGTATTATTACTTCCTCACCAAGCTTATTGAAACTGGAAACACACTTAATCTTATAGTTACTTCAAAACTGTGCCTGCATGTTTTTTCAACATACGTGATTGTGGCTGAAGAACCTGTTCATCATGCCCTCATGTTCTGCATGAGCCTGTTCATCGCTGAACAGAGAGGCCCTTGAGGGCCTGGAACGGGCACGCCAAGTTAAAAACAAAAACAAGGTTAACCCTAGAACTATTTGGGTTAAATTCTGGGTTAACCTTTACATTTAAAACTAAAACATGACAGAGACGTTAGCAGAGACGAGAACTCTGGACAAACTGCTGGACATTATGGATGATGCCTGTCACCCTCTGCACACCGTCATCAGCAACCAGAGGAGCCGTTCAGTGACAGACTGCTCCTTTCCAAGAAGGAATACGACTGAAAAACTCTGTCCCTTGTGTCATCAGACTGTTCAACTCCTGACTCTGTGTGTGTGTGTCCTTGTTTATAATACTTTGTGAGGCCCATTTTTCCAACTTATACTGCATTGTGAGGACCAACTGCTCCTTATGGGGCCCAAAGCCCGGGCCCCATAAGAAGAAGGCCCGTTGGTGGGTTAGGGGCTAGGTTTAGGACTAAGGTGTGAATTGAGGATGTGTTAGGTTTAGGGTTAGGTATATACTGGTAATGGTTAGGTTATGGATAAAGGTCATGGTTAGGCTATAGAAATGAATGAAAAATGAATGGAAGTCAATGCAAAGGCCCCATAAAGATAGTGTTTGTGTGTGTGTGTGTGTGTCCTTGTTTATGCTACTTTGTGAGGCCCATTTTTCCAACTTATACTGCATTGTGAGGACCAACTGCTACTTATGGGGGCCCAAAGCCCGGGCCCCATAAGAAGAAGTCCCGTTGGTGGGTTAGGGGCTAGGTTTAGGACTAAGGTGTGAATTGAGGATGTGTTAGGTTTAGGGTTAGGTATGTACTGGTAATGGTTAGGTTATGGATAAAGGTCATGGTTAGGCTATAGAAAGTAATGAAAAATGAATGGAAGTCAATGCAAAGGCCCCATAAAGATAGCAAAACAAACCTGTGTGTGTGTGTGTGTGTGTGTGTGTGTGTGTGTGTGTGTGTGTGTGAATAACAGGACAGAGGAACAGCAGCCACCACCTTTAAATAGCTAGTAAGTTGTTATACAGGATTGACTGATTTTATTTTTGTAGTTTGTTGCATTATGTTTTGTTCATAGTACTGTTCATAAGTACTCACATACTTATATATATTTTTCTTTTATATAGTTTGTTTATACCCCTTCATATTTATAACCTGTTCATAGTCTGTACACTCATAACCTGTATATATTTATACTTATAGCATATTCAAAGCAACTGTATATTGTAATATATATACTTTTTTTTTTGCTGAGCACTTCTGGATGGATGCAAACTGCATTTCGTTGCTTTGTACTTGTGACATGTGCAATGACAATAAAGTTGAATTCTATTCTATTATGGAGCAGCACGGTGGTGCAGCTGGTAGAGCTGCTGCCTCTCAGCGAGCAGGTTACCCTGGCTCAAATCCCGATCAGGGGGCCTTTCTGGGTGGAGTTTGCATGTTCTCTCCGTGCATGCGCAAGTTTTCTCCAGGTACTCCAGTTTCCTCCCACAGATCAAAAACATGCATGTTAGGCTGTTTGGTAACTCTAAATTGTCTCTAGGTGTGAGTGAGAGAGCGAATGGTTGTTTGTCTCGTTTGTCTCCATGTGTCCCTGTGATGGACTGGAGACCTGTCCAGGGTGTACCCCGCCTCTCCACTCAGTGATAGGTGGACATGGGCACCAGCGACACTTCGCAACTCCAAAAAGGAAGAAGCATGTAAAGATGATGGATGTTGTGTCATTCATATAATTTCTAAGTGACTTCAAGTTTGTGGCAAAAACAAATGCAGACATGTTCCTGTTTTATTCTCCACCACCTTACAACCTAGCTGTTTTTTTCCTCTACTTTTCCTTTTAATTACCATAAACACTTGTTAATTTTTTTTTTAAATTTGTACGCATCCTTTATGAATGTCTATTGTTGTCCACTGTTGTCCATCCATCCATCCATCCATCCATTTTCTTTACCAGTTTATTCCATTTTGGGTCACGGGGGTCGCCGTGCCCATGTCCAGCAATCACTGTGCGAGGGGCGGGGTACACCCTGGACGGGTCGCAAGTCCATCACAGGGACACATAGAGACAAACGAGACAAACAAACATTCACTCTCTCACTCACACCTAGGGAAAATTTAGAGTTACCAATCAGCCTAACATGCATGTTATTGGTCTGTGGGAGGAAACTGGAGTACCCGGAGAAAACCCACGCATGCACGGAGAGAGCATGCAAACTCCACCCAGAGGGTCCCTGGACCGGGGTTTGAACCAGGGACCTGCTTGCTGAGAGGCAGCAGCTCTACCAGTTGCGCCACCGTGCTGCCCTCCACTGTTGTCATCACTCTTTATTAGAATCAGATCTATCTTGTAAACGAATCCCTGAGGCTCAATGAGATTACCCTGTATAAATAAAGGTTGAATGAATGACAATAAAACCTACTTGACTTGACCCGGATGAGACTAGATGCTGTAAAGGACTCCATACAAAATGTATTTATGTCCAGTTGTTGCATTTTAAATTTAAGTTTCCTGAAAAAAAAAAACTAATAAAATTTGTCTGTTACAATTACCGTAAACCTTCATTAATCTGCTTCATTGTGTAAAAACATAGTAATTTCAAGAGCTACATCTTAGACATTGCTTTATAGTGTTGCATTGTTTAGTTTTTAGATCATTTCTTTAATTTGCTTTTCATTTTATATGCTTTTGTTACGCTATTGTTGTCTGTACCTCATCTGTGTTCTTTACAGGTCTCTCTTGTAAATGAGTCCTCATAAAATATATAATATATATATAACCAATAGCTAAAACGTTAATTTCAGCTGAACTCAAAACAACTTATATGACATTTTGGTCTCTGTTTAAAGTCCTTTAGAATTTATTAAATAATCCAGAATGTCAACTATTAGTTCTAGGATCTTCAGCATCACACTTGAAGGCATTTGTGGAGTTCAAAGACTTTATTGAAAATGTACACATACACAGAAGGATTTTAAAGACTCTGTGGGTTCTGTCTCCACCTGCAACAAGAATGCAGCTTCAGAGTGCAACTAAAAAGGTACACTTCCTTCAAACAATTGGTTTGGCATGATTTGGTGCTTATGTTCCCTCTCAGTTGTTTGCTACTGCAGAAGAAACAAACCCTAAACCTTTTAGGCCCAGCGAACGTGCAGTTATCTTTTAATTTACAGAATAACTTCAAGCAACCCCAAAACTTGTTACGTTTAAGAAAAGGTGTGCAGCTTTGCTAAAATGTCAGCCTCAACATGTGACAAAGCAGAACCTTGGGAGTGTCCTCGGGTGCATAAGCAGGAAGGATGCAGAAGTTTAGTGTAATTCAGGAGGTTTGGAAACGAGGACTGTTGGATGAGGAATATCACGTGCTCATAAATGTAAAAATCAGACAGTATGACAACGCTCAGGAAACAATTTTTTTCTTCTCACATTAAAAGGGGAAAATTATGAAGCGTCTTGGATTTTCACAAGAAATCCACACAGAGTTGGTGACATATAGATGTATTGTTTTCAAATTATTATGGCAGTGATGGACAAGAACAATGGCATGGTTTATAAATAATATGCCAACAACTGGCTATTGAACAGATACAAAGTGAAAAGCAACAAAAAAGGTCAAATATTCCAGAGATAAAAGCACCAGCTTGAAGTGGTACTTCAAGAGTTTGTTGCTGTCGCCGTCTGAATGGATCTCTCCATGGTCTCCCTTTGCTAGTTTGAGTGGAGCATAACGTTAAGGCCTGATTCTTCTGATATTCTCTGCTTCGTTGTAGCATGAGGAAACCTTAGGCTTCAAGCTCTAAGCCCAGACCCAGCTTGTGGCCGCCTGCATTGATGTTCTTTCCATCAACCAGACCGGAGAGAGTGAGCTTCACACCTGCACACATGAAAGGAACGACTGTAGCCTTCACACGTTACCTTTTACACACTGGTTCTGAGACAAGTGGAAACTGAGGTTGACTAGAATTGGTTTATTGTGTGAATGCTATTCTGATCCTGTTTATTTTTATTATTCCATATTCCTGGCAGTTACTGGATCTATTCGGTGCATTTTTATGTTGTTGCACGATTCTTGTCCTGCAGTTTAAGCTATTTCAACAAATCAAACATTCAGCTCTTTCAGGATAATCCTGCTATGACTTTGGGTATTAGTGCAACTTTAGCTTTTTGTAATATTTGGCCTTTTCTGATTTTTTTTCTCAAAGACTGAATTGAGCTCATTTTACATCATTCAAATCTTTAGATGCGTTTACAATCTTTTACTGCTCCTTTATCATTTTGTTCTGGTTCAGCTTCTTTCAGCTTGTGCAAATTTCAGCTTGTTCTGCTCCTTTTAGCTAATTTTTGCAAGTTTCAGCTTTTGCTGCTATTTCAGCTACTATATAGCTGTTTTATGCTAATTTTAGCTTTTTCAACTAATTCCACAGTTTTTGCACTCATTTCTGATTCTTTCAACCTAATTGGGCACAATTGTGCTTTCTCCACTTCCTTCTGGTAATTTAAGATCGTTTCTAACGTTTTAGCTACTTTTTAGCCGTTTCTTGCAAATTTCTGCTTTTTCCCCCAGAAAATTTCTACTTGTTTGTGCTCATTTTTGCTACTTTCAGCCTAAATGGGCAAACATGTGTTCCTTCTGCTTTCTTCTGGTAGTTTAAGCTTGTTCTAAATTTTCAGCTAACTTTTTAGCTAATTTAGCTGTTTTCGGATAAATTCATCATGTTTTTTTGTGGTAATTTCTGCTACTTTCAGCTTAATTAACTTCTTTCTGCTAATTTCAGTTTTTTTTTCTCCTTTCAAAATTATTTCTGCTAATTTCAATTATTTCAGCTACTAGTTAGCCGGTTTATGTTATTTTTAGTTTTACAGCTAATGTCATATTTTTTTTAACTAATGTCAGCGCTTTCCACTTCCTTCTGGCAGTTTGTTTTTTCTGCCTTTTCAGCTACTTTTCAGGTTTTTTTTTTTTGCTAATTCATCTTTTTTTAAAGCTTATTTTCATGCTCATTTCTGCTTATTTAAACCTAATTCAGCAAATTTGTGTTCTTTCTGCTTTCTTCTGCTAATTTAGGCCTGTTCTTCCTTTTCAGTTAAAATTTAGCATGCTTTTAGCTAATTTCAGCTGTTTTTCAGCAAGTTCTTCAGCAATAAGCAGTCACACTGCGTTTTCGCAGGAAATGCAATTTTTCTAGTTATTCATTCTTATTTAGTTATTAGTATATTATTGCTTCAAGCTGAACTATGATGTTCAGGGATTAGATTGATACCTGCAGGTAACTACTTACCCGGTCTAAGAGTTTGAGTGTATCCCACACCAACAAGGCTATTGTTGTTCACTTTAGCCTAAAAAAAAGCAAAAAAACCCACAAAAATAAGAAAAGTGCCATTTAGCAGCTGGTGACAAAAAAAACTTTGTTTCATAGTAACTTCTGTTGTATTTTCCACTCTTTAAAAACAAAAATCTATAAAGGAGAACTTACGCTGACGGAGGCGTCCTTGTCCAGTTGGTATTTGGCTGCGATGCCAAAGTTCGTGCTGTTGTTGCCTGCACTCCATGCCAGGCTGACGGCCGTTTCTAACTTATTGCTGACCTTTTGGTAGATGGAGCCACCAAACTCAGATCCATTATTGCTGTAAAGTTCAGAAATAGGATTTTAGGCAACTAGAAACAAGATATCCAATACCAAAAATACTTGAGAACTTTTATTGCTATCACCTTATTTAAACATATTTTATACGTTAAACGTTTTCTCATTTTGGCATTGTCTTTGTCACCACAAACTGTAATCCACAGAAACTTGGCTTTAGTTTCCTTTTCTTGTTTAATCAGACCTTTGTGGTTCATCATCATGCAAAAAACAGACTTAGCAGTGCAAAAAGGCAGTATGGTCTCCAACATTCACACATAATTACATACAGAAAACACTCTTACTCACCTACATGGTACCAAAACACCATTTGTCTTATTAAAGAAAAACATTGCAAACACAAAAATCAAATATGCAAGCAGCATCCTTTCTACGCACACATTGGTATGTAGATGGAAGTCTCCTGTCCTGTAACCAATGGCAAAGTTGTTCTGGATCATTCTGGATTTGGCAGTGTCGAAGCTCATCTGGTAACCGCCAAGCCATCCCTCATAGCCGACAACAGCGGCTCCGTGAATCGTTGGGCCAGCAAAGTCAAAGTCGACATCACAGCCCACGTTAATGTACTCGCGCTTGTAGGCGGTCTTAACTTTGCCGCTCTTTTTGCTGTCGATGAGAAAACACACTTGTTATAAAACGTCATGTTTAAAGTTCGATTTAAACAGACAGTAATTACTCAGTTTAACAAGTGCACTTTTTAAAATCTATTTATATGACACAATTAAACCATAAAATATTATATATAAAAATCAAAACTCTTTGCAACGCATCTTGCTGCACTAACTATTGTGGGTCTTTACCTTCTCCTAAACCATGACCGTACCTGCTGACAACTTAAACATGTAACAGACTCAAATGTCTTATTTTGGACAAATAGGACTTCTGTTTCTTTGTTTTGGTAAGAAACATTTGACTCAACTGTGACGCTTATTTGTAATTGATCATAACACTGTAGCTATAAACAAGTATCAAATCAGTCCTTCTCTTCCTAAGCATTTCATTGTACTGTTAACCTTGTGTTAACCTTATATGACAAATAAACACAACTTGTATTATGTTGTCACATGACTTCAGCCATACATGAATTAGTTTGAAACTATACACTTTAATGGGTTTTGCAGCTTGTAAATCACATCACTTATAACCAATTCTTTCAGATTTGTAAATAAATATGAGCATAAAAATTGATGGGTTCTTTTCTTCTTTAACTAATGCTATGAAGATACACAAATGTAAAAACTGACATGCAATCCCAGTGAAGTGTTGCAGCATACAAGATATATACAGTGACTTGAGTCACATGGCTGCCAAGGACACTTGTCAGAAACATGTGCAGCAAAGATCAGGTTGCCATAATTTCTTATGGTGCAGACAGTGCAGCGTAACTCTGTTCAGTCCTGAAGTTATATCCAGATTTTAACCATCTTCTTACCCAGTGTTGGGTGAGAAGGTTGTGTCAAATGTCAACTTCAGTCCCTTTGCAATCTGTACAAAGCAATGATGGGAACCAGTTCAAGTTAAAAGGAAACAAATGGTGCCACATCTGGTTCAAAATGTTGACTTGCGTTGACTGTTGCGTAAAAAAAAAAAAGTTACCTGATCTTCAACAGTGATTTCAGTTCCTAAGGTGTTGTCAGTATTCCACTTCTCAGTGAAGGTCAAACCGTATTCAGGCCTCTTGTATTTGGTTTCCAGGGTGCCGCTAACTTTGCTGGTATCAGTGTTGGAGGAACCAGTTGTTTTGAATTCCTGAAGGGACAATTTTAGAGGTGGTAATCAGAAGAAACGCATGAATGAAATAACAAGGGATTAAAGCATTATCAAAATTAAAACTTTGTGTTTAAAGCAACAATTGCAACAGTGCTGAGAAACTTTCACTGCAACTACCGGTAATCTTTTTTAAGACAATAGATTTTTCAAAGCTAACTAATAATGCTGGTCTAAGAAAGTTAAATCTGGTCCTCTGGACATTCAAAAAAACAACAAAAAAACAACAAAAAAATGTAGAAAAGTTTTGTCTTTCAACCGAGACGAAACGTTTCTACATTTTTTTGTTGTTTTTTTGAATGTCCAGAGGACCAGATTTAACTTTTTTTTTTTTATAGATTTTTCTACCTGAATTATTGGGCATGCATCAGGATAATAATGCTGGTATTTTTATACTCTGTTATTTTTTATAGCTTGTGTGATTCCTTTGTACTGAAACTCTAGCACAACAATTTCCTGCGGGATCAATAAAGTTATAACTTATCTTATAAAAACAATTGGAGGTAAAGGTTGTAAATATTAAAATTAATCTTTTTGGAGGATAAAGATATTTTTTCAAACAGCAAGAAATTGCAAAATGTCGTAATTTGTGACAAGAATAAAAACACTCAGTCACATGGCTTTGTATGGACAGTTTCAACAGGCACAACAGTTGATTTTATAATATTTTATGGAATTTTTTTATGGTATCCAAAAATCCCAATGGTTTAGTCATTTCCAGTGTAATTATTTATATTTTAACAACAAACAACATGGATCACAAAAACAATCTTACCACTCCATTGGCTGACTTTGTCTTGACGTCGAGCTTCACCAAGCCAAATTCTGTGGGAAAGATTTGCTTTGTGATGAAGATGTCAAACAATGTTTAAATATCAATTAAGGCTGAGTCCTGAAATCATACCGAAGCCTTTGCTGAAGATGTCTTTGGCAGATTTGCCCAGATCAGCATAAGCGGGAGGCACGGCCATTGTAACTGCCAAGAGAAATAAAGCGCCACAGTGAAACTTTTTATATTTTTTACGTTTAGAAAAAAAAAAAGTAATTCCATCAACATTTCAAATACAATAATCGAGTGAAAAGCGAATAGGAGGTAAAGAGAAATGGTTCCAAGTTGTGTGTGCTGTATGCATAAACTCAACAACTGAAACAAAACACGATTTAACAGTTTACATGTGTAAAAAATGTCTGACACCAGTATTTGAAGGTAAGTTATAAGGGTTTGCACACTTGATAATAAACTTTAATCTGGTGTTATTAGGCTTTTAAAACAAATCTATTAACCTCAGTCTGGATCAGCAACTATTCTTAACTGTATCTAGAAACATTCAACCTTCATTTATACAGGCTAGCCTCATTGAGACACGGGGACTCATTTACAAGAGGGACCTGTTCCAGACAGAACATATAAAAGTACAAACATGTTAATTGCAATAAAAATACAAGAGAACAGTGTTCTGTATGTTGCCATATCCCTTTGGGCTATAAAACGATCAGGTTACATGATAACAAGACCAAGGTGGTAGTTTGTTATCTTTTATGATGTCCAAATTAGTTTCACTTTGCAATCTAAACAGCACTGGCAAAGCTGAAGCAATCCAGTACATGTAGTTTGACAAGGTTGCTGAGGGGGAGGAGCCATTTTCAGACAGGAACGCTGCTCTCAGGCCTAGCACTTAATACATTATTATTACACATGAGTTATCAAATACAGCCAGGCGTGGCATATGTCACAGCGAATGAGTTTAGGGTGTGCTCGTCAGCCTGTTCACAATGGAGTGACGGCGAGTTACTGACAATACATCCAAGCTACAGGAAATTCAAACTTTAAACCATTCATGTTTTCTTGAGGTTGGTTTAAAATGATGAGCGCTCTTTCTGCTACAATGTTATAAAATAAACCGTTCTAGTAATGCATGTGTTAGGTGTTGCGTAAAGGCAGCTAGCTAGCATAAAGAGCCGGTGTGTGTAAAACATCACAAACACTCGTCATTCTCCGTCCTAAACAAGTCTGAACTGAGTCGGACTAAATGTAATAAAGTCTTACCTGATGAAGATGGTGCTAGTGATCAACTAAAGTGACTTTATTGGAGATGTTCCTCACAACACTAGCAGATGCAGGCGTCACCGGTTGGAGGGCGAGCTGAAGGAGACTGCACTGCAACGAAACCGTGCCCTATCAAATCCCGGCTCAGGACCCGGCGTGGCTACAAATATGCCTGACTATAAAAAAAGGGTTCCCTTGACAGTCGTTATATTTATTTCTGTCCTCCAAAATTATCTACATAGGTTAATAAATAAAATTTATGTATTAACCGAGTTCATTTTAAATTATTTGTTTTTTGAAAAATATATTTTTGAGAAAAAAATTAAAAATACAAATGGCATTTAAATATGTGCATTCAATCCAAAGTACTACATTCAGAGTCAGAGTCAGAGTCACAGTTTCTTTATTGTCATTCGCACCTCATGTGGTACATGTGGTGGAGCGAAATTATGTACATGGGGTCCCAGTTACATCCGACAATAAAATGTATAAGAAAAACAGTAATAACATCTAAGATATGAACTAAGAAAAACATGAACTAAATATACACTAAGCACTCATAACATAAAACATTGAACATCAGCACAAACATGAACATGAGTCTGTGAGCAGATGTGCACGCATGAACACATCAACATTGAAACAGATCAGCAGCAACATGAAACAGATCAGCAGCAACATGATATGGTTTTTCACAGTGATTATTCTAGTTAGAGATTCATGAGTCTAACAGCCTCAGGGTAGAAGCTGTTCCTCAGTCTAGTGGTTCTACACTTAATGCTCCTTAACCTCCTTCCTGAGGGGAGTGGGGCAAAAAGTGTGTGCTGGGTGGGTGGGGTCCTTCATGGTGCAGGTGGCCCTCTTCCTGCATCTGGAGGTGTAGATGTCTGTGATGGTGGGGAGACTGATTCCAACAGATTTCTGTGCAGCCTTCACCACTCTCTGCAAAGCTTTTCTTTCTGCAGCTGTGCAGCCTCCATGCCACACATTGATGCTCGAGCACAGGATGCTCTCCACTGCACACCTGTAGAAGGAGGTGAGGACTGAGCTTCCCAGACCAGCTCGCCTCAGCCGTCTGAGGAAGTAGAGTCTCTGATGAGCTTTCTTGATCAGGCTGGTGGTGTTGTTGCTCCAGCTGAGGTTGTCATTCATGTGTACACCCAAGTACTTGTAGCTGGAGACCACTTCCACCGCAGATCCTCTTATGTTCAGGGGGGTGTAGGTATTTTTGTTCCTTCTGAAGTCCACAATCATCTCCTTTGTCTTCTTCACATTGATGTGAAGGTTATTCTCTCTGCACCAGCTCTCCAGGTGTTCCACCTCTTGCCTGTAGCTGGACTCATCATTGTTTGTGATGCATCCCACCACCGCTGTATCATCTGCAAACTTTACAATGTGACAGCCTGGATGGGTAGCTGCACAATCATATGTGAGTAGAGTAAACAGAAGGGGGCTCAACACACATCCCTGAGGAGAGCCAGTGCTGAGGGTTATGGTGGAGGAGGAGAGGTTGTGGATCCTCACTAACTGTGGTCTGTTTGTTAAAAAGTCTAGTACCCAGTTGCAGATGGAGGGGCTTAGTCCTAGTGTGGATAGTTTGTCCATCAGGGTTTGGGGGATCATGGTGTTGAAGGCGGATGTGAAGTCCACAAAGAGCATACGGACGTAAGAGTTTTTCTGCTCCAGGTGGTTGAGTGCAGTGTGGACCACAGAGGAGATTGCATCCTCTGTTGATCGGTTCTCACGGTATGCGTACTGATGAGGGTCCTCGTTGATGTTGATGGTTGTTTTGATGTGAGTCATGACCAGTTTTTCGAAGCATTTAGCGACTATCGGGGTGAGGGCCACTGGCCGATAGTCATTCAGACCAGTCACTGTAGAGCTTTTTGGGACTGGGATGATGGTGGCAGTCTTCAGGCAGGTGGGAACTGTCTCCAGGGTAAGTGAGGTGTTAAAGATGTCTGCCAGCACCTCGCAGAGCTGATCAGCACATTCCTTCAACACTTTTCCGGGGATGTTGTCTGGGCCAGTTGCTTTGTGCGGATTAATCCTCCTGAAGGTACTCCTTACTTCTGCTGAGGTCACGCTGAGATGCTCTTCATCCGGTGGCGAGGTGAGTCTGGTGCTGGGTGGTCTGTTCGGGTCTTCAAAGCGTGCATAGAACTTGTTGAGGGCATCAGACAGAGATGGGTCTTTGAGGCATTGTTCACTCCTTCCTTTATAATCTGTTATGCACTTAATGCCCCTCCACATGCTCCGAGGGTCTTGTGAGATGAACTGACCCTCAATCCTCTTTGCATATGTGGCCTTGGCCCTCTTAATACCAGCAACCAGCTCTTTTCTTGTCCTACTCAGCTCCTCTGAGTTTCCAGACCTGAAGGCAGTGTTCCTGGCTTCCAGCAGGGTACGCACCTCTGCATTCAGCCAAGGTTTTCTGTTTGGGTAGCTTTTAACATTTCTGATAGTGGAGACTGTGTCAGTACATGTACTAATGTAACCCAGGACTGAGGATGTGTATTGGTCAAGATCAAGCGAACCTCCATTTTCAGCAGCTTCTCTGAAAACCTGCCAGTCTGTTCGGTCAAAACAATCTCTCAGTATGGGGCCACTGTCCTGGCTCCAACATTTAACTTTCTTTTGTACCGGTCTGGAGCGTCTCAGCGGGGGCATTCATTCATTCATTCAACGTTTATTTATACAGATTAATCCCATTGAGTCCCGGGGACTCATTTACAACAGTGACCTGATTTTAACATTGAATGATGACAATAGGCAATCGTAAAATAAAGCATACAAATTGAGAATAACAAATGAAAGAAAATGGTATTACTAAAACAAAACAAAAACTAGACTAAACAGCTATTGTTTGTTTGTTTGTCATTTTTATTCATTTCATATTTAAAACACAAAAACAATTTAGAAACCAAATGAGAAAAAAAAAAACGTCATAAAATGAAAGGTAGAAGAAGAAAAAAATCTTATCATATCTGCCCCTTGTTTAAAACAAAATCAATTCAAACAATCAATTCAAACAATAATCATCTATAAGTAATATAACAAAATAATTACCTCATCACAATTTTACGTATTTATATGTATCTTTCCAAAATTTTAATCTTAATCATTTTCTTAAATATAGGCAATGACCTTACTTTTTTAACTTTTTTGTTACTAAATTGTTAAACTATGAAGAATACTAAAAACAGGAACATGTATGCATTTTGCCAGGAACTTAGCAGATGTTTACTACTTGTTTACTACATATCAAATTGCTGTAAAAAGAAGAAAAAAAAATACAACAGGTTGTTATATTTGATGCACTTTAACCAGTCTTAGAATATTAATGGTTCATTATATTAGAATGTGTGTCACATTCACCAGTTTTTTTTCTAGATTCTGTAATTATTAATTATTACAATAATCTCTCTTACATTTAACACTAATTAGTAGCCATTTGTTTAATAGTCTGTTATTAAGTAAATATCCTGATGCATGCTCAATAATAAGGTTATTAAGTAAATGTAAAAAGTGGTAGTCTTTTAGTCATTTCTATTGTTTTATTGATAGTAAGACTGTAAACTTGTGTACTGTAAACTGTTAGGTGATGGGTTAAGGTGACAGCCCAGCAAAATTTTGAAAAAGAGGAAAAGTAAATAGATAAAAATTGAGCAAAAGTTACCTCGATAATTTACTGATTGCATGTTTCATCAGTTTCCTAAATTTTTAGTTTTATGTCATATTCAGAAATATTTATTTACATGAAAAACAAGGTGACGTAGTTACAAATTTTTAAGGAAGAAGCGTTAGTTACACACACAGAAGAGGATTAAAACACGAAAACACCAAAAATAATAATACAATTGTGTGTAAGTAATTATAACTGAATGTCATTAAAAACATCACGAGTTTAGCGAGAATGATACGCTTCTTCTTTTGTTGTTGTTATGACGTTTAGTTTAATTCCGCTAGGTGGCAGTAAAGCAAAATTTATTGTTTTCGTACTACCGTAATATTTCCAAGAAGAAGAGTCGCTAGCGCGCGCTTTGGCTAACGCTAGTAGCTTAAAACTGTAAAACATTTTTCGCGTTAACCAGCGTTAGCTTTAACTACGACGACGGTTCCTTGGATCCTAATGTGAACAAACTTGTTGTTTATTTCAAGGTAGTACTGTATTCGACTCTCAAATAGGTAAGGATGTAGATTTAGTGGGATAGCCACGCTTTGTTTGATGTTATCAGCGCCCTCAGTTTTTCAGCAGCTTTTACGTTTTTAACGATTGTTAAATGGCCCAAATAAAACCAGAGTTCGTTCTTTTCTACCATTTAGTGCATATGTGTTAATGTGATCATGTTTTTAACAACCCCCAGCAGCGTTGTAAGATTTGTTCTTGAATTCATTGTCTTGTCGGTAAATGTGCTTTTTTTCAGTCATGATGGAGGTGGATGAGTGTGAGCCGATTTCGCTGATGATGGTTCAGAACGGCTCAGGTGATACTGGTAAGTGCATATTAGATGTTTCCCCCCTTGAAATAAACATTATTAATTTGTATGAGGTAAAACTAATTAGCTTGATTGGTTTCGTTTTAAAATGATTACATTGTCCGTCCAAATCAATCATCGTGTACAACAATCAAATGTTTTAGACCAGATGGCTAACTTGCTGCTCACAGAAACAGGTCCCTTTTATAAATGAGTCCCCGTGGCTCAATGAGGCTAGTCTGTATAAATAAAAGTTGAATAAACATTCTGATAGTTGATATTTTTAATATTCAACCTAAATGAATGCTTTGTTTAGTTTTATTAATTTTTTTTGTTTTTGTTCCCCCCAGGAAATGTGTCCAGCCTTGGTTGTGTTACCTTTCTCCCCACAACCAATTGTCCTCAGAAGATAAGTTATTGTGAAAATGGACTTGACTTGACTCAACTGAAACAGAAACCCGTTGTAATTTTGACAAGACTCCCTGAATTTACAATTAATGCCCTTCAACCTCCAACGCCTCAGCAGTTCTACAGTGAAACCGAGTCCCGCTGCAGCTCTGACTCCGATCGGCTGTGGGAACCAGACAATGATTCAGATTCAGACTTTGACGTCACTGGTAAAAAACGGAAAACTTTGAAATCCAAAAAGCATGTTGCAATTAATGCTCCTCCACCAAAGATAAGTAACACCAATGGTCACAGCAGTCGTGACGGCAGTAGTAGCAGTAATAACATTAACAGCAGCAACAATGCCAACGACAACAACGGTAAGTACACGCACCTGAGCATCCAAACATGTAAGCCCTTTGGACAAATTAAATTCAGAGTGTTTACTTTTAAGTACATATTGAGTGCATATATTTATTTCCCTACACAGTGGCAGAAGGTGGGCCCATTATTGTATCGTCTGCGTTTGCCCATTCCTCCAACGAAACCACAAAGGTTCGTCCCGACTTGCCAGAGGTCGAGGTAAAAGTGGGCATGACAGTCCTGGCCAGAAAGAGAGCTATGCTGTGGCAGAGAGGGAAACTACTGGAGATTGTTACAAAGGGTAAGAGGAGAAACCTATTGGATAAAAAAATTTGTTGTGTTCTTTGTTTTTTTTTTTACAGATTGCTGGAATCTCACATTATTAAGACTGAAATATGCTGTCATTTAAGTTAAATTTATGTAAAAATTATTTTGAGACAGTTTCTTTATACGTTTGATTTGTAATTTCTAAAAAGTGTCAGGGTTTATTAAACTTCTGAAGATTATTATATTTTAATGTAGCTCGTAGTTTTACAATCAAGGTTCAGCGAGAATCGCAACGCAAACATGTCATTGCATTTCTGTGATTCTGGGTAAGTACTTTTTAACAGTCCTGATGCATACTCAATAATCCTGGTAGAAAATTCTAACAAAGTTAAGTCAGATCCTTTGGAGGATTACATTTTTTGTAAATAAAATTTAAAAAATTGTAGAAATGGTTCGCCTTTTATCAAAAAGACTTTGTCAGTCTGAGAAGCTACAACAAACTCAAGTCTTATAAACAACACCTTCTCGTGAATCAACCAGTTTTCTGGTGATAGCCAAAACTAGCTTTTCACATGATAAAGGAGGACCATCAGTCTAACAATAGGTTGTTAGTGCCCTGATGGCTGCTTGCTATGGCTTTAAATCCCCAACATACATCGCAAAGACTGGTCCATCCCGAAGATCCTGTTCAACAGCACAAATAGAGTAATGCTGTGTATGCTGTTCATTGCCAGGAGAGCGTGTGGTACATGTGATGGAACGAAAATGTGTACACAGGATCCCAGTTACGTCCAGCAAAGTATAAATTGTAAAGATAAACAGTAATAAGATCTAAGATATGAACTAAGAAATATGCTAAACCAAGAATACGCTAAGCACTAATAGTACAAAAGCAATATGCCGAACAACAGCAGCCACCTAGTGGACATGAGATGGCCTCCACGCCTTTCTCTGCGCACCAGCGCTGAAAAACTGTCCACTTGATGTGTACAGCGCTGTGGTGGAAGCGGCTCGTGCGCCCTGCCTGAATTCTACGCACCACATCCTGTGGGAGGCCCATCTTTTCTAAACGGATCCGTTCAGCGGCCAGACTCAAAGATGCTGACCTATTTCTGAGTAACTCCTGATCGCTGTTCCTGCCAGGAGGAGAGCCCCCCCCACGGCAGTTTCCACGGCCGACCCAATATCAGTCGCTGCAGATTCGGGAACCACAGAGCGCTTATGCATTCGAGAGCTACAAGAATAACTGACAGGACCCGGTCCAGGGTCCGTGATATCAGCAGGACTGGAGGGAACGCATAAAGGAGCATTTTTGGCCACGGGCTGTGAGCGAAGGCGTCCACTCCTAACGGTGGGTCGTCTTGTGGGCTCAGTGAGAACCATAATTGACACTGGGTGTTCTCCCGTGTGGCGCACAGATCCACTGCTGCTCGGCCAAACCTGCTCCAAATCCGAGAGATCAGCTCGGGATGGAGGCTCCAGTCTCTGTGGCGGGGACCGCCCCTCGACATGATATCCACTCGCCTGTTCAGGACGCTGGGAATGTACACTGCTCTGATGAAGAGCAGGTTTTTGTGTGCCCAACACAACAACTATTTCGCGATGCGTAACAGTTGGGCTGAGCGCATGCCTCCCTGACGGTTTATGTAAACTGCCGTCACTTTGTTGTCTGTGTGGATCAGAACATGCTGATCCCGCAGCGGGGGGCAAAATGCTGAGTCATGTTTCAGACCGTGAAACATTCTAGCACATTTATGTGAAGCGACGTGGTCCAGCCACTGTGCTCCCACTGCTTGGGACAGACACATTCCTCCCAGCTTGACAGGAACACGTCTGTGAAAACTGAGATGTGTGACGTTGGCCTGCTGATGGGAACTCCCTCTGACAGAATGAGGGGGTTTCCCCAGTGATTCAGATCGTTTCTCACGGAGGGGGGCACAAAATTATTCACCTCTTCTGGCGCACAGGATCTATGCGCAGGCGGGCAAACCATCTCTGAAGGTTTCTCGTGAAGTAGGCCCAGCAGAACCACGATGTGGGCTGCTGACATCGTCCCAGGAGTCGCATGACAGGCAGAACTGTCACTATGCTGCAGAGTTTGACACGGCGGAGCTGAGCTGACAGAGCTTCGGCTCTCAGCTGTGATAAACGGGCTCTCATTGTGGTTGAGTTTAGCTCCACTTCCAGATGACGGACGAACGGAACTTTTTCCCAGTTTATAGAAAACCCCAGGTGTAACACTAGTGTTTTGGTCTGTGTGACTGCTTCCTATCTGGACCAAGCTAATAAAAGCAGATAGTCCAGATAAAAATAATTCTCATTCCTGCCATGTGTAACGACTGCAGAGCCGTCTCCACGCATTTCGAGAACGTATGTGGGGTGTTTCGGAATGATGGAAATGTGAAAAAATGTGCCCTTCAGATCTATGGAGGTGAACCAATCATTCTGGTGAAGTTCTCCAGCAGCTGTTTGATTGTCAGCATGTGGAATTGTCTCCCCATGATCGAATTGTTAAACATGAACAGGTCAAGAATGGGTCTCATCCCTCCGGTTTTTTTCAGAACCAGGAAGTAGTGGGAGGAAAAAACCCAGTATTTTCCTCTCCGTTGGGAACTCTGGAAATCATCAGAAATTCCTGAACTTCTGACTGGAGAGACAAGCTCTGTTCTGGAGAAGACAGAACCATCTCCAGTGTTTCCCCTAGTTAGCTTGCCATGGCGGGGTGCTCATCTCATCCATGATTTTTGCTGATGGGGGGGACGGAAACATGTCTGAGCGCAGCCTGTACTAACAGTTCTTGAGCGGGGGCTGGGGCGTTCAACATGAGGGAAGAGGCAATGTGAGTGCTGCCTTGGACTTTTTAGCTAGAGAGCCTGTATTTTGCGCCGCTACCTTAGTGATATGTCAGTACCGGGTGGGGGAGAGAGGGGCAAGTACAATTTGGTAGGCGGGGTGCTCAGTTTTGTTGGCGGGGTGGGGCACCCCACCTGTATAATAGTAGGGGAAACACTGGTCTCTATAATCCCTCTGAATGGTGGGGGTTGAGTTGCAAACTGCAGCGTGTAAACCCTGCTGATCAGATGGTCCGTCCATCTGTCCAGGGAACACACTCTCTGCCACTGTGAGTAATGCTCGGAGAGTGGGCACACATTTTGTGTTGTGTCATGTTTCTCATGAACGTCAACCAGACTAAAAAACCCTTATTGCCATCATCTGCTCCGGAGATTTTCTGGAGGGAACCCAGGGGTGGGGGGATGTTCTGACAGAAAAATGCTGTATGTGTGCCTCTGTGCTGAGCCCAGGCTGCAGTCTCACGTTAGAGCTGAGGTGAGCCGGCGCGCACTGAGAGGAGGCGTGAGCGCTTTCTGAGTGAAATGCCGTTTCGGTGGCGGCTGCAGCTGTCGTGGAGAAACAAGTTTACTCCCTCTACGTGGTGAGTGGGCAGAAAACAGCAGAAAATAAAAACAGGCTCTGGCTGAGAACAAGGGATTTTACCGGACTCGATCTGCTGAAAAAAAACATCATTTTTAGCTAACGTGGCAGACAAGTGTTTGTGAAATTTACCAAACTGCAGTGCCATTTAAAATGCTGTTTAGAAGTTACCAGCTCGTTCTATGTGGGGAATGTGTGAAGAGAGGCAACTGTGAGATCAGTTGATCTGACGGTCAGGCTGGAATCAGATGAAACTTTTACTTTCAGATTTGTTGCTGGCCAGGGTTGTCCCTCCAGCGGCTAGAGGGGCGGGAGGAGGACCGTGACATCACCAGAAGGTGTACAGTCTCTTAGACCTCCTCGAACCTCTGCGATTTCTCAAGGATGGTCCTGAAGTTGGCCCCCAACAGCACCTCTGGGGTTATGGGGCCCTCCAGCAGGTCTTTCTGCAGCCTTTTGGACAGGGATGGTGAGAGGCGGAGCCAAGTGGTCCTCTGGATCATGGTCATCCAGGCGGCGATGCGGGACAGGCAGACTGCAGAGGTGGCGCACATGTTCTAAGATGACGTCAGCGATTTTACAGAGAGAGCTCTTTGTCTCCTCCAGCAGGTCTGCTTCTTCCAGACTCTTAGAGATGCTGTAGGCCAGCAGGGCGACATTGTTGTTGGCCGCGGCCGCCTGGAATGAGCACTGGTGAGCTCTGTTGGAGACCTTTGTCACCATCTGGTCATGCTTCCCTGGAGGGGCAAGTTGCTGGTCCATCCTGGAATCTTTTTCCCCCAAGCGCCTCCTCCAGGCTTGTCTCCAGGGGGGGAACCGAGGGAAAACACAGATCAGTAAAACCCTCCACTCTAGAGATGGAGGCGAGGATGTCTTCAGCTTGCCGGGCCCAGCTGCAGCCTCGTTCCAGTGTGACCTCACAGCTAGACAGCCAGGCCAGATGGGATCAGGGCATCGAGTCGGGGCGGAGCCAAACCTTCCTGCCAGATCATCCGATCGGGGCGGAGGGAGGCGAGGGACGGAAAGTCCCTTTGTGTTAGCAGCTTCTTGGATTATGCCGGTCAGCTCCAAGAGGAGGGCGCCGACGGCTGGGAGCGGTGTGGTTGCCGTCATGGGAAGACCCTTGGTGGCTGAACATCCGTTCGACCGCTCTTCTTTCGTCACTACACTCTCCAGGAGGGAAGGGGCAGTGAGGTTGTTTCCAGCATCACCTTTCTCTGAGGAATCATTCTATTCATTGCGTGACTCTGCGTCAAAGAAAGGCGGTGGCGTTGTCTTGCGCATAGCGTCCCACCATGCAAAAACACTCAGCGGAGCTGCTGCCAACAACGCCTTTTTCGAGGGAATCATCTGATTCACTGCGAGGAAAACACGTTAGAAAAGGCAGTGGCATCGTCCAGGGAGTAGCGGCCCTCCACGGAAAAACACTCCTCGGCACTTACCTTGAACAAGGCTTCTCGTCTCTGCTTCTCCTCGGGGAAGAAGAGCTCACCGGGACGGCAGGAGGTTGGCGTGGCGAAGACCCAGGCATCATTCGCAAAAGTTGTGCCGGTCAAAGCTGGACATCTTTTCCTCCTTCGTTCTTCTGACAGTACTCGCTAGCTGGCTGAAGAAAAAATGGGAGCCGATTGCCCCGTCTCACCGTAATTTATACGGACCGAGGGTGGGGCCCACACTGCCGGTGGGCGTGGACTAAAGTTTTCAGTGCTGCGCTGCGCGCAAAGGGATAAACCCACTAGCGATAGCCTTAAAGGGCGAAGTCTATACGAAATAGAACAAATTAATCCAACTGTAAACTACATGAACTATATATACATTAAATAGTTGGACTTCCGGACCTTGGCCTCATGAAATTTTGTCTGACTGGACCTCTTTAAATTATAATTGAATACCCCTGTCATAGAATAACGTTTACTGGTCTATTGTATGATGTACCAGTTAACTTAACAGGATTTAACCTTTGTTATACTGATCTTATTCACTTATTTATTTATCTTGCAGAAGACGGACGGGTAAAGTATAAAGTTAACTTTGAAGAAAAAGGCAGGAGCCTTGTATCAGGACATCACATTGCCCTCGACAGCCCACCTAAACTGGAGGAGCTGTATGTTGGCGCTCGAGTTGTTATTCAGTCTACGGATGACGAATTTAGCTTCCTGCCTGGTATTTTGGCCGAGCTCCCCAGCAGAAAGAATCGCTTAAGGTTTGGGTTTGAATGAGTGTTACTCAACATGTTTATCACCTGCACGCAGTTTTGATGCTTTAGAAATTTAATAATTTTTTTCAGAATTTCTCAAGGTAAACTTAAATGCATTAATGAGAGTTTTATTTTGATACATTTAAACTTCTCAGGTTCTTGATCTTTTTGGATGACCAGTCAGCAATCTACCTGAGTTTACCTTCACTTCACCTGGTTTGCAGACCATGTAAGTTTGGAAGGTCTTTTTTTTTTTTTTTTTTGGCATCACAATAAATAGACAAAGAAAGCTTGCTGTGCATTTTGGAGGATATACATTGATACAGTGCCTTGCAAAAGTATTAGGCCCCCTTGACCTTTTCAATCTTTTGCCACATTTCAGGCTTCAAACATAAAGATATAAAAATTTTAATTTTTTGTGAAGAATCAACAAGTGGGCACAATCGTGAAGTGGAATGAAATTTATTGGATGTGTCAAACTTTTTTAACAAATAAAAAACGGAAAATAGGGCGTGCAATATTATTCCCTTGCGTTAATACTTTGTAGCGCCGCCTTTTGCTGCAATTCCAGCTGCAAGTCTCTTGGGGTATGTCTCTATCAGTTTTGCACATGGAGAGACTGAAATTCTTGCCCACTGAAACTGCTCTAATGACATTTTCATATCCACAGACGCAGGTGATTCTGTGCTGCTTGTCCTATTGGACCTTACATCTGCTTTTGACACCATCGACCACAATATCCTCATTTCTAGCCTGGAGCAGTGGGTGGGCATCACAGGGTCAGCCCTTAAATGGTTTGGGTCCTACCTCTCTGACAGAACCTTCTGTGTCAATATCAAAGATTTTAGTTCGGCATCGACCGCACTCCAGTGGGGGGTACCGCAGGGGTCCATCCTCGGTCCCCTTCTCTTTTCTTTATACCTGCTGCCACTAGGTGCTATCTTCCGCAAACACGACATACCCTTTCATTTCTATGCCGATGATTGCCAAATTTACTTCCCCCTGAGGCACAGAGGCACACGCTCTATTCAGCCTCTTCTTGACTGCCTGGCTGACATCCGGGACTGGATGGCTTTAAACTTGTTAAGCTTCAATGAGAAGAAGTCTGAAGTCATGCTGTTCCATCCCAGTGGCTCACTCATGAACCATGACATTGACCTTTTCTCTCTAGCCCCGCTAGAGAAACAAAAGGTGACTAATCTGGGGGTGATAATGGACCCGTCCTTAAAACTCAACAGTCACGTAAACATGATGGTCAAATCCTGTTTTTTTCAGCTGAGACGGCTGTCTAAGCTGAAGCCTATACTCTCCAAAAAGAACCTCGAGACAGTGATCCACGCCTTCATAACATCTAGGCTTGATTACTGCAATTCACTTCTGTTTGGAATCAGTCAGTCCTCCATTGCTCGTCTACAACTGGTCCAAAATGCTGCAGCCCGATTTTTAACTGGTACAGGCTATAGAGAGCACATCACGCCAGTTTTGGCCTCCCTGCACTGGCTACCCATTCACCTTCGGATCCATTTCAAAATTCTCATGTATGTTTTTAAATCACTGAACAGTTCCACCCCGTCCTATCTCACTGATCTTCTGCAGCCATATGTCCCACCGCGCTCTCTGAGGTCAGCAGACCAGATGCTTCTCTCAGTCCCAGAAACCCGTCGTAAGCTCAGAGGTGACAGGGCTTTCTCTGTTGCAGGTCCACGACTGTGGAATGAGTTGCCACTGAGTGTCCGGCAGGCTCCCACACTCTCAGTCTTTAAGTCTCGCTTGAAGACCCACTTCTATTCGCTTGCCTTTAACACGGTGTGATTTGTTTTGGTCCGGTCTGTTCTCTACTCTGTTGGCCATTTTAGTTAGCTTCTGCTGCTATTTGTATCTGTATTTCTATTTTATGTTTTCCTGTCTGCTGTGCATGTTTGGTTCTTTTGTACAGCACTTTGGTTGGCCTTGTTGCTGTTTTAAGTGCTATATAAATAAATTGGTATGGTATGGTATTCTTTCTTGCAAAACAGCTCGAGCTCAGTGAGGTTGGATGGAGAGCGTTTGTGAACAGCAGTCTTCAGCTCTTTCCACAGATTCTCGATTGGATTCAGGACTTTGACTTGGCCATTCCAACACCTGGATACGTTTATTCGTGAACCATTCCTTTGTAAATTTGGCTTTATGTTTTGGATCATTGTCTTGTTGGAAGATAAATCTCCGTCCCAGTCTCAGGTCTCTTGCAGACTCAAACAGGTTTTCTTCCAGAATGGTCCTGTATTTGGCCCCATCCATCTTCCCATCAATTCTGACCATCTTCCCTGTCCCTGCTGACAAAAGCAGGCCCAAACCATGATGCTGCCATCACCATGTTTGACAGTGGGGATGGTGTGTTCAGGGTGATGAGCTGTGTTGCTTTTACGCCAAACATATCGTTTTGCAGCCAAACAGTTTGATTTTGGTTTCATGTGACCAGAGCACCTTCTTCCACATGTTTGGTGTCTCCCAGGTGCTTGTGGCAAACTTTAAACAACACTTTTTATGGATATCTTTGAGAAATGGCTTTCTTCTTGCCACTCTTCCATAAATGCCAGATTTGTGCAGTGTACGACTGATTGTTGTCCTATGGACAGACTCTCCCACCTCAGCTGTAGATCTCTGCAGTTCATCCAGAGTGATCATGGGCCTCTTGGCTGCATCTCTGATCAGTCTTCTTGTTCGAGATGAAAGTTTAGAGGGACGGCCGGGTCTTGGTAGATTTGCAGTGGTCTGATACTCCTTCCATTTCAATATGATTGCTTGCACAGTGCTCCTTGGGATGTTTAAAGCTTGGGAAATGTTTTTGTATCCAAATCCAGCTTTAAACTTCTCCACAACAGTATCTCGGACCTGCCTGGTGTGTTCCTTGGTCTTCATGATTTCATGATGCTCTCTGCACTTTGAACAGAACCCTGAGACTATCACAGAGCAGGTGCATTTATACAGAGACTTGATTACACACAGGTGGATTCTGTTTATCATCATCAGTCATTTGGGACAACATTGGATCATTCATAGATCCTCACTGAACTTCTGGAGTGTTTGCTGCACTGAAAGTAAAGGGGCCCAATAATGTTGCACGCCCCACTTTTCAGTTTTTTTATTTGTTAAAAAAGTTTGACGCATCCAATAAATGTCATTCTACTTAACGACTGTGTCCCACTTGTTGTTGATTCTTCGCAAAAAATTTAAATTTTATATCTTTGTTTGAAGCCTGAAATGTGGCAAAAGATTGAAAAGTTCAAGGGGGCCGAATACTTTTGCAAGGCACTGTATATGGTTCTCTGTGTAAATATTGGATACTAAAACATTTACATCACATCTGAATAGGTTGATATAGAGTTGTTTAACAATTGTTCAAAAGTAAATCAAAAAGGAGCTCTTAGTGAGATGTTCTTTTCATTTGTTGCATACATATTATTTATTTCTGTAACATTTTGAATGTACCTTTATGGTGTTCTATGCAGATTATTATTATTTTTTTTACCATTGGTACTCTGAGGAATCCTTATTTTTTACATATTTCCAGATGCACAAATGCTGCTTGTTTATATTTTCAGGTACACACCAAAAAATTAAATTGTTTTTTTATTTTATATTTTTGCACAGTGGACGATAATTTAGAGGACATCCCTGAAGGCACTCACAGGGGCTTTTTGAAACAGTATGTGAAGAACTGGCCATTTCCACATCTTACCCACTACAAGGTTGGGCAGATCATTAATGTAGAGGTGGAGGGAGCCCTCCAGAGGTGCACGGTAGATGCTGTTGACTGCAGCTTGATGCAGATTGTTTTTCGGGTCAGTATATCTTGTTGTTTTTTTGTTATTCAGTTTTTATGTGTTTGTCTTTTGTTTTGAAACTATGATTATTTAACCAGTTTGTAACATTACATTTAGGTCAATTCACCTAAAATGTAAATGAATTGCAATTCACAAAAGGGGGGAGGGGACAACAACTTGTGAATTATGATCATTTAAATTATGCCAACGTATCTCACAGCAGTGAGTACATCCTTCACAGTATTGACAAAAATCTTTTCATGGACAACACTGAAGATATGACACTTTGAAACAATATAAAGTCGTCAGTGTACATCTTATATAACAGTGTAAATTTGCTGTCTCCTCAAAATGTCAGCACATCCATTACTGTCTAAACTACTGGCAACAAAGTTGAGTACAGCCCTAAGAGAAAATGTCCAAATCGTGCTGAATTAGCCATTTTCCCTCCCAGGTGTCCTGTGACTCATTAGTGTTACAATGTCTCAAGTGTGAATGGGGAGCAGTTGTGTTAAATGTGGTATCATCTTCCTCACACTCTCATACTGGTCACTGGGAGTTCAACATTCATTCAACCTTTTATTTAGACAGGTTAATCCCATTGAGCCTCGGGGTCTCATTTACAAGAGGGACCTGATTTCTTAACAAAGAGTGATGACAACAGTGAATAACAACGACAACAATAGACGATCATAAAACAGGCATACAATTTTTATTTTTTTTTTACAAAACAAAACAAAAATGGCAACCAAAAGGACAATCCTACTTCAGTGGGACTGAGTGACATGAAGGGTTGATACAGGCACCAGTTTGCATGACCCACCTTTAATGATAATATTATTACTAATACATTTACATATATGTGAACGTATGACTGCCTGTTTCTCTAATGTTTAGGTCTCCTCACAAAAATGATCAATAATTTACCAAGATGGGTATGATAATTTATTATTGATAATTAGTGATTAAAACTCAAGTTCTCAGTTTGAATCTCTTTTAGGGGCTCTTTGTCTCTAAAATTACCCCTGGCTGTGACTGGGTGTGTGGACGTTTGTCTCTTTGTCTGTCCCTGTGATGGACTGGAGGCCTGTCCAGGATGTCCCAAAAGAAGCTGAGACATGCTCCAGACTCCACCGTGACCCTGATCAGGAACACTTATTGTATTTTTAAATGACTTGTGTCACATTAGTGCTGATCTTCAGATCTGCTGCATTTTTAACTAATCATCACATTTTTCACTCAAACAATTTACTTTTCACGTTCTTCATCATTGTTTCTTTCAAGACGTCCCCCATCAGAAAATGCCTCATGAAGAAAGACGGAGCGAACAGTCAGAGCTGCCTTTAACTCCGACATGTTTCTGCCAGGCGGGCAGTTACCATTAAAGCTACAGTGTTAGCTGGTGAAGTGTTGCTCCACATTGTGGCGTTTTGCTGTTGCCCCACAATTGAGACACGTGCACATTTGTCTTTCACAAGTGTTAAAAAACCTCTTCCTCACAGTCACAGAAAATATGGTTTTCTTACGCTTTTCTGCAACTTCCCCTCCACTCAGGGAGGTAAACAAAGCTTGTAGCTGTGCGTGATTATGAACTTTGACCCCAGACAAGGTCACTAATATGTACACAAAGAATTACTTGTAAAAACTTTAATCAATTATTTTAATTTCAAATTTACATCCATGCAAATGTTATAACTTAAATTTAAAAGCATGTAATTAATGACAATTAGGCGGTGCTCCTTGATGATGAGTGCTATTTTTAGAACGTGCCCCGTGGGCAACTCACGCGATCCCTGGGGGCGACCAGGTACCCACGGGCACCGTGTTGGTGACCCCTGCACTAGGCTCTAAGAAGATTGCCAACACCCTGAAACTGAGCTGTAGCACAGTAACCAAAACCAGTTATACAAAGAGGGCACCCCGCCTACCTAAGCCGTCTTTACCTACCCCCGTCTACAAAAATTACAGAAGAGATGAGCGCCCTGCCCTGCCAATACAAATGACCTATGGGAAACACTGAAGACCATACAGTGGTTTAACAGAACAGGCCTCGCCATGGTCGGCCAAACATGTTGAGTGCATGTTCTCAGCATCATATCCAGAGGTTGTCTTTTGAAAATAGATGTATGAGTGCTGCCAGCATTGCTGCACAAGTTGAAGGGGTGAGGGGTCAGCATGCCTGTGTTCAGGCAATACCGCCGTACACTGCATCAAACTGGTAATCCCAGAAGGAAGTCTCTTCTAAAGATGATGCTCAAGAAAACCCACAGTTTGCTGAAGACAAACAGACTGAGGACATGGATTACTGGAACCAGGTGCTGTGGTCTGATGAGACCAAGATCAGCCTATTTTGTTGTCAAACGTGTGGTGACAACCAGGTGAGGAGTACAAAGTGTGTGTTGCCTACAGTCAGGCATGGTGGTGGGAGTGTCATGGTTTGGAGCTGTGGGGAGCTACAGTTCACTGTGAGGGAACCATGAATTCCAACATGACATACTGAGGCAGAGCAAGATACTGTCCCTTTAGAAACTGGGCCACAGGGCAGTTTTCCAACATAATGACCCCAAACACAAGACGACCCCTGCCTTGCTAATGAAACTGAGGGTAAAGGTGCTGGGCTGGCCAAGCATGTCTCCAGACCTAAACCCTGTTCATTATCTGTGGGGTATCCTCAAACACTGAAGGTGGAGGAGCACAAAATCTCTTAATGCCCACCATCTCAATGATGTCATGGAGGAGTGGGAGGATTCCAGTGACAACCTGGGAAGCTCCATGCCCAACAGAGTTGAGACAGTACTGGAGAATAATGGTGGCCACTAAATATTGACACTTTGGGTACAATTTGGACATTTTCACACAGGGCTGTACTCAAAGGTTGAGTCAGGTCCTCTGGATGGATTGTTCTTTAGACATTAATTGATATGTATTGTGTTATTTTGGGGGGGACAGACAATTTTACACTGTTATATACGCTGTACACTAACTACATTGTATCAAAGTGTCATACCTTAAGTGTTGTCCCATGAAACGATATAATAATATACAAAAATATGAGGGGTGTACTCACTTTTGTGAGATACTGTATCTATATTAATTGTCATTTCATTAAAAAAAAAAAAAAACATATTTTTTGCCCAGACTTAATTAAAACTCATCAAAGTCAAAATTAGAATAGAGTTGTTTGTTTGATCAGTTTGAAAGACATTTTCAATATTTTGTTCATTGTACATTAAGTTGGAGAAAACAAGGTAAGTTACTTAGTGTTGTCAGTAGGTGGCGATATAGACAACATCACAGGGGCCATCAATTCAGTTCAGTTTTCAATTCAGTTTATTTATAAAGCACCAAGTCAAAATGATTTTAAACTGTAATAAGACCTAATTCTGAGTTGTAATTTTATTTATGCTTCATGTGATGTCTGGTTGTTGCACAGGGAAGTGGGCAGAAGGAATGGATCCACCGAGGCTCTGTTCGGCTGGAACACATGGCCAAGTTCCTGCAGGTTAAAGAAAAGGGAGGAGCCAAATCATAATTCTGACCCTCAATTCTCTTCATGATTGGAACAGAATGGCTATAAAGAACACAAATAAATGTGATTAGGGCGAAATGTATGCTGAACATACCACTTTTATTTTCTTAAAAAAAAAAAAAACAACCCACAGTTTCTTGTCAGCTCTTGGTAAAATTTCACCTGACTAAACAAAAAAAGTTTTGGTATGTTCTTTTCAACCAGCAGTAAGTAATTAGTGATTTGTCCACTCAATTTTATTGATTGTACAGATGTTCGGAGATGGTTACTTGGAGCATTGTCTCATTTTGTGCACAGAAAGCACCAAGAAATGTTTAAAAGTTATGAAAAAAACGACCGTAGTTCTTGTCTATTAATTAAATTGACAAGCTAAAGTGATTAAACGGAGGAGAGACATGTATTCTTGTTTTGTTTAGTAGTAAAATTTCCAACTCTTGAATTTATATTTCGTCTCACCTTCAGTTATGTCTTTTTATCTAAATTCTGCTTGTATGATGTCTTTGCAACTGTAAATTTGTGTAAAACAAACTCTTTGAACCCAGAAGCTGAACATGCTACTCCTTTGGTATTAGTTGAAATACTGTAGCTCATGTTGGTTTGCTTTCATTGATAGTAATATCTTTTTTCTATGCTTCATTTTTTCCTCTTTAGTAAGATTGTAAACTAATTAAGCATCTTTAAAACATGTATATACATTGTTCCATTTAGTCAAAACCCCTATGTAACTTTTTCACACATTTCTTTAAATGATTTAATTCATGTCGCTTTTCTTTTTGTAGTAAATCAAAAAATAAAGTTTCCCATTTGGTTTTTGTCTTTTAAAAGTAGCTTAATTTCCTGAGAAGTGTTGCAAGATGAAGTTTTTAAGTTTATTCAGTTTTGTCTGCTGTGTATTAAAAAAAATTCTGGTTCTAAATAGAAATTCAGTCCTGCCAGAGTCACAGAAAATCCAAGATTTCCTCTTATTTTTGCTCTCACTTTTAGACTTGGCTTTGCTCAAATCAGATGGTTGTACAAAACAACCCTCAGGAGAGAGGGGACATATTTTAGAAAATTTTCCCTGAATGAATCTTCCAAGTGATCAGTTCTATTTAATTCATTGCATGTGAATTTAGCTCGTAATGGAGGATCTCTTGCAGATTCTAAGCTAAAAACTGTTCTGATGAGAAATAAAACGAGAAAAAAGTTCTGTCATTTGGATTTAAAGCTAGAATTTGCCATGTCCTTGAAGGAATGCATATTGCCCGCCACTTTGATGGTTTGAAGTTTTAAACAAATATCTGATCTTTTTTCCAACTGTGTGTTGGGAGATGGAGCTCAGCTGCTGCCACGCCAGATTCAAGCTCAATACCAGTCACAATGGCTCAGTTACAGATGCATTGGCTAAGGTTGATTACCTGGTGATCACTTTCAATCAAGTTTACTTCAAATGTTTTTGAAAATGTACATTCAATTGTTTTCTGAGCATTTCATTAAAGTCTGGTTCAAGAAATATTTTGCTAACACAGGCAGTAACATTTTGGTGTGCCTTTCATGGCAGCACATGATTTCTTCACCCTGAAGAAATGACCATGGGACCAGAAATAACAAAAGTAAAGTTATAAAATGTAATTCTTATGTTTATCTGTTTTTAAATTGACATTTAGATTTTTCATGCATTACAAAATTACCAATTAGGAATGTCTTAATTCAGTTCAGTTTATTTATATAGCACCAAGTCACAACAGAAGTCATCTCAGGGCACAGAACAGAAACATTTATTAAAAAAAAAAACATTCTTTATTTGAGGTGCAGAGCACCTTCATTGCAGAACTCGTCTTTGAGCAAGCATGAAGGCGACTGGAAATCAAAGTTCGTGCTCAATCATCCAAGTACAAAATCCAATAATGCTTAGTCAGGTCTGTTTATTTTTTGTGGAAAGACGTTTCGCCCTCTATCCAGACTGGATAGTCTCCAAAGATTTAAAGAGTCACTGAGCTGTCGTGTCCTGCAGGTCTTATCTCGGACCCCAGGCCCTCCTCCAGCTCAGGAGGTTTCCAGCTCGGACTCCCTCATAAGAAGTAACTCTCAATAAATCAAGGAAACGTGAATTCAGTTTACCAATTGTATTAAATCAAGGCAGGAAAACGTCAGTTACAGCGAGCTCTAGACGGAAGGTTAAGCAGTGCGCTCCTTAAGTGGACCAACCTGTTTGCTGGAGAAAAGATGGTTTCTGGGGGCTGTCCTGTCCCCTGTTCACTCCTCCCAGGCAGGCAGCCACAGACAAATTGGTTAAAGACATCAAAGTTCATGCTCAATCATCCAGGTATAAAATCTGGTGCAAACTGTTTGGTCCACTTAAGGAGTGTACTGCTTAGTGGGGAAACCGTTTACTTGGGACTCCTCAGACTGATGAAGCCCTCTGGATAGAGAGCGAAACATCTTTCCACCAAAAAAAAAAAATGTCCAGATGACATGACTGAGCATTTCTGGGCAATAGTGGAAAGGGAAAACTCCCTCATGAGGAAGAAACCTTTAGCAGAACCAGGCTCAGGACAAACGGTCGTCTGCTTTGACCAGCTGGGTTTTGAGAGGAACAGGAAGGAGGAACAGATACACAATGGCAGGTTTAAGACACATGTTAAGATAGAAATAATGTCAAATGAAATGATTGAATTTTAACAATTCATTTTAGGAAATGTGGTCAATTTGTCTTCCAGTAGTCTAAGCCTATAACAAACCAACCCTAATTATAGGATTTATCAAAAGGAAAGTCTTGAGCCCAGTCTTAAAACCGGACAATGTGTCAGCCTTATGGACAGAAACTGGATGTTAGTTCCACAAGAGAGGAGCCTGATAACTGGGATTCCTCCCATTCTCCTCTTGGAAACTCTAGGAACCACAATACTTGCAGTCTGAGAGCAGACTTTTTATTATTATTATTTTTTTTACAGTAGCTTAACTTTTTCTAGCTTATTTTTTTTAGTTTAAAGCATATTTAAAAGGGCCCACTGATCCAAATCTCTATGATCAATATCCAACATCGAAAAAACTCAGCCAGTGAAAAATATTTAAAAGATCATACGATGATTACAAGATAGATGGTTTTACTAAAATCTAAAAATAGAAGACAACCATTAATTAAAGCAAGTGGTATCATCTGTCCCAAAGACCAAAACCATAAAGCTGGGTCTCTGTAGACAAAAAAATTAGATTTAAGACTAATTTCAATGGTTCACACTAAAAACAAATAATTCATTATGCAGTCAATGATAGAATATGATACCTTATTCCTGCTCGTCATTGGAAAATAAGTTTGGTTCACACAGATACAAGAGTCCTCTGGTCTCCACCTTATCTCCTAGTCTGCCTGCATTGTTGATTCTGCTGGTTCTCAGGATTCCCCGTTCCTTCTCTCCCAGTGTAAGCTCAGCACATGAAGGGGGTCCAGGCTGAAGGCCTACAATGGCAATCCAAACCAAGGCAAGTCGAGGTAGTCCAAGATTCATCTGTCTGGAGGTTTGGGCAGGGTTTGGTCCAACTTTGCAAATAACGTGTTATGTGTTGTATGTTCCCATACAATGGGGATATTGGTTCTCTGTGTTTAACCCAGGGCTATTCAACATAACTGCTCAGGGGGCACAGTTTCTGAAAGCAAACAGCTCGGGGGCTGGACATCCAGCAGTTAAAGTCATGTAAATAAACCAAAGTTTACAATGATCTGTTACCTTTTAAATGTGTTTATTTTATTGCATTGAATCATAAATTCAATAAACAGAACCCAAATCAAGACCCCCCCCCCCCCCCCCCAAAAAAAAAAGGTTGGCCAGATTGAGGTCACTCGCGGACTGGAAAAATCGCCTGTGGGCCGCCAGTTAAATAGCCCTGATTTAACCCATTGCAACTGAGATGCACCCAGTTGGAGCAGTGGGCAGCTATGTAGGCTACCTGGGGAGTGGTGCTTGGCTGTCTTGCTCAGAGACGTGGGGATGGCTGGGAATCGAGCCTGGGAATTTCTGGTCCCAGGTCAGCTGCCCTGCCTCTACCCCATCTTGGCCCCCAGAGGTAATTTTTTTTTTTTTCAATTCAACCTTTATTTAAACAGATAAGTCACATTGAGCCTTGAAGACTCATTTACAAGTGAGGCCTGTTTGGACAATTAAAAGTGGTGAAAAATGACACATAGAGTTTGGAGACAAAAAATTCCTAACACTCTTAATCTTTGGTTGAAGGTCAACAGCGTGATAATGAAAAAAACATCTTGCACATAAGCACATTATGATGCCGACAGTCTGCACTGCAAGGTAAATAACAAAGACAACTAAGAGTTATAGTTGATTGTGAGGACACGTGTTATAATTTATCCACTGAGTCGCACACAAAACAATACCTAAGCTATATTTTGATCATACATACTTTACAGATCAATTTGTGCAACAATTCCCATCTTTTCAGGGTTATAACCTCTACCATTAATGGGAAATAATTTGTTTGCTTTGTTTCCTAACCAAGTCAACAAAAAGTGTTGCGTGATGTACTAAAATGAAGACATGATGCAGCTTAGAAGCACTTATCCAATACAGAACCACCATTTTTTATTTTTCATGTCAGCTAAGGGAACAGTCTCAGATAGCCTGTGTTACAAAAGCAGCAACCTAACAAAATATACATAAAATAGTCAAACTCGTCTCCCTTTTTTCCTCATATTACTCAAAACATTTCACATTAATCAACTTTACATTAACATCCATAAGAGACGAAAAATTAATGCAGACAAAGAGCAACTTTACATAACTAAATAGAATTCAGAATTATTTTTATTCACATTAATCAACTTTACATTAGAATTCAGAATTATTTTTATTTCTGTTGAATGGTTATAAATATATGGCCACAACACGTGGGATCAAAGGCTATGAGAAATGTGACAAGTCGCTGTTTCACATCCTTTCACAGACAGATGCAACTCTCAGTTCACTTGTGACGAACCACCGTGGTGTAAGTGACATCCTGATCGCTTGCTTCACGCTGCTGAAAGAAAAGTAAACATTAACTCAATGACAAACAAAAGGACGTTCCTCCAACAAGGAGACATTTATCATATTTGACCATATTCGATCTTGATTCTTTGCAATTTGTAAATTCGGTGCAACTTCCAGTTAAACAATGAGCTTTAACATTCAGCACAATCCACGTTTAACCAAAGGCGCTTCTGAAAAATTAATGAATGAGAAATGGGGCGTTGTCATGTCTTAGTTACCCGTTGCAGACTTGTTTGCTTTGCTGGAACCACAGAGCTGTGCGTCACATCCACATCATGTTCAACTATCAGACCCTGCAGTTAAAAACAGTTACGAGGAATATATGTTTATTTTGTTAAGGAAAGAATGAAAAGTTGGATGTAACAGCTGGTTTCACAGTACCAGTATATATAGCACACTGGGTTTACCTGAGCTGATTTTTTTGTCTTGAAAGAAACTTCAGAGTATGTTACCGCCTCCTCAGTCTGTTAGAGAACACAACAAAGACCGGAGGACTTGAGCAAAGTTTGCTTAGTGCAACTTTAAATCTACACATCTTTAAAGTTAATGAATGTCACAAAACACACATTTGCTGGTGGAAATATTAATAATAATAAAAAAAAAAATGCTTAAGAGGGAATCAAGTTTTACAGTTTTTTTTTTGTTTTTTTGAAGGAAGCTGTTTGTGCAACATTTCCCATAAGTCTTGTTAAGTTTAATTTAGCATCACTTACCAACACTGAAGTAGTTGAAACTGCTTTGTCATGCTCTGTTTTAAAAAAAAACTGGTGGTTATATCCAGCACTTTGACAATGTCAACCAGAAAAGTAAACAAAATGTAAACATATTAACAACCATCAAAGTTCCTCAATAATCCAGGTTAAAAAAAAGCCAACAAAGTTAATGTCAGGGGAAATTTGGTAAATATTTATCACTAAGTAATGTTAAATTAATGTGTGTGAGTTGAAAGAGGAGCCTGCAGGCGCACCTGACGCCTCCCAGTCTGAGCTGGGAAGCCCAGGTCGTCGTGACCAGTACTAGCTGGTATGCGTGTATTAAAAATAATTCTGGCACATTGTCCGGTGCAGATCCTCGTGACTGGGTTTCAACTGTGCAAGCCTGTGTGACCTGCTTTTGTAAGGGCAGAGTGGCTGAGTGCTTAGAGCAGTCATCCTCCAATGCAAGAGTTGGGGGTTCGATTCCACCAGCAGTCACATATCGAAGTGTCCCAAGACACTGAACCCCTCATTGCCTCCGATGTGTGTCCCACCGGTGTATGAATGTGATAAAGCTCTGATTACTCTTTGTATCGCTATAGTAGAGTGCTGTGTGAATGGAAAAATGAGGGCACAGATTGTAGTATAAAGAGCTTTGAGTATACAGTATATCATCATAAGATAGAAAAGTGCTATATAAGTACAGTCCATTTACCGTTTACCATCTGTCCTTGCAAGTTTATACCCTCTGGTATCAGATGCTGTGCATCTGGAAGGATTTTTACTGAGACTTTTTTAGTTTTGGACATTTGTTATGATGCGTAACCATGGAAACAAGGCCGTTTTCTACAACCAACAGCAGCTGATTAACATCTCAAAAGCTCAAATAATATCTCAACACAGCACCAAATCTCAAATGAGTTGAATGGATGTTCTGTGGATGCATTCTCATCTACCTGCCAGCTGTGCTTGAGTGCCTGACCACTGAGATCTTGGAACTAGCAGGAAACACGGCTCATGACAGCGGAAGGACAGGATCGTCCCTCGGTACCTACAGTTGGCTGTCCGCAGCGACGAGGAGCTCGGCAGACTGCTGGGAGGAGCGGCCATTGCTCTGGGAGGAGTTCTGTCTGGCATTCTGGTGGTTCTACAGCCCAGGGGAACCGAAAGGCCAGCCGAGTCTGGGTGGACGGATTGGACGGCATCTGAAGCCAGTTTCTTAGGATCCACTGTGGGATGGATCTTTACAAGAGATCCTTCCTGCCTACAGTCATCAGTATCTATAACATCTCTTAATGAAATGAGGATAACAAGTTACTACAACAAATAATTTCCCTCTGGGATTAATAAAGTATTTTTGAATTTGAATTTGAAAGTAAACTCGATTAAAAATATTTTGTCATCATTTGTTGCTCCGTTGCAGTAAGTCAGATAACGAGAACATTTTTCTTTCCAACAGTTAAGTCAGGTCCTCTAGACGGTTTCTTTTTGTTGAAACGTTTAGAATTTCATCCATAATGTTAAATGGACTGCACTTGATCTTTCTATCTTATCAAGATGAGCTCTTTACGCTACAATCTGTGCCCTCATTTACCCATTCATACAGCACTTTACTAGATCTATACAGAGAATAATCTGTGAATTATCACCGATGGGACACACATTGAAGGCAATGAGAGGTTCAGTGTCTTGCCCAGGCAACATGTAACTGCTTGTGGAATGAAATCCCCCCAGCTCTTGCATTGGTGGATGACTGCTCTATCAGCCACAGCCGCCCCATAAAGGCAAAAAAAAAAAAAAAAAACTAGTTCCATCCAGAGGATCTGATGTAACTTTGTTGGATAACAAACAGGTTTCATATGAAGCTAGAGTTAAGACTTACTGCATTTCAGTATAAACCAGACAAACAAGACCACGATCATGATCAAAATCAGCAAACTCAGAGGGATGATGAGGATCTTTATGTCGAAAGAACTGTAGCACACAGATTTCGTAAATCAATACAAATTAAAGTGACATCGTGTTTTTAACATGTCAAAATATTTAAAATATCTGTTTAACTTGAGTACAGTCTGACCATTGTTCAAAAAGTGCAGAAAATGAAGTTTTTGACCTGTGTTTCTTTTCAACTGTGTAACGTGGTCCAGCTGTTGTGAAAGTTTTGATTGTTTCTACAAGGGAAAAACATTTTTTTTTTACTAAAGTAAAAAAAAACGTGACTTGACAAATGAAGAACTAGCGGTATTGTAGGTAGGATAAGACCCCATGATTAGCAAAAACTGACACACTGTCAATACCAGTAGCAAGGTTAGAAGCACTGATTTGACCAAAAACCAGTGCAGTTTGTTTTTGTTTGAGCATTTCCATGGAGAAAAAGTTATCAGTGAAAAAATATGAACGGTCATAGAATAATTCTAAAATATTTATTTTTTTGTTGTGATACTTTTAAACAAAGGTAAAACTTTAAGTATGGCCTTTTCAACTTAAGCAAAACAAATAATAATAATAAAAAAAAAAACATTAGCTTAAAAAAGTCATTTGTAAATGACCTAATGTATATAATTTTTAAACTGTTATTTGATCATTCAGATAAAAGTTGACGTAACACAGCTGCTAATGCTACCTGATTTATTGAAGGGTTACAAGCTAATGATTGTCCTGAAGTCACTTGGGCTAATACACACAGTTCTTCATAATTTGAAGAACAAAAAGAGTCAGAAATCTCTTACCTTTAGGTTTTTCAGTAACAGTTAGGTGTACTGGCATCTGAAAGTCTCCTTTGGCACAGTAATACCAACCACTGCTCTCTGGACTCAGTTCACTCAGAGTCACAGTGAATCTGTTATCACCTCTCTTGTTCAGGGTTACTCTGGTTCCATCTATTATTCTGGATCCTTCAGTCACACAGCTGCTTTTCAGTTTACACCATTTCATCTGTCCATGGGTTGTGTAGTGACAATCTATAGTGATATTTTTTCCAATCAATCCTGTCACTGTCTGATTATCCACATACAGACTGGGTGTACCTTGATGGGAAAAATAATATATCCACATAATTAAAGACCGAACTTATCAGCGTTTGGATAATTTTCCTGATAAAAACTGACATTCTTACATTGAAAATGGCCTCAACAAGTTAAGTACAAGCAAACAGACACAATAATCAGAAAGTTCAGCGCTGACCTGCATGAAGCCATACTCTGAATAATGATGAGTAATGAATAATCCTCTCTGCATTAAATCCACAGCTTTGCTACAGCCAGTTAATGTCGGTGAGAATTAACAAAATGTAACAGCTCTTACAAACAATATAGTAGCAAAAAGCTAACCTTGTAAAAAAAAAATAAAAAAATTACAAACTTATATTTGTCTTATTAAAAAAAGCTTTAAAATCTGCATTAAAAGCTGCTTACCTGTGGTAACAGACAGGTGAAAATAACACCCATGATCGGCACCGCCATCAATCTCCACAGCACACCAGTAATAAGTGTTTTGAGATGTCAGCTGTTTTATGGTCACAGTGAAGATTGATTGACTTTTATCATCAGAGATTGAATATTTATTTGAATCCCTTTGTGAGTTTGTTTTAACTGTATACGAGCAGGAAGACCAATAATTTCCCTCACATAAATATTTCACATGGTTTCTGTATTGTTGACTGTAAATCCAGGGGATAGAGACTGAAGCTCCAGCCTTCATTGATACTTCATTGACCGTACATAGGCTGTAAACACCTGTGAAAAGAGCACATTGTTTCAGTATTACAGTTAAGGTTGATGAGGTGCATTTTGTTACATTTTACACATTTGTAGACGTTTTTCTAAAACATAAATCAGAACACTTGTTTGCACAAAAAAGAAAAATGAAAACTAATATCCACAGACATAAATGTCACAGAGGCAACAAAGTACCTAAATATGATGAAAACAATGCAACCAACCTGTTATCAATGTTAGAGTGATGGGAATGCTGAGAGGAGCGGCCATATTGATGTGAGAGCAGTCACAAGAAGAACTGAGGCACTGCAAAACTTTCCACTTTTACATCGTATGCTAATTGTAAGATGTCAACATGTCGCTTGTTGCGTAAAAGGTGACTTCCTAATTTACTTGAATCTAAATTCCTCTTTATGTCGTCTTCACTTGTGCAAAGTCCAATTTAACAAACCACACATTGAACTTCACAAAAATCTTATGTAAAAAACGACTTTAACTAAATCTGCATTTAGAAAATAAAACAGGAAAAAAGTGGTAAATGCATCATATGACAGACATTTTGAAACAAGGTAGAATTTCCGTTGATGCTTTTAGTAAAAAAAAAAAAAAAAAAAGGAGGATTTTTTCTCAGAACTTGAATTCAACCTATTCTTTTTCATCTTCTTTTGACTTTTCTTTTTCAGGTGTTGCTACAGCGATCACTGTATGTAACTTGTATGTCACATCGAGGATGACTCAAGTCATCCTCCATCTCACTCTGTCCTCACTCCAACTACCTCCATGTCCTCTCTAACTGCATCCATATACACTACATTGACAAAAGTATTCACTCACCTGCCTTGACTCACATATGAGATTAAGTGACACCCCATTCCTAATCCATAGGGTTCAATATGACGATGGTCCACTCTTTGCAGCTAGAACAGCTTCAGCTCTTCTGGGAAAGCTGTCCACAGGTTTAGGAGTGTGTTTATGGGGATTTTTGACCATTCTTCCAGAAGCGCATTTGTGAGGTCACATATACTGATGTTGGACGAGAAGGCCTGGCTCTCAGTCTCCACGCTAATTCATCCCAAAGGTGTTCTATCGGGTTGAGGTCAGGACTCAGTGCAGGCCAGTCAAGTTCATCCCCACCAGACTCTGCCATCCATGTCTTTATGGACCTTGCTTTGTGCACTGGTGCACAGTCATGTTGGAAGAGGAAGAGGCCAGCTCCAAACTGTTCCCACAAAGTTGGGAGCATGGAATTGTCCAAAATGTCTTGGTATGCTGAAGCAGTCAGAGTTCCATTCACTGGAACTAAGGGGCCAAGCCCAGCTCCGGAAAAACAACCCCACACCTTAATCCCCCTCCACCAAACTTTACACTTGACACAATGCAGTCAGACAAGTACTGTTCTACTGGCAACTGCCAAACCCAGACTCATCCATCAGATTGCCAGATGGAGAAGCGTGATTCATCACTCCAGAGAACACACCTCCACTGCTCTAGAGTCCAGTGGCGGGATGCTTCACACCACTGCATCCAACGCTTTGCATTTCACTTGGTGATGTATGGCTTGGATGCAACTGCTCGACCATGGAAACCCATTCCATGAAGCTCTCTGTGCACTGTTCTTGAGCTAATCTGAAGGCCACATGAAGTTTGGAGGTCTGTAGTTATAGACTCTGTAGAAAGTTGGCGACCTCTTCGCACTATGAACTTCAGCATCCTCTGACCCTGCTCCGTCAGTTTACGTGACCTACCACTTTGTGGCTGAGTTGCTGTCGTTCCCAAACACTTCCATTTTCTTATAACACAGCTGACAGTTGACTGTGGAATATTTAGGAGCGAGGAAATTTTACGACTGGATTTGTTACATAGGTGGCATCCTATCAGTTCCACGCTGGAATTCACTGAGCTCCCGAGAGCAACCCATTCTTTCACAAATGTTTGTAAAAACAGTCTGCATGTCTAGGTGCTTCATTTTATACACCTGTGGTCATGAAAGTGATTGGAACACCTGATTCCGATAATTTGGATGGGTGAGCATTTGGCAATGTAGTATATCTTCTCTTTGGCCTTCCTCTTTGTCTTTTTCCTGGCAGCTGCACTAACATCCTTCTACCAATACACCCGCTGTACCTCCTCTGGACATGTCCAAACCATCTCAGTCTGGCCTCTCTAACTTTATATCCCAGTTGTTCAACCTGTGAATGTTATGTACAAAGTATGCCGAAATGCCGAAAAAACCAAAGGGATGCTTTTTTCAAATAGGAAGTTGGTCCCAGCAGTTCTTCCTCCGATTTTATCCTCAAATGGTGTCCCCATTGAGTTTGTTGATTCCTATAAATATTTGGGTATCTTGGTCGACTCACATCTTTCTTTTAAGCTCCATGTGGAAAACTTGGTAAAGAAACTGAAAGTTAAACTGGGTTTCTTTTTCAGAAACAGATCCTGTCTAACCCTGAATGCTAGAAAACGCCTTGTATCTGTGACTTTCCTTCCCTCAATTGATTTTGGTGACATTATTTACATGAACGCTCCTACAAGAACCCTGCAGATGTTGGATGCTGTCTATCATGGTGCACTAAGATTCATAACTGGCTGTGATTATCGTACCCACCACTGCACCCTGTATTCATTGGTTAACTGGACATCATTAACTTCACGCAGACTCTCTCACTGGTACATTTTCATCTTTAAATCACTTCTTGGTCTACTGCCTTCATACATCTCCTCCTACATGTCTCTGCGTGAGTGCAGCTACGGAGTGCGCTCTCAGGACATTATTACCTGCAGTGTTCCCTCAGTGAGGACTGAACTAGGCAAAAGGGCCTTCTCCTACTCCGCTCCTGTCTCCTGGAATATCTTACAAAAAGATTTGAAGCTCTCGATCTTGACCTCTCTAAGTGGCTTTAAGAATCTGTTGGACTCCTGGCAGGGACCAATGCAGACATGTTCCTGTTTTTAGTTTTATACATTTGTCTTGGAATCTAGCTGTTTTTTTTTTGTTTTGTTACCTTTTTCCTTTTAGCCATCCTATTTGTTAAAAAAAAAAAAAAACTGTAGTATGAGTTTTTATAACTGCTTATTGTTGTTGCTGTTGTCCATTGTTGTCATCTTTCTTTGTTGAAATCAGGTCTCTCTTGTAAATGAGTCCTCGAGGCTCAATGGGATTTACCTGTATAAATAAAGGTTGATTGATGTTGTTATAGCTGCTTAGCTGAAGATCCTTCAGAGAGTGGTGAGTACGGCAGAGAAAAATATTGGGACTTTTCTTCTTTCCATTCCAAATATCAAATGCAAATGCTATCTGATCAGAACAAATGATATCATTAGAGATTCCACACATCATGAACATTCACACTTCTTAACTTTGGTAGGAGGTTTCACAGTGTGAGGCGCAGAACAGATAGACTGAAACAGTTAGATCCCTCAGGACATTAGACTATTGAACTCTAAAGAAAATATAATTAAATGTTCACATACAAATTGAAATGGCATAAAAGTAATGCTGGAACAATATTGATTGATTTTAATGTTTTCATTTTAGTTTATTTACTTAATTACTTTTTCAATTGATTTGTAAACAACCTAAATTTCTGCAAAACTTGCTAAATCAAAATAATCTTTTTTTTACTATAAAGTAACACACATTTTTATAGTGTTTTATTATTATTATTATAAATAATAATTGATAATAAAAATAATATTTTATTTATAAAGCCCTTTAAAACAACAACAGCTGCAACAAAGTGCTGCACTTATAAAATCAAGAACATTTAAACACAAAAATAAAACAGCAGTTAAAATATTAAGACCAATAAAAACAATAAAAACAGTAAAAACAGTTCAGAACAAATTCGGTCTGTGCTAAAAGCCAGGGAGTAAAAATGTGTTTTTAAAAGTTTTAAAAATGGACAGTGAAGAACAGTGACAGGGCTCGTCTGATGGGAAGAGGGAGATTGTTTCACAGTCTTGGAGCAGCAACAGAAAAAGCTCTGTCCCCTCTGAGCCTCCGTTTGGACCTCAGCACCTCCAGGAGCAGCTGATCAGCTGATCTGAGGCACAGAGCAGGAGAGTATGGGTGAAGCAGCTCAGAGAAGTGGGGCAAGACCATTTAAACTTCTAAAAACAAATAAAAGAATCTTAAAATGAACTCCAAAATGAACAGGAAGCCAGTGGAGTGAAGCCAAAGTGGGGGAGATGTGCTCCCTCTTTTGAACTCCAGTTAGAAGCCGAGCAGCAGCGTTCTGGACCAACTGGAAGCGTTGGAGGGAGGACTGGCTGACTCCAAGGTAAAGAGCATTACAGTAATCCAGCCAAGATTTGATGAAGGCATGGAATATGGTTTCCAGCTGCTGCTGTGTAAAGATGGACTTTACCTTAGCCAGCTATCTGAGGTGATAAAAACTGGCCTTGACCACCGCTCCAATCTGAGAATCTAATTTAAAATCACTGTCCATTTTAAAACCCAAGTTAGAAACATTTTCTTTACTACATGTGGTGCCAGAAGGCCCAGATCAACAGGGCAAGGTTCACAAGAGCCACTAGGACCAAACACCATCACTTCTGTTTTCTTTTCATTGAAATGTAAGAAGTTTAAAGACATCCAGGCTTTGATGTCTTCAAGACACAACAGAAGCAGCCTAACTGAGGGGGCATCTTTCTTTTTTAGTGGCATATACACTAGATCTGACTATCATCAGCATAACAGTGAAAAAAGATACCATGCTTTCGGAGGATTGATCCCAACAGAAGTAGGTACAGGGAGAAGAGCAGGGGACCTAAAATAGAGCCCTGTGGAACCGCAAAACACAGAGGAACAGTGGAGGATTCAGAACCAGCTATGTTGACACACATAGTTCTGTCTGCCAGATAGGACCCAAACCAGCTCAGTGCAGTACCACAGATAACCACTTGGTGCTGTAAGTGTGATAGTAAAATGTTGTGGTTCATTGTGTCAAAGGCAGCGGTTAGGTCGAGCAGGACAAGAACCACATGTTCACCAGAATCATTGGCCATAAAAATATCATTTAAAACTCTGAATAGAGCTGATTCTGTGCTGTGTCGAGTTTTGAAGCCAGACTGAAAAATCTCCAGGATATTGTGCTCATCCAGAAAACTTTTTTACCTGATAATATACCATTTTTTCTAAAATGTTTTAAATAAAAGGCAGCTTGAAAATGGGCCTAAAATTAGCCAAGACACTTTGGTCTAGGCTAGGCTTTTTAAGCAGGTATGCTACCACAGTATGTTTAGAACTTATTGGGACAACACCTGAGGACAGACTATTGATAACAGCAAGGACCACTTGCCTGATGCTGGAAAACACCTCTTTTAAAAGAC
>NC_056498.1:64744545-64753417 GCF_014905685.2 Nematolebias whitei | reverse complement strand
GCACTCTCATACACACACACACACACACACACACACACACACACACAATTTTTTAAATATTCAAATTCCTTTATATTCAAATATTTTGATGGATACTGATTTGAAATTGATTATCTAAACTATTTCCAAATAAGACAATAGGTTAAACAAATGTATTTTACAATAGTGAAGTATATTTTGTCCTAAGAAAATATGGATATAATCATTAGTTTTCATCTGTGAATCACTTTTATTGTGGTCAAACATAAAATTAACACAAAAGAAAACAAAAGAGCACCTCACTATCTTTTATTTTTATTTTTATCTACCTTGTAATTTATATTCTATTGTATTTTGACTATTTCTATTCTATGTAAAGTGGTGCAGAAAGGTGTTTATCTATTTACTATTAAACTTGTTGAAAATTTTACTTGATTTTAAGTAGAAATGTTAAAATTTGATCCTTAGTGACAGATTTGATATCTTGATAACTGAATAAACAGATCCATGTAAACACAGACAGTCAGTTTTATTCTATCACAACTCCACGACTGGGAAACTAAAAAGAAGGCAGCTAAAGGAATAATTAATATCAGTTTCGTCCTTGTTTAATGTGAAGCTAAATGTAAATAACTGCTTTGCAAAACATTTTGTTATTGGTGTTTTAGGGCAGGGGGTTAAGAGCTGATGCTTTAGCTGTAAAGGACTATTTAAGGTAACGCACCATTTTACTTGAAGGGGACACAACAAGCAGAAGTAATCCGTGTCTGCACACTGATTGAATCCTTTACTGAAACGTCCATGTTCAAGATCGTTTTTCACAATTTTATAGTAATTTAACACAACATCTATAAATGTTTGTCCTGCACCAAAAACTATTACCTCAGCTCTTCTGAGCTCTTTTCCTCTTTCCATCACGAGCTATTCTTATTGTCACATTTAATTAGAAGCCAGTCATTAACAAATTGCTCAACAGTTTTCAGATCTTTATTTATTTACTAGAAAAATCAACCCGTCTTTTTTTACCAGCCTGAGTTTGGTGAGGACTGGATGTTCCCTCAGCGAGTTGTTGACAACATACTGCAGCACAGGATCAGCACTTCCTTTACCGTGGCTTTTCCCAACAAAGGCAGACTTTCCCACATCTGACCAACACAAAATCAAAGAGCAGAGATCGTAGAAACATATCTAGAGACATTTTGGACAAATATGTATGCTTTAGTTGTTGCTTACCTGTGAATATTACAGCCAGTCCAACACAGAAAACTATTTTAATGTCTGCAGACATTCTGTTGGAGTTTGGGACGTCTCACAGCTCAGACTCTGTCAGCTGTTTTTGTACTTTGCCATCTGTGTTTGTTCTGGTTGAACTTTTAATCTGACCTATTGATTTTTCAGAGGAATGGCAAAACTTTAAGTTTCTTGCAGCTTTAAATGATTTAGGAAAACTGAATAATAACCACTGAGCAACCTTAGATTAACAGCAATAAAATATATATATTTTTTTGTAAATATAATTTAAAGAATGGGCTCATTGTCTATTTGTCGAAGCTCCATCTGCAAGAAAATAAATGAAAAATAGCAATCTAGATGGGCACGCTTTGTTCATTTTACCTACATTTGTTGCTCTTGATGGTATAAATACTTAGATCTCTCTACATTAACATATTTTTTGCTTAAAAGTGAAGTTTTAAAAATTTAGTTTACTCTGAAAGTGACATGTTTGCATTTTAACTTAAATATCCAGCTGCTTGATCAGTCTTACATTGGGGAAACTAAAGTCACATGCCAAATGGATGGTCCAGCACAAAAGAGCAACATAATCAAGTCAAGTCAAGTCTGATTTATTTATATAGCACATTTAAAACAGGAACTGTTACCAAAGTACTTAACAAAAAAGATCACGGCATCAAATAAAAACAAGATATAATTACAGTGTCAATCAGAAAACAATGAAATACTAAATCAGATCACACTGTGTTAAATTCCAATGAGTGCAGGTGCGTTTAGATTTATCTACCTGGATTATTGAGCATGCATCAGCTGCTTAAAATGATTAAATCAGCTGCAACTAAAACCCAGAGATAAGCAAAGTGACCTAACAAAAGCAGTATTTGGAAAAAAGATGTTACATTTTCAGTAGTGTAAATGTATTAGTTATTCAAAAAAACATTATTCTATTTAAATAAAAAGCGAGTACCTGTGCACCCATTAGGCATTATCTTGAGACGAATGTCATAATATTGCAAACAATGCCCACACTTTAAAAGCAATCTGACAGAATGACAATTCAAATGTGTTCTTAAAACAAAACACATTTTGCATTTATTTTATTTTTTTTCAAGAAAGTTAGAAGGATTTAAATTACTTTACACTTTACAGTCCACCACATCATAGAATTGTTTGTACTGCTTTAAAAACGGGGATGCTGCCCTCTGGTGGTACAATGATGAAAATTATTTTTATTTCATGTACTCTACTTAATTGATGCTCTTTGTTACATTTTCATTGATTCAATGATTTTGTGTAAAATTTCAGCCTTTATTTTTAATATATTACATGAGGACATAAACATACAGCACTGTAGTTTTGATTCACCTACTATTTCCCTACATTTTGCTTCTGCAGAGTTAGACTTTGTTGTGATTTTTTACAGTGGTCTACAACAGGTTTTTCAAGCTCTGTGAGAGTATTTGAAGATTCAAGAAAATTTGTTGTCCATCCTAAAACAAAAGTAAATACAGAATAACAGCCTTAACGAGTGAACACTAACAAGTGCACATCACTGTGGCTTTTCTGAGCAGTTTGATTGCATCTGGGAAGATGTTTCATTTCTTTGCACAACGACAACTTTTCTCATTTTTAGTGTTCTTGTATCCGGCTCTAATTAGCGCGGGAAAATTTCCTTTTACTGAACCATTAAACACCCCATTAAACATAGACATAGAAAGGCACAGCATTAGTTACGCCTAACAATTTAAAATTGAACTTTCTATAACTTACCACATTAAAAATTATTTATCCTATTTGTGTGTGTTAAATGAAGGCTCCAAAGAATAAATAAAATTATAATTCAATTTTTTTACATTGCCAAATTGCATGGAAATACGGTTTGTAAAATACTTTGCATCATTGAGTCAAACAGATGCAGATGATGTGATCAAACGTTAAATTAATAGCAGCAGCTGTGATGAAAGCCTCAATGAAGCACCATCAGGGACAATACACTCCCCACATATTCTAATACATACATACCATTTAATCTTGACTTATTTTTCCTTTTACAATGACATTTTACTTTAACAACATCCATAAAGGCTGAAATATATATTTACTCTGCAACATATAAAATCAAAAGTTACAGCTATTATTGCCTTTTAGTTTTTTATGACAAATACAGAGAGCTTTAAAATGTAATTTGAGTCACTTCAAACGTTTATTTCCATGTGTATTAGTTGTTTGGCAGCCTACCTCACTGCAATGTACAAGTTATTAGATATTGTCAGGTTGACCTCACAGCCTACAAAAAGTACACTTTCATCATTTCACCAAACCAGATCACAACGTTTGGCCCTACAGAAACAATTCTTAGGACACTTCAAAATAAGCAGCAAATTTTAAAGTCAATAAAATAAAGCAGGATATTTATTTAACCAAGGTAAAACTGTTCCCAATTAGACCGAAGTTGACAAAAATCAGAGAACATATCCAAAGTTTTGTCACGATGTGCCTGTAGTACTGTAAAGGTACATTTAGACAAGTGGCGTATGCAGCATTTCCAAGTATAGCACATACCCTTCCACTGAATAGTTTGGACACATCCACCCACTGTCATTTTAAATGGGTCTTACGGTGAAGGTTGCCATGTTAGGAGAAGGTGATATGACATACTTCTCTGCAGTAATTAGAAGAGTCTGTCAGGAAGAGGGCACAGACGAAACAAATCTGATGAAACACGAGAACAGTCCTGAACTTTTTGAGTGCTGGAACTCTGTTTTTCCCAAACTTTACCTTTGATAACTGTTTATGTTGTTGCATATTCATTTTTTTTAAGTCATAAAAAGACAAGTAAAGTTTATTCAACTCATTTTTGTGCTCAGCTATTTACAGTATTACATCAAAATGAACTGTGTTAATGTGTTACGATGGAGATGATAGATAGACAGACAGACAGACAGACAGACAGACAGACAGACAGATAGTACTCTAGATACTTTTTTGTCACCAAGTGGAAATTTGTCTTAGACATTGTGCACTAAACAAAGCTTCTTCCACAATTAAATACACTACAAACAATAAAAGCATGTGATCACCACAATAAAACAAAATAAAAACACATATTGCACATTCTCACTGACATTCCAGCAAGTAAACGAAGCATGCCAGAGCATCAGCAGCATGACAAAGGACTATATGTGTTTTTTTATGGAACAATCTGATTGATGTAGGGACAATTTAATGTTTAAATCTGTTAAGTCTGCAAGCAGGGATTCTAAACCTAAAAGAGGAATTAAGGTTCATGTGAGCAAGGACTGGATGATTCGGAAGATTTGCAGAAATTGCTCCTTTGAATTTTCAAGTGTGAAACTTTCTTTGAGCATTTATCTGGATTATTTAACGTTTAACGAGCCATTGTTTCGTTGAGCAAGGCTTGGCGGGGTGTTTTGTACAACCCCCACTTTTAGATCTTCTCTTCTTGTAACTTCAGAGCAGGAGCGCGGGGAAGACGGCATAGCCAGGAATGTTCAAAAAGGGGTTTTGGGGATGTGAGTGGGATGCAGAGCCTCTCTGAGGACACCGAGCTTCCTCTGTCTATTCCCTAATTACAAATGTGCAGAGACAAACAAAAACATGCCGGCAACGAGAACGCATCACTTAAATGAGCCGTGACGCAAGCTGTCTCTAAAAAAAATATGTTTGAGTTGTGGCGAGGAAAGGAAGACGCCTGAAAGTGTGCACACGGCTCTGTGGAAGTCCTCTTGATGAAAATGAGACGCCGTGTTTCTTCTCCAGCATCCTCTCCCTCTCTCCCCTCTGTCTCCTGCAGCTTCAGGCCTCTGCTTACGTGATGCTAATTGTTTCTGCTACTTGTGCCAAGTACCTACTCTTCCCCAGCACATTCTACAGACAGGCCCTGGTCCCTCGGCTGCTTTTTGTGTCTGTTTAAGGAGTAAAAAAAAATGTGCACTGCCATCTGTGGTGGGCACGCTACTGTTCTACCCCCCCTCCTCCCGGCTGTGACTGTCACAGTGCCACAATGATGCACATTCACGTACTCTCTCAGAGGAAGGAGAAGAACAAAAAAAAAAAAAAAAAAAAGACACTATGTGGTATAAGCAAGAAAACAAAACTGACATATACAACTGCTAATATGAAACAAAATAATTCAAGAGGTTCTTGTTTTGATGTGTAGAGCATGTGGGGAGCAGAACGGTGTACATTTGAGACATGTTTTAAAAGTTTACATAGCACGCAGAAAATAAATGAGGGTATTTTGTTGTTTTAAAACTGGGTCTAGTGGTAGCTTAGATAATTCCAAGTGGGATACTTTGGAAAGCTTATGAAGAATTCATATTTTACCTGGTGTTTCGCTTTTTGAACAGACTCACTTTGGAGAACTGGAGTTCATTTTCTAAACTCACAAACAGCACAAGCAAGGCCAAAACCAGAATCCACTGCTGTCTCTGTGCATATCTGAGCAACTTGTGTCAATTTTTTGTATCACACATTTCATTTAATAAACTTCATGGCTATTTTACAAGTGGAAAAGGCAGCAGCATGCTAGCTACTGCAGAAAGTAACTTTATCCAGTGCAGCCTGGGGCACTATTTTGGGAAGATTATATAAATTTATCACAGTTGCAGTAGGTTGGAACCCAGCAAGGCAAACACATGGTACTTTAAAATTTAAACTAAAAGTAAAACTTTAACTAAAATTAAACAAAAGGTTGCCGTGGCAGTAAACAATCAGATTCTCTGGAGACACAAAGAAGCCAATATTTTGTGGCACAGAACTCAATGAAGCACTGTGAGTGGTGAGACAGTGACTGAATATATAGGACAGAGGTAATTACAAAAGTGAAGGCACCTGAGTAGATTGCTGACTGGAAACAGGTGAATGTGGCAGCCTGACTGGAAACCACTGAGGAGCAGACTGAGGAGGAGTAAGTGACGGCACATGGAAAACACTGATCTGGAGAGAACAAAACTAAATACTAGAACCCAAGGGTGGGAAGAACACACATAGGCAGCTGTGGCTGAGTGGTTAGAGCAGTCATCCTCCAACGCAAGAGTTGGAGGTTCGATTTCACCAGCAGTCACATGCCGAAGTGTCCCTGAGCAAGACAGTGAACCCCTCATTGCCTCTGATGTCAAGTCACATTTATTTATATAGCACATTTAAAACAGTAACTGTTATCAAAGTGCTTACCAAAAAAAGATCACAGCATCAAATATTAATAACAACATATTACAGCAACATGAATAAAAGCATAAAAACACGAAATATAATGAGAAACAATGAAATACTAAATCAAATCACCCTGCGTTAAATGTCAGGGAGTAAAAGCAAAATGGATGAACACAATCATCAACAACGAAATACCAAATGAGATCACACTGTGTTAAATGCCAATGAGTACAGATGTGTTTTGAGGAGAGATTTAAAAGTAGAGACTGAGGTGGCCTGTCAAATGTTGATGGGCAGATTGTTCCAGAGTTTAGGGCCCACGACTGAAAACGCCCGATCTCCTCTGAGCTTCAGTCTGGTTTTTGGTACGGCCAAAAGCAGCTGGTCTGATGATCTCAAGGCCCGAGAAGGAGTATAAGGATGAAGGAGGTCGGAGAGGTATGAGGGTGCAAGGCCATTAACACACTTAAATGTCAGCAGAAGAATCTTAAAATCAACTCTGACACGCACAGGAAGCCAGTGAAGAGAGGACAGAACTGGAATAATGTGGATGTGTGTCCCATCGGTGTACGAATGTGATAAATCTCTGATTATTCTTTGTATAGATACAGTAGAGTGCTGTATGAATGGGTAAATTAGGGCACAGACTCTGTTGTAAAGAGCTTTGAGTGTCTTCATAAGACAGAAAGGCACTATATAAGTACAGTCCATGACCTGACTGAACTTTATTGGATTTTTTTTTAACCTGGATTATTGAGCATGAACTTTGATACAGTCCATTTACTTTTTAACACAGATCCAGGTGGTTGTAAAATAGCATTAAAATAGCATTTTTGAGACCGTAGTTGTTGATTGATGACAACTGTCCACTATGGTCTTATTCAGACTTGTCATTAGTTCATCAATCCGTCTGAATCAAACTTTTTTTAAAATTTTTTGGCTCCAAACCTGTGGTCATTCAAAGAACTAGCTATCAAGAAATGAATCACAATCTTTCTACACAGCCCAACTTAACAAGACAAGAGTTGCCCCTTTAAAAAAAAAAAAAAAAAGAGATTTTCAAGCATTAAAGAAAATTGAAAAACTCTTGACAAAAGTCTGCCACATATCAGAACCTCATTTTCGTGCCTAATTTTGACCAGCAAGTGGCAGTGTTGTTTAGCAAATCTGCACTCTTTTCATTTCCAAACTAAACCCAGTCTTCAGGCCTTCACTCCTCTGTTGGGGCTGTAATATCACTTCCCTCTTATTGAGCTGACCTGTGACACCATCAGAGGGTTGTACGGGTGCAGCATATTGACATGCCTGTAAGGCCACATGGCTGTTACATCATCCACGTATTCATCACCGGGAGACGGTTTCTCCTGCACTTCAAACAACCGGAGTCAGCTTGGCAACGTCTCAGCAGTCAGAGGAGCACGCATGAATATTAAGTGATGCTAATCACAACGGAGAGACCAGCGTGGAGACAGCTGACAGACAGTTCTCAGCATTCAATTGACGTCCTCAGATTTGTCCTCTGTTTGACGGCACCGTCTCCAAACATGACAAGTCTGTTTAAAGCTCAAGCACACACACCGGCGTGCACAGCTAGACATGAACTGACGCTCGTTTTACTCAAACTGGGCCACTGTCTGTGTGTGGGTATAGCAAGACTCAGACCACTACTTTTTAACCATACACAAACTCATAACTCAACAACAAAACTAAAAAGATGATTTAGACCACTCCGACAGTTGCTAAATGTAAATGAGGATGCGACAAAATATTCTCAAGAACTGTTTTTCAATCATCAAATCTGGATTTGCTGCATCTGTATTAAGCTACAATGTGTTCCGGATCCGACTGCGAGGATAAGCCCTTCACTTCATTATCATCCTCTCTTTGTGTATCCGAGCCAAGCAGAACAAAGCAGTGGATCAGCCTCAGCGGGGAGTAAAAATAAATAAATAAGAATGAATGGCAGGTGTGGTTGTTTGACTTTCAAATCGCCCAGGCATCTATTCTATTAACCTGCCGTGTAAATAAATACAGAATTCAATTTCCATGGAGTCACGCAATAAGTTGACAGTCCTCAAAAAGATCAAACGGTGCTCGTGAGCCACGCTCGGAAAAAAAGAAAAAAGAAAAGAAAAAACCTTGGGTGTGTGAAAGGTGTTGACACCTTGAGCAACCCACAAAAAGAGACAAATGTCACATCCTCAGACACAATTACTGAGTGAACCCTTGCTTTCCGAGCAGCACTTCTTCCAGCTTCATATGGAGGAGCTCCTCCAACTAGGGATGCACGATATTATCGCCATGGTATCGGTATCGGCCAATATTAGCGATAAAGTTAAATATCGGACATCGGTCATTCCATCAAAATAACTCACTGATATAAAAGGCGCTATATATATCTATATCTATATCTATCTATCTATCTATCTATCTATCTATCTATCTATCTATCTATCTATCTATCTATCTATCTATCTATCTATCT
>NC_056498.1:64742835-64744445 GCF_014905685.2 Nematolebias whitei | reverse complement strand
ATTTAATCTCCTGGCTTTTGCTTCTTGAACTTACAAACATTTTTTTTCTCGAGTGTACCTTTTTAGGTGAGTAGCCAGAGCTTTGAGGCATTGTTTAGCAGTCTCTGCAAGGGTCACCAACCTTTTTGAGACTGAGAGCTACTTCAGTGGGACCAAATAACACGAAGGGCTGATTGTATGATACAAACAAATTTGCACAGCTCACATTTAATTATAGTATTAATAATAATACATTTACATACATGTGAATATATGACTGCCTGATCACATCTTAATGTCAAGAACTCCCCACAATGATTAGCAGCAAGGATTTAGCATGGCAAACGCTAATTGTTGTTTGTAACACTTCACAAGAGCTCTAACTCTTGTAGATACAAAATAACAGTAATGTAATATAAAATACAAAACTGATGTTTTTAAATGAATCATGTCACATAATGATCCTCAGATCTGCAGCATTTTTAATTAATCATCACATCTTTTACTTTTTTAAAAGAAATTTATTTTTCACATATTTCATCACTGCTTCTTTCAAGACCTCCCCATCAGAAAACGCCTCATGAAAAATGTCTGCTGGTTGCTCAAAGCTACCTTTAACTCTGACATTCTTCTGCCTTTTGTGAGTTACCAGGGGGGTAGTTACCGTTGAAGCTAATGTGTTAGCTGGTGAAGTGTCGCTCCATGTTGTGGTGTTTTGCTGTTGCCACATCCCACAAATGAGACACTGACACATTTGTCTTTCACAACTGTAAAAAGACCTCTTCCTCCCAATCACTGAACATGTGTTTTATTACGTTTCTGCTATTTTGCCCTCGGGGAGGTAAAACTAGCTTACTATTGAGGCCTTGAAGGCCAAAGAAGAGCACATTAAACAGAAACTAACAACGTGTCTAGATCAGACCACACTTCAGCAAGTGTTGGACTGTACAGATCAGGCACGCTTAGCACAGCATGTCAAGTCCAAGACTCGACAACAAAACAAGTTTAATGTACTAATAGCTCATCAACACCATCACTATTCCAATAACAACACATTCAGTGTAGGACAACACTCCAGTAGTCAATTACATGTCAGGGAGACAGAAAAGTGGGTGAAGAATTTATCTGACAGACAGCTCACCCAGCTGGAAACAGAGATTCTTGCCAGGGGACTGAACTTTGCAGTTGCACCAAGTACAATCCCTCTGGTGGAGATGATCACAGCTACTGAGTCAGCCATCCGCAACAACAAAATTAAAGAGGCTGAAGCAGAACAGCTCAGAATCAAAGTTTCATCCTGCCTCAGCAATGCCAAACCACCACCTTCCAACATCAGTAGAGAGGAGAGGGACGCACTCACCACTCTTAGCAAGGACAAAAACATCATCATTCTCCCAGCAGACAAAGGAAGGTGCACAGTGATTTTGAACCAGAAAGACTATCATGAGAAAGTTATGACACTCCTTAGTGACGTAAACACTTATGAACCTCTGAAAAGAGATCCAGGAAGTGGTTACAAGAAGAAATTGATAGATTGCCTGAAAATTTTGGAGCAGCTGCTCTAGGACAAGGCTATTGACCGTATTCTGTACCACAGACTGTACCCAGGGGAGGCCACACCTAGTCTGTAT
>NC_056498.1:64736907-64742735 GCF_014905685.2 Nematolebias whitei | reverse complement strand
TATATATATACACACACATACATATATATATATATACACATCTGCAATATTGCGTGGACATCGGGGGAAGTTCCCCTGGATTGGCAGACCGGGGTGGTGGTCCCCCTATTCAAAAGGGGGGACCGTAGTGTGTTCCAACTACAGGGGGATCACGCTCTTAAGCCTCCCTGGTAAGGTCTATTCGGGGGTTCTGGAGAGGAGGTTCCGTCGGATAGTCGAACCTCGGATTCAGGAGGAGCAGTGCGGTTTTCGTCCTGTTCGTGGAACACTGGACCAGCTCTACACTCTCAGCAGGGTCCTGGAGGGTGCGTGGGAGTTTGCCCAACCGGTCTACTTGTGCTTTGTGGACTTGGAGAAGGCGTTCGACCGCGTCCCTCGGGGAACCCTGTGGGGGGTACTCTGGGAGTATGGGGTACTGGGCCCTTTGATACGGGCTGTTAGGTCCCCAAAGTGCTTTACACTACAATCTGTGCCCTCATTTACCTCCACACACACATTCATACAGAACTCTACTAGAGCTCTACAAAGACTAATCAGTACTTTATCACATTCATACACTGATGAGACACACATTGGAGGCAATGAGGGGTTCAGTGTCTTGCACAAGGACACTTTAGCACGTGACTGCTGGTGAAAACGAACCCCCAACTCTTGCATTGGAGGACAACTGCTCTAACAACATATTTTTGGTAACATAAAAAAAATAAACGACCATCTTTCTGTGGCAGGTGCAAATAAATGGTGGTGACATACTTTTAAAAAATGCTGGTGCGTCAGTAATCGGGAAGTGACGGCCTGTACCTGCTCTTTGGTCGTGAGCGACGTCTTCCCGGGAAAAGTTTTGCTGCAGCCAATGGACTTGGGAAGCTGTCTGGGTTTTACCGCTTCAAACTCAATCCCTCGACACAAGTCATACAGCCACTGGCTGCAAAACAAAAACATTTTAAAGGTTTCATAAAGATTAAAGAAAAACATCTCGAGTTGATCACTTTGAGCACTGAAGGTCCTGACAGCAACATACGTACATGACCCAAAATGTCAAACAAACTGGAGAAAACTTAATGATGCGTATGAACCGTGGATTATTATGGGGTTAATAATTAATCAGATGCATGGCTGCACTTATTTAACCTGTTGCAGTAAATAACACAGAATTAAAACAGTACCTGAGAATGCTTCAGCTACATTGCCACTATTTCTTAGTAGCCAGTAAACATGTTCTCTCTTAAAATTGAACCAATTCAAAACATTGTAGTCACTATTCATGTTGCGAACACACAGAGTTGAAAAATAGAGCCTAGTCGCAAAACTATAATTATCCTCCATGCAGGAGTTTGCTCAGCTAGTCATCCTGTGTATTTTCTCACCCTGTTTTTTCTCCAAAGTGATGTCCCAGTTCAGCCTGAGAGAATCGAGTGAGGTCTCCCATGTTCTCTACTCCCAGAGCTTGTGTGATTGACACCCCCAGCTTACCTCCAAGGTTACGACTGCGCAGGAGAAATAAATCCTACATGACTATTACACTCCTCCATCAGGACATCACTGTAATTTGTGCAAGCTAAAATCTGCGAGGCAAAGTGACGTTAAACTCACATTTTGCTTATGGGCAGAGAGTTGAAAAGCTCAGCCACAGAGTCCAAAGGTAGAATGGTTTGTCTGTTAGGTTTGTTCAGACCACAGGCCAGTTTTGCCAACACCTTGAAAAGTACACAGTAAGGTTTTCAGCTCCAGCAGCAGATACTGTTCTTGCACCAAACGTATGTGAAAGTTCTTCCTACTTTATTGTGCGATATCCCTGCTGAGCAGCGGAAACCTGTGTGTTTCTCCACAGCCGCTCTCATTTCTTCAACAATGAGCGCTCCCACGGTGAGCTGCAGCTCTGCTGAACTCTGCTCCTCTAAAGAGGCAGGAAATGATGACAACCACTGCTGAAGACCTCTGAACCTCTTTTCCTCTGACACATAAAATATTGTTTTGTTAGATGAACCCTATCAGGTTTAGCAGCTGAAACACTTTAATAGTTGATTAGTGGAAGTTGGATATGAGCCTACCTTTATCCAAGACTGAATCTTCACATGAACTGGAATCATCTGGGGAGGATGGTTCCACTCTGCTGTGTGGATAACCCTGAATGTAGGTGGTTTTGAGCAAACTGGAATCTATCGGTTTGCCAGCCATGTTTTTCAGCCGCTGCTGGACTGTAGCTGTCAGATCCATGTAGGCCTCATCAATGCTGGCCCTCTCAATCACAGCGTAACGAGACATCACTTCAATCACCTCCACGCTTGCTTCTCTGTAACTGCAGAAAAGTTGAATGAGAGAACAATAAATGCATCATGATGATTCGCTATTAATCCAGCCAATAAAAAGTTGAATTTTAGGGTGGATATTAACTGCGCTTACACTGTCAGGTCTGCCTTGCCATGAGACTCGCGCACTCGGGCCACCTGGAGATCTGAGCACAGCTTCTTTGCATCGTCCACCATCATGTTCCTGGTGACACCGTGGGCCCTGGCCTCATAGCTCACAGCTATGATACTAAACGGAGGACGTTATTTTATCAAGAACAATTTCAACACGTGATTATCATGTGAAATAAACATGTCATCTGTATAAAGAAATGTGGTTTAAGTCTGAGTAGAGTAAGATACAAACAGAGAAAACAGTTCAAATGATCAGTCCATATTTTAAAAAAAGCTGAATGGATCCAAAGTGTGTTGGAGAAAAAAAAAAGTGTTTATGGTGTGAATTAAAAATATACACATACAGTACATGTAAAAAAAAAATTTGAATGTCCTGAAAAAGAACAATATTTTCTGAAAGTCAAACATTGATTGACCCAGATAATGAAAACCTAACAATGATGGAACTTCATAATAATAATCTAAATTTCTGAGACACTGAGTTTTGGGTTTTCATTCACTTGTAAGCCATAATCATCAAAATTACAAGAAATCAAGGCTTGCAATATATCCTACATTTTTGGAGATGTACCTGTAGGCACTCTTAGTTGTATTAGTTGGTTATATCATTGTGTGCACTGGTAAATGGGATGAAGATTTAAAACACAATTCAGCAGATTAACAAAATAAGGATGAACAAAAAAAATAATAATAATCTAAAACTAGACTAAGAAGTGAGGTGACACAAGGATGGTCCAAAACTCACTTTACATCACCATCACTTCATTATTTATGCAACTGAACATGCTTTTCCATGTGTAATAACTTGAGCTTGTATGATATTATTTGCTTGTCAGTTGTGTTTCATTGCACAGTTCTTATTAAACTACACGAAGCGAACTGAATGACAGCCATGGCCGATTAATAGTAAAAACAGAACTTCTGGTATTTCTAAGCTACCCAAAGACAGCTTTTATAGAATAAAAAATTAAACTGTTTCTCTGTGTGGGAAACTCACCCGCCTCCTTTCCACGTCTTGTACTGTGCCACCACACAGGGAGTGTTTTCCAGAGCGGGGTTTAGCCTCTGCTCCACCTGCACGTAAAAGCAGTCCATGTCCACTAACGCCACCACTCGTTCCCTCCCGTACGCCATCAAAAATATCTAAATAGTACGTTTCTTAAAAAGCAAATAATAAAATGAGCCCGCTGACTAACGCTAGGGACGTACTATACGTTTAGGTCAAAGAAAGCGCCCAAGTTTGTGCTCTGACGCTTAGTATTTCGCGCAAAAATTTCATGATCGCATAAAAACGTCATCATCAGTGGACAACAGTTTCTGTGGCGACAGGGTTAGCCCCCATTAAACGCCGGCGTATGTAGCGGTGCTCAGAGAAGGCGGGGTTTGCCTATAACAAATGCCTTTTCATAAGTGGGCAAAAGTGCCATTGGAAGTCAAAATGTGTTTTTAAATGTATGAATGGAATCAGTAAATGTTGTGAATAAAATCAGTAAATGTATGAATAAAATCAGTAAATGCTGTGAATAAAATCAGTAAATGTTGTAAATAAATCAGTAAATGCTGTGAATAAAATCAGTAAATGTATGAATAAAATCAGTAAATGCTGTGAATAAAATCAGTAAATGTTGTAAATAAATCAGTAAATGTTGTGAATAAAATCAGTAAATGTTGTAAATAAATCAGTAAATGTTGTGAATAAAATCAGTAAATGTTGTGAATAAAATCAGTAAATGTGTTAGATATGATACATTTCTGGCTGTGCCAACTAATGTTTCTCAGTTAGTTAGTTAGTTAGTTAGTTAGTTAGTTAGTTAGTTAGTTAGTTAGTTAATTAGTTAGTTAGTTAGTTAGTTAGTTGCTTGATTGGTTGGTCAATTAATTAGTTAATTAGATGGGTTTTTTGTTTGTTTTAATTATTTCTCAACTGACCATTTTACAGTTGCTTTTGCGCTTCTGAAAAATTGGATACCACATGCTCAAAAAGGTTCAGAGCTATTTTCTGTATTCAAGATTGGTGTTCAGCCTGTGTTTTAGTCCTGTACACCTGCTTTTATTGACTTTTATAATCAAATGTCAACAGTTATTTCCAAAAGAGGGAGGAACATAGTGACATAAGAGTGGAGGAATGACTGCACAGGTACTGTAGACTACATTCTGTGTAGAAGAGGAAACCTGAGGGAGATTGGGGACTGTAAGGTTGTGGCAGAGGAGAGCGTGGCCAGCCAGCATCAGATGGTTGTGTGTAGAATGTCTGTTGTGAAGTAGAGAGAAAAAGAGTAAAATAAGAGAAGAAGATCAAATGGAGGAAGCTGATGATGGGAGTTCAGAGAGGAGCTGTTAATGGCTCTGGGTGGTAAGAGAGAGCTTCCAGATGACTGGGCTACTACAGCAATGGTAATTAGACAGACTAGTAGGAAGGTACCCGTCCAGGGTGTACCCCGCCCCTCGCACAGTGATTGCTGGACATGGGCACCAGCGACCCCCGTGACCCAAAATGGAATAAACGGGTAAAGATAATGGATGAATGGATGGATGGATGGATAGTAGGAAGGTACTACTGTACTTGGTGTGTCATCTGGACGGAGAAAAGATGATAAGGAAACCTGGTGGTGGAATAGTGAAGTGCAGGAAGCTATTCAAAGAAAGAGGTTAGCTAGAAGACAATGAGAGGACTGAAGAGAGGAGACAGGAATATAAGGAGATGCAATGCAGAGCAAAGGGGGTGGTAGCCAGGGGTGAAAGTCAACCGGTGTTATGCCGAGAATTGCATGCCCTGTCGTGGGAACCCAATTGCCAAAAAAATGCATCTCTAGCTAACTTAGAGAAATAAAGAATAAAGAATGAAATAACCTGTTCTACATTATTGTATATGTCCTCTGAGCTAATGGTATGAGTTTAATATCAGTATGACAATATTTGGGGAAAATAGACAGAAGTTGCAGATATCAGCAGACTGTATTTGCTTTGCCAAAAAATACATCCCCTTGGATTAGACAGGTAAGGGTGATATCAAATTTTCTACATAATGATACATATGCCTTCCATCTGTGCTATCATGCTGTAATATAATTAACTTGCAGCTGCATGATAATAAAAAGCTTGCAGAATTGTTCATTATTTTTAAAGGTTACTCCCCACCTCCCCTAGTTTTAATATATTGTATAATTTATGTATTATGAGTTTTTAGAACTACTGATAACTGAAACATTGGACCGTTTTTATTTCAGTTAATCTTCCAAAAAAAAAACTTTTTTCAAGCACGTTCCCGCAACAGGGCATGCGTTTCTTGGCATAACAGTTTTATGGCAAGAAATGCATGCCTGATGTGTGTGTATATATATATATATATATATATTTTAAAGATTAACTGAAATAAAAACAGTCCAAAGTTTCAGTAATATTGTT
>NC_056498.1:64735340-64736807 GCF_014905685.2 Nematolebias whitei | reverse complement strand
AGAGGATCGAGGGTCAATTCATCTCACAAGACCCTCGGAGCATGTGGAGGGGCATTAAGTGCATAACAGATTATAAAGGAAGGAGTGAACAATGCCCCAAAGACCCATCTCTGCCTGATGCCCTCAACAAGTTCTATGCACGCTTTGAAGACCCGAACAGACCACCCAGCACCAGACTCACCTCACCACCGGATGAAGAGCATCTCAGCGTGACCTCAGCAGAAGTAAGGAGTACCTTCAGGAGGATTAATCCGCACAAAGCAACTGGCCCAGACAACATCCCCGGAAAAGTGTTGAAGGAATGTGCTGATCAGCTCTGTGAGGTGCTGGCAGACATCTTTAACACCTCACTTACCCTGGAGACAGTTCCCACCTGCCTGAAGACTGCCACCATCATCCCAGTCCCAAAAAGCTCTACAGTGACTGGTCTGAATGACTATCGGCCAGTGGCCCTCACCCCGATAGTCGCTAAATGCTTCGAAAAACTGGTCATGACTCACATCAAAACAACCATCAACATCAACGAGGACCCTCATCAGTACGCATACCGTGAGAACCGATCAACAGAGGATGCAATCTCCTCTGTGGTCCACACTGCACTCAACCACCTGGAGCAGAAAAACTCTTACGTCCGTATGCTCTTTGTGGACTTCACATCCGCCTTCAACACCATGATCCCCCAAACCCTGATGGACAAACTATCCACACTAGGACTAAGCCCCTCCATCTGCAACTGGGTACTAGACTTTTTAACAAACAGACCACAGTTAGTGAGGATCCACAACCTCTCCTCCTCCACCATAACCCTCAGCACTGGCTCTCCTCAGGGATGTGTGTTGAGCCCCCTCCTGTTTACTCTGCTCACGTATGATTGTGCAGCTACCCATCCAGGCTGTCACATTGTAAAGTTTGCAGATGATACAGCGGTGGTGGGATGCATCACAAACAATGATGAGTCCAGCTACAGGCAAGAGGTGGAACACCTGGAGAGCTGGTGCAGAGAGAATAACCTTCACATCAATGTGAAGAAGACAAAGGAGATGATTGTGGACTTCAGAAGGAACAAAAACATCTACACCCCCCTGAACATAAGAGGATCTGCGGTGGAAGTGGTCTCCAGCTACAAGTACTTGGGTGTACACATGAATGACAACCTCAGCTGGAGCAACAACACCACCAGCCTGATCAAGAAAGCTCATCAGAGACTCTACTTCCTCAGACGGCTGAGACGAGCTGGTCTGGGAAGCTCAGTCCTCACCTCCTTCTACAGGTGTGCAGTGGAGAGCATCCTGTGCTCCAGCATCAACGTGTGGCATGGAGGCTGCACAGCTGCAGAAAGAAAAGCTTTGCAGAGAGTGGTGAAGGCTGCACAGAAATCTGTTGGAATCAGCCTCCCCACCATCACAGACATCTACACCTCCAGATGCAGGAAGAGGGCCACCTGCATCATGAAGGACCCCACTCACC
>NC_056498.1:64728957-64735240 GCF_014905685.2 Nematolebias whitei | reverse complement strand
GGATCTGCTTAATTTATCTCTAATGAATGGTTACATACCACAGAGCTTTAAGATTACTGTAATTAAACTTTTACTTAAGAAACATAACCTTGACTCAGGAATCCCAGCCAACTATAGACCTATATCTAATCTAACTTTCATCTCAAAAATTCTAGAGAAAATAGTTGCAGGTCAGTTGCATGATCATCTGCAAAGAAATAATCTGTTTGAAGAGTTTCAGTCGGGTTTAGAGCTCATCATAGCACTGAATCTGCACTGGTGAAATTTACTAATGATATTATCATGGCCTCTGACAGTGGGCAGGTGTCTGCACTGGTCCTGTGCTGCATTTGATACAGGTGATCACAATATTCTATTAGAGAGACTTGAATCTGATATTGGAATTACAGGAACAACTCTAAATTGGTTTAAATCATATTTATCTGATAGATTTCAATTTGTAAATGTAAATAATGAACCTTCATGATGTTGCTGCTGATCTGTTTCATGTTGCTGCTGATCTGTTTCAATGTTGATGTGTTCATGCGTGCACAGACTCATGTTCATGTTTGTGCTGATGTTCAATGTTTTATGTTATGAGTGCTTAGTGTATATTTAGTTGATGTTTTTCTTAGTTCATATCTTAGATGTTATTACTGTTTTTCATATACATTTTATTGTTGGATGTAACTGGGACCCTGTGTACATAATTTCGCTCCACCACATGTACCACATGAGGTGCGAATGACAATAAAGAAACTCTGACTCTGACTCTGACTTCATCATACACCAAAGTTAGTTATGGAGTTCCTCAAGGTTCAGTGCTTGGAACAGTACTCTTTACCTTATATAGGCTTCCATTAGGTAAAGTTATTAAACAGCATGAGATAAATTTTCATTGTTATGCTGATGATACACAGTTATACTTGTCCATGATATCCAATGAATCCAATCAGTTACTTAGATTACAAGCATGTCTTAAACACATAAAAACCTCCATGACCCTACATTTTCTGCTTTTGAACACAGGCAAGACTGGGGTTTTAGTTTTTGGACCTGAGCATCTTAGGAACATTTTTTTCAGTTTTTCACCCTCCTTAGATGGCATTAATCTGGCCTCCAGTTCTAATGTTAAAAATCTTGGTGTTATTTTTGATCAGGACATGTCTTTTATCCCAAACGTTACTAGAACTGCCTTCTTCCACCTTCGTAATATCACTAAAATTAGAAACATCTTATCTAAAAATGATGCAGAAAAACTGGTTGATGCATTTGTCACATCTAGACTGGACTATCGCAATGGTTTGTGGGTTCAAACACGTTTTGGTCAGATCATGATATGCTCAAGATGAGAGTCTGTGATGGAGGTAAATTCAAAGCAATCTATTCCTCAGATAAATGGTGTTGAATTATTTTTATGTATATGAATGTTTCTGTTCAGTGCCCTGAGATGACTTCTGTTGCGACTTGGTGCTATATAAATAAACTGAATTGAATTGAATGGATTTTTTTCTGGTTAGGGATTTATGAGTCTAACAATTTCAAGGTAGAAACTGTTCCTCAGTCTAGTGGTTCTACACTTAATGTTCCTCAACCTCCTTCCTGAGGGGAGCGGGGTAAAAAGTTTATGTGCTGCGTGAGTGGGGTCCTTCATGATGCAGGTGGCTCTTTCCTGCATCTGGAGGTGTAGATGTCTGTGATGGTGGGGAGGCTGACTCCAACAGTCTTTAGTCTTTATCAGATTTAGATAATCTTTAGATTGTTAGATTTAGAACCTCCTCAAGTCCCCTTGTGCTTGATCCTCAGTTGTGGAAGCATGCTGCCACGTCAGCCTTTATGCTTTGTTTAAATAAAGTTACATTTTGTTTTTATTTGAACTTCATAAGTCTGTCTGCATTCTTGGGTTCTGAATACCTGAATCCAACACATTTTATTGGTCAGTCTTCCTTTTAAGTGTTACAATTTAAACTATGCATTTTAAACTCACTGAATTATTATTATTGTTATTATTATTACTGTCGGTCATTCAGAAACAATTATCACAGATATCAGGATATAGTGCTTATGGTTGTTGTTTAGGCTTTACGTCCAGCATGCACACTTTTGTACATCTTAACCACTCTTTTAAAAAATGCTCAGCTAAGTGTGAACGTGTGTGGGTGGGGGTGGAGGGGTGGGGGTGGGGGTGTTAACGAGTTGATGGTAAATGGCTTCCGCTTGCAACTTTTAGATTTTTACAAGGATATTAAACTTATGCCGACAAAAAAAAAAAAAAAATCTTCACTGTGGCTTTAATCAGGTTGCAGATTTTTCTATATTCGTTAGAATAACTTGTCACAATTTTTTTTTTTACTGAGCTAAAGTGACATCAAAATCTCAAACTGTCTCCCTACAAAATTATACATTAATAATACCTCTGCACATTTCTTAACAGATAAAAACATCTTCCAATGACGTTTCAGGATTCAAATGAGATTAAGAGGTTTTTTGTAATGTTTCGTTTATACAAGCCAATATTATTGACCAAGGTAACACAAATAAACTCTTATGATCAAATTTCCAACCACAAATATAATTCTGCCTCATTTCTAAAGTTTTATACTGTCAACAGGGCCACCCTTCTAGTACTTTTATGTGCTCCTACATAGTTTTCTCAAAGGTTAAATGTAGGGAGAGAGAACAAGTTGTTGGCATGATTACAAACAGCAACTTGGAAAAAAAATTAGGGCGGAAACATTTAGCTTATAAATACAAATGACCCACTGCGAACCTACAATAATCTGATATCTGCAAATGAGGAAGTGAAGTCAGTGCAGCTGTGCACCGGTTCTTGTTTCTGCTCTTTCATCAGTATGGCTGTTCTTCTGAGGATTCTTATTATCCTAACATTCATAACAGGTTAGTAACATTTCATTACATTGTAATTTCAAACGTGATATATAAACATCATAGACAGTAACTGTATTAGTGAAGTTTTGTGCTTAATTTTCACAGGAATTCCCAGCATCGAAACGATCAGAAAAGTTTCTGTGAAGGCTGGAGCTCCAGTCACTATTCCCTGTCTCTATGAATCAAAATACAGAAACCATGATAAATATTTATGCAAAGGATATACATGGGATTACTGCTCATATGAAATAAAAACAAACAAACAAAAAAAATCACATAAGTATTCCATTTCTGAGGACAAAAAACAAACAATCTTTACTGTGACTATGACAGAGCTGGCTGATAAAAACACTTATTACTGGTGCGCTGTGGAGATTCATAATGGTCTTGATGTCAAACAGTACTTTTACCTTGAAGATAACGGAGGTAAGACGATTATTTGTAATAAAAAACTGTGGCTAATACTATTTATTTATAAGAAACATAGACAAGGCAGGAAAATATATATTGTACTGTAATCTAAAATGATTGCCAGCAAAACCTGCTGAAAACTGTGAAGTGAGAAGGTGTTCCAAGGGCCAAATGATTAAAACAAAAAACACTGATCAAAGTGTTCCATATAAAAGAAACATTTATTTTATCATTTTACGGTCAAATTCGATGTGAGTTTTGTAATCACTGATGGCTGTCCACAATTTTATGTTCTGCATTATTTGTTTCCACTCAGGTCCACCCAGTCTGTATGTGGATAACCAGATGGTGACAGGATTTATTGGAGAAAAGATCACCATAAACTGTCATTACACAACCCATGGACAGATGAAATGGTGTAAACTGAAAAGCAGCTGTGTGACTGAAGGATCTGGAATAATAGATGGAACCAGAGTAACCCTGAACAATGGAGGTGATAAGAGATTCACTGTGACTCTGAGTGGACTGAGTCCAGAGAGCAGTGGTTGGTATTACTGTGCCAAAGGAGACTTTCAGATGCCAGTACACCTAACTGTTACTGAAAAACCTAAAGGTAAGAGATTACAGATTCTTTGTGTGTATTAAGTAGTTTGATCCAAAGCTGGTGCTGGTCTTTATTCAGGTTGTTATCAATCATTGTCTTAGATTTAAAATATTCTGTCGATCACAGTGGCCTAAAATTATTGATTTGGTGTACAGTCATCTGGGGCCTTTCTGGTTAGACTTTAAATGTTCTCTCTCTGCATACTGTGTATTTTCTCAAAGTACTCTGGTTTCCACCCAATCATCAAAACGATCATTGTTAGAACAAGTGGTCACTCTGAACTATCCCTCGGTGTATAATTCCTCTAACAGGTCTCTCTTGAAAATGAATCATTGTGACTAAATGAGACTAACCTGTATAAATATTGAATGAATGGTTGTTTGTCTCTATGCGGCCCTGTGAAGGACTTGCAACCCGTCCAGGACGTACCCCACCCCTAGCACAGTGACTGCTGTAGATAGGCAGCTCCTTGCAACCCAGAAAGAAGAAAAAAAAAGGGAATATAAAATTGATAGATGGATGGGCTGATGATGAAGAACATGAGAATCATTTCCAACATGTTTTTTGAGAATTGTATTTGGTGGTGCCTGTGCATAACGTTGTTTTTAAATTTGGGCCAAAAGTGTAATATGCATTCATTCAAAGAATTAAAGGCTTTTAGTTATTTTAGTCTTGGGGGTTAAGGGCCTTGCTCAAGGGCCCATAGAGTGGGGCAAATGAGGGTGGAGGCAGGTGTGGGTGCTTCACCTTTCCACATTTTGATGTTTGTGGTCCAGGGAATATGGGCAGCACGGTGGCGCAACTGGTAGAGCTGCTGCCTCTCAGCGAGCAGGTCCCTGGTTCAAACCCCGGTCCAGGGGCCTTCTGGGTGGAGTTTGCATGTTCTCTCCGTGCATGCGTGGGTTTTCTCCGGGTACTCCGGTTTCCTCCCACAGACCAAAAACATGCATGTTAGGCTGATTGGTAACTCTAAATTGTCCCTAGGTGTGAGTGAGAGAGTGAATGGTTGTTTGTCTCGTTGTCTTTTTTATGTTTGTTGCTGTTATTATTTGTAAAAATGTGCATGTGCAATTGCATATCTTTTTTTTCAACATATTTTAAATGATTATACAAAAATTATGGTATGAAATATATGTAGCTGTAAATGTTTCGTGTTTTATTTATGGTTTGTTTGTTTTCCCACAGAAGTTTACCCCATGAATGAAGTGGGTAATATCTCAGTGAACGCTGGAGCTTCAGTCTCTGTCCCGTGTCTCTATGACTCCAAATACAGAAACAAATTTAAATATTTATGTGAAGGAACATCGTTGTCTTCCTGCTCTTCTAAAAGAAAACGCACACCACAAAACTCTGAAGAATACTCAGATTCTCATGCAAACAGTCCAACCATCTTCACTGTGAACATTACAGCACAGACTGGTAAAAACACTCATTACTGGTGTGCTGTGAAAATTGATGACACTTCTATCGGTCATTTATTTCTCCTATCTGTCGCCAACGGTAAGTGTCTGTAAACACATTTCAGTTCCTTAAAGAAAGTTTGACAAATGGTAATTTTGCTGAGAAAATCAGCACGTATAGTCCGTCAGTTTATTATCAGAAGAGATCTGTGTGAATTCTGACGACGATCGAGAGTTTTCAGTTCCACTTTATTAGTTTCCAATTGCACTTTAAGGTCATTGAGAAGTCAAAGAGGTGAAAAATGCCTAAACTGTAATATTCTGCATTTTTCTTTCCAATCAAGGTCCACCCAGTCTGTATGTGGAGAATCAGATGGTGAGAGGGTTTGTTGGAGGAAACACCACCATAAATTGTCACTACACCACCTCTGGAGAGATGAAATGGTGCAAGATGGGAAGGAAATGTGTGACTAAAGGATCCGGATTAATAGATGGAACCAGAGTAACCCTGAACAATGGAGGTGATAAGAGATTCACTGTGACTCTGAGTGGCCTGAGTCCAGAGAGCAGTGGTTGGTATTACTGTGCCAAAGGAGACTTTCAGATGCCAGTACACCTAACTGTTACTGAAAAACCTAAAGGTAAAGTGCGTTTTATAACCCCCATCTACAGTATTTACTTTCACGTTGGTATCAAAACATATAGTCACTAGCTAGATGGTAAATTAGTATTTTTAACATTAATTTTCGTTCAGTTTCATTGTTAGTTTTCATTATAAGTATCGTGATACAGTCCTACTTGATACTTCATACAGTACCTGTCAGAGTAACAAACTAATATTAATAACACAAAGTTTGTTTTCTCAGTCATCCAGGTATATAACAACAAAAAAGGTTGAATCATGTCATCTGGACTTCGTTTTTTTGTTAAAAAGAAACGTTTCGCCCCTCATCCAAGAGGCTTCGTCAGTCTGAGGCCTAGCCATCTGGTATTACCCAGA
>NC_056498.1:64726237-64728857 GCF_014905685.2 Nematolebias whitei | reverse complement strand
TTCTGTACCACAGACTGTACCCAGGGGAGGCCACACCTAGTCTGTATGGTTTACCTAAAATCCACAAACAAGGTGTACCTTTAAGACCTATTGTTAGCATGATTAACTCTGTCACTTACAATGTTTCCAAATATCTGGCGTCTGTACTCATCCCTTTAGTTGGCAGCTCAGAACACCACATACAGAACACCATGGACTTTGTGGATAAGGTGAGGGATGTCATCATGGAGACTGATGAAAGAATGGTCTCTTTTGATGTCACATCACTCTTTACGTGCATTCCTGTTGATGATGCAGTAGAGGTGGTCAGTTTAAGATTAAAATCAGACACCACTCTGAGCAGCAGGACCACGCTTTCCACAGAACAACTGTGTCAACTCTTGAAACTGTGCCTGCAGTCAACCTACTTCACATATGGGGAGCAATATTATAGGCAGAAACATGGGTGTGCTATGGGGTCTCCAGTTTCTCCTATTGTTGCCAACCTGTACATGGAGGAGGTAGAAAAGAGAGCCTTGACGTCCTTTTCAGGGACACCACCAAGTCAATGGTTCAGGTATGTTGACGACACCTGGGTTAAAATTAAATCTCAGGAAGTCCAACATTTTACTGACCACATCAACTCTGTGGATAAATACATCAAGTTCACATGAGAAGATGAAAAAAATGGCAAGTTGGCTTTCTTGGACTGTGAGGTCTCAGTCTCTGATAGAGGACATTTGCAAACTGAGGTGTACCGCAAACCCACCCACACAGACCAGTATTTGCAGTTTGACTCCCATCACCCTTTGGAGCACAAGTTAGGAGTCATCAGGACTCTGTATCACAGAGCAGACAGCATCCCCACTAGCTCAGGAGCCAGGCAGAAGGAGAAATCCCACACAAGACAGGCTCTAGAGCAATGTGGATATCCTAACTGGGCCTTCCTAAAAGCAGAGAAGAAACCCAAACAGGACTCCAGTCAGCCAACAGGTGAAAAGGAGGAACCCAGACCCAGACCAGTGGTCATTCCATATGTTGAGGGAGTATCAGAGAAACTGAGATGTTTATTTTCTAAACATAACGTCCCAGTGGCTTTTAAACCCCAAAATACATTACGGCAAAGACTGGTTCATCCCAAAGATCCAGTCCCCCGGCATAAACAGAGTAATGTTGTGTATGCTGTTCAGTGTCAGGAGGGCTGTGATCAGTCTTACATCGGGGAAACAAAACAGCCACTGGACAAAAGGATGGCCCAGCACAGAAGATCAACATCATCAGGCCAGGACTCTGCGGTCTACACTCATCTCCAGGCCAGCGGTCACTCTTTCAGGGATGAAGATGTGCACATCCTGGATAGAGAGGAACGATGGTTTGAGAGAGGAGTAAAGGAGGCCATCTTTGTGAAAAGAAACCGTCCATCGTTAAACAGGGGTGGAGGCCTCCGGGTTCAACTGTCCCCCTCTTACAATGATGTGATTGCTAGTATCACTCAGCCCTCTGTGAGTAGTAAACAGCCACCAGTGTGCTAATGATCCATTGTTAGGCTGATGGTCCTTCTTGAGCATGTGATCAGCTGGTTTTGGTTGTCAGCAGCAAAACTGGTTGATCCACTCTGAGAAGGTGCTATTTAAGAGACTGAGCTGAAAACAGCACCTCAGACTGAAGAAGTCTCTCGGACGAGAGACGAAACGTTTCTACATTTTTTTATTGATTTGCTTTGTTTTGTTTTTTTGAATGTCCAGAGGACCAGATTTAACTTTTATAGATTTTTCTACCTGGATTATTGAGCATGCATCAGGGTAAAACTAGCTTGTAGCTGCGCCGCTCGCAGAGATGGCAGTGCGTCTTGCCATGATTCTGAACTTTGACCCCAGACAAGGTTGCTAAGCTGTAACCTATACGTAAAACTATTAATTTTTTTAAAGTTTTTATTAATTATTTTGATTTCAAATTTACATCCTTGCAAATGTTATTAAGTTTAAAAACACAATTGATGATTTTTAGGCAGTGCTCCTTAACCATGAGTGCTATTTTTAGAACATGCCCCATGGGGTGACCAGGTACCCATGGGTGTTGGTGACCCCTGATCTAGAGCCTCAGTTATGGACACAGAGTGGTATTTTCATGGTCTATTTTCCATTGCATCTTTCTGTTGTTCTGACATCTGACCTATTTTGTGGTGCCTTGACCTTAGCTTCCACCCTCCTTCTCAAAACAGGACACTTATCTTTGAAGGCTTGATCTTATGGCCACGTAAGTCAAGGATCACTGTTGCTGTGGTGTGTAGCAGCTTATTTGTCTCAGTGATGGTGTCAGCAGGGATAATTAACAATGACGCATTCACATCTTCTAACAGACTTTCACAAGGTACATCGTCACTTAGCCTTCCCATGAGGGGCAGGTTATAGATGACTAGCTTGGTCACAATCTTTATTTAGAGGTCAGCTGCCCTTGTGTTCAGTTCTTCTGGGCTTTTCTTAGCACCCATGCTCTGATCATGGGGATGATGGTATTTCTCCCCTGACCTGTCATACGAATCGGGCTCCCCCTTGCAGTAATATCTTTGTAATACCTCGTCAACAACCACAAGCCCGCCGGCATGGACAGAAGGGAAGGGGGCATTCTAAACAAGATGTGG
>NC_056498.1:64720181-64726137 GCF_014905685.2 Nematolebias whitei | reverse complement strand
CACACCCCCCCCCCCCCCCCCCCACACACACACACACACACACACACGAACACACACAACCCAATTTTTGATAGTGACGTTTCTACCTAGATGGAAGTTGGTACCTCACTTATTTTTCAAATTATCCTGCTCAGACAAACAGACGGGTGGGAAGACGGAGAATATTTCCGATCGCCTCTCTTCACTCCGCAGCAGAGGACAAGGTAAGTGAGTCAAGACATTTTTGAAATATGACAATATTCTAGAATTATCCTTGTTTATTTCACATCATAGTTATGTAACACAACCAAAAATGCCTCATAAATGTTGGGCACTGCAACTGCTTCATGTTGCTTGTTATTTTGACACACTAGTTTCACACACACACAAAAAACCAACAACATCTAAACAGTCAGTAATCTCTTACCTTTAGGTTTTTCAGTAACAGTTAGGTGTACTGGCATCTGAAAGTTTCCTTTGGCACAGTAATACCAACCACTGCTCTCTGGACTCAGTCCACTCAGAGTCGCAGTGAATCTATCACCTCCATTGTTCAGGGTTACTCTGGTTCCATCTATTATTCCGGATCCTTCAGTCACACAGCTGCTGTTCAGTTTACACCATTTCATCTGTCCATGGGTTGTGTAGTGACAGTTTATGGTGATCTTTTCTCCAATAAATCCTGTCACCATCTGGTTATCCACATACAGACTGGGTGGACCTGAATGGGAAACAAATAACCGGTAACGCAGAACATAAAATTGTTGACAGCCATCAGTGATTACAAAACTCACATAGGCTTTGACAGTAAACTGATAAATATATGTTTCTCTTAAATTGAACACTTAGATCTGTGTTTTTTTTTTTTTTTTTTTTATCATTTAGCCCTTGGAACACCTTTTCACTTCAGTTTTCAGTAGGTTTTGCTGGCAATAATATAAAAAAAAAACAATATATAATCTCATGCCTTGTCAAAGTATGTTTTTTATAAATAAGTAGTATTAGCAGCATTTTTTTTTAATTACAGATAATCATCTTACCTCTGTCTTCTTTGAGGTAAAATAACTGTTTGACATCACGACCATTATGAATCTCCACAGCGCACCAGTAAAAAGTGTTTTTAACAGCCAGCTCTTTCATAGTCACAGTAAAGATTGTTTGGTTTTTGTCCTCAGAAATGGAATACTTTTGTGGATTTTGTTTATTGTTTGTTTTTATTTCATATGAACAGTAATCCCATGTATATCCTTTGCATAAATATTTATCATGGTTTCTGTATTTTGATTCATAGAGACAGGGAATAGTGACTGGAGCTCCAGCCTTCACAGAAACTTTGCTGATCATTTTGATGCTGTGAATTCCTGTGAAAATTAAGCACAAAACTTCACTAATACAGTTACTGTCTATGACGTTTATATACCACGTTTGAAATTACAATGTAATAAAATGTTACTAACCTGTTATGAATGTTAGGATAACAAGAATTCTCAGAAGAACAGTCATACTGATGAAAGAGCAGAAAAAAGAACCGGTGCACAGCTGCACTGACTTCACTTCCTCATTTGCAGATATCAACATCTTGTAGGTTTGCAGTGGGTCATTTATGTACTAAATGTCTCCGCTGATTTAGATCCAAGTTCCTGCTAGAATTTTGGTCAAACTGATAAATTTTATGTCTACTCACTCTACCTTTAGCTTCAGAGCAAACGAAGCAGTATGAAAAAAATTTAGAAAAAGGAGTGCACTGCTGTCCGTATGGTGAAATTGTGGGCGGAATTGTATTTGTGGTTTTTAAATAGGTTTCAAGAGAGCTTTTTGTTCAAACTTTGACAATAACCTTGGCTTATAAAAAGCAAACATTACATTAAAATGCTTACATTTATTTGAAATCTCAACCTTCACTGGAAGATACAGTATGTGCTGTTAGACTTGATAACAAACGTTAAGAGCGGGAAATCGGCTCCCAAAATAGCTTTTTCTTCAGCCATTTAGGAGCCAGTGAGGCCCGACGCTTAAAGGGCTACGCCTATACTCATAGAATCTGGGGTTACAGTATGTAACCAACGTTCTATGTTGTATAGGCTTCGCCCTTTAAGGCTTTCGCTTAGTGGGTTAAGGGCGAAGCAGATGTGGTCCTCGCCTCACTGGGTCCATTCGAACACCGTATGAAGCAGAAGCTTGCCCAAAAAGGTCTAATCACTCAGCTCCCATGTGCGTAATTACGCATTACGTAATAATGTGTGCCATGCACAGACGCATGTAGTGTAACTATGCATTCTGAATGCATGAATGCCCCGGAAAACTTCAGCGGGGAGGGAAAACGCTGAAAAGAGCCATGAACCAACCGGTTTACGTCTGAAACGTATGAACAGATTAATAATAACAGAAGAGCTGATTATTAATCAGATGAACTGATTGGTAACAATAGTCGTGAACTGATTAATGACAATAGAACCAAATAACAGTCACAACTTGTGACTGATAACATCTCACACTGTAATGCATGCAGACAGATGTGAGTAAAACGGAGTTCCATGAAAAACAATAATATTCATTCTGTAAACACTAAGGACAGAATGTGTCATGGAACGGCCGTCACATCACGTAGGTAAAAGCGAATAAATGAGCAGGGTGTTGATCACGCGGCCACAGTGCAAAATGTCCTGCATTGACATAACATTATGCAAAGCAGTCGAAGATGCGATACCCCTGGTCGAGTGTGCTCTGAGTTTGACAGGAGACTCTAAATCTGATGCTCTGTAGGCTTCAGAAATGGCCTCACACAGTCAGTGTGCCAAGCGCTGGGTGGATAACGGGCGACCTGCAGATGCATCTCTATAATGCACAAACAGATGTTGACGCATTGCAGCTGTGGACGCTATGTAACACGTCAACGCCCGCACAGGACAGAGGAGATAAAAAGACGCTACTTCTTCTGATCTGTGTGAAGGGAGGGGGGAGGGGGTGGGGGCGGGGAGACGACCCCTCCAACGATATTGCTCTTGATTAAAAGAGCTTGTGATGTATTAGGCATAAAAGCTGGGTTTTGGTCTAAAATCAGCTGAGCTGCCGTCAGCCTGAATTCTGAGACATGACGGAGTGACAGAGAGGGCAGATAAATCACTCAATCTCTTAGCGGATGTCAAAGCCAGCCGCAGGGCTGTTTAAAGAGACAAGAATTTAAGTGAAACCTGATCCAAAGACTCAAATGAAGCTTTGATCAGGACCTGCAGGACCAATATTAAATCCCACTGGATCAAGTGGGTGTGAGACAGACCTGCGTCTCTGTACACCCTTAGAAAACGCTTCATCAGCAAATGATAAAATCTGTTCTGTTTCAGAAACCTTCATGTCAGAAAGAGATGGCTGCAGCGTACGTTTTAAACGTGCTGGATGCAAATTGTGCAGCCGTGGAGCATCTTGAAATGATCTCTCGCTGATGAAAATAGGACCTCCAACAAGGCTCCTGCATCTCTCCTGAGAGGAAGGTGGAGTGACGAGCCAGGAGAATCTCTGGGACCTCGTTCTCCGGCTGCGATGCGGGGCGGCAGACAGCAAAAGAGGGGCACCGGTTGAGGATGACGTCAGCTGCCCTGTAGACGGAGCGTACTGCAGGGGCCGGCAGCATCGTTAGCAAGCAGCTGCTATGAGAGCGGAGTGGGCTGAAGGGCTGAAGGGCAGAAGGCCATCGTCTCTTCCCGCCTCTGAACGTGTACGCCAACAGCGTAACGTGTTGTTCGCTGCGGCCGTGTGGAACACATGCTGGTGAGCTCAGTTGGAGAGCGGTGTCACCGTCTCGGTTATGCTAACCAGAGGCATGAAACGCTGGTCCACCTCGACATCTTACTCCAATGAAACCTCCATCAGGCTCGGCTCCAGGGGGCACGGAGGGACTTTCCGCTCAGTGAACCCCTGCTCTGGGGATGGGTGCGGACTGTGGAGACCGGCTCCCCCAATCTACCAGGAAAAAAAACCCCGTCTGTGGCCTTGCCCGTAGGACGTCCTGTTGGGAACACGAGGCCATATGGATCAAGACGGTGAGCCGGAATGGAACCCAGTAAACAACCTTCCCGCCGGATCATCCGAACTGGCGGGAAAGGCGTAGGACGTAAAAAAGGGTCCTTTCATGTCAGCCGCCTCCTGGGTTACGCCGGGCAACCCCTGAGGGCGCCGTCGGCCGGGAGCGGTGTAATCGCCGATGCGAAACGAGGTGGGATGGGGTGAGCATTCACTCAGCCCCCCTCCACCGACACTACGCTCCCCAGGAGGAAATGAGCAGTGGGGCTGCAGCTGAGCGCGCCTGTCCCGGAGGAACCATCCGATTCGCTCCGAGGGTCGGCGATAAGAGGAAAAATACAAGATGGCGTTGTCCAGCGTGTAGTGACCTGTCACTGAGAAATATTCCTCGGCGCTTACCTTGAAATAAGACTGCTCGTCAGCTTCTCTTCTCCTATTTGATATTTTTTGTTTACATGTGTGGTTTGCATTATTTACTTATTTTGAATATTGATTTGTTTGTAAGTTACACCATGTAGGAACCACTGTTCAGTGCTATGTTGCACTGGGGACAATAAGATTTTGCACCCCTCATCCAAGAATGCATGTGCAGCAGGAAAAGTTTGTGTACTACCTAATGCCCTTTTTTTGGTTGAAGATTTACTTTTGTTCAAGTGAACTCATTCCCTCTTTGGTTATGTGCAGCCAGCGAGGTACGTTTATTTATGTTATGTTTCATTGTACATATTTATAGTAAGTTTGTATGTAATATATGAATATGCATATTTTGTACATTGTTATGTGTTTTGAGCAGTTCGTTGGGGGATTTGATGACCATAAGTGCCGTTCAGATGAATAGTTCATCAGAATCAGAGGAACTATGGTGTTGTCTATTTCCTGGAGGGAGTAATACATGTCTTTTTCAGGGGGGGCAATTATAAATAAAATAATCTATTCTGTTCCTTGAACCTATTACCTAAGGTACATACATTTTTGACAATTTTCATAAACCATATGCCAGTTCCTTTCAGCAACATTGCTCAAGGGGGGCCATGGTTACTGAAAGCAAACAGCTCAGAGGCCTGACATTCAACAGTTACTGCCGTTACATAAATAAACACTGTAGTACAATGATCTGTTGTCTTTTGTTGCACTAAATCATAAGTGCAATCAACGAAACCCAATAGAGTAATTCTGAGTCGCATGCATAGAACATTCTCTGGATGAGGCAGTGAAGCGATTTCATCTACAGTGCCACGTTTGACAACCAAAAAGACCTTTCACTGCCACTGATGCCACACACCGTAGGTCATGAGCACGTCCAGTTGTTTCTGTTTTTTTAAATGAACTCATTTGTGGGTCGGACTGAGCTCACCACCATCTGAATAACCCTTCCATATGTTTTCATTGTAGTCACCATCGAGGCACGGATCCCTCTCGTAACTTTACCGTTTGTTTTTTTCTTCTTTTGGCTGCTCCCTTCGTCAGGGGTCACCACAACGGACTAAGTCGCACGAAGTCTTGGCAATTATTTTTACACCGGATGCCCTTCCTGACGCAACCACAGACCACCAAGCAAGTTTGCAATAACTTTACCGTTATTGCTCAAAAATTAGACATATGTTCAGCAAGCTCAAGAATACAGGAGATCTTTGAAGAAAATACACAGGAGATTTTACAGTCTACACAGCTTTTTTATAAAATATTTGTCTTTACAAAAAAACAAACAAACAAACATGCAAACCAAAAATTATGTTTTCCCATTTCCTTTTTCCAATGAAGTGACTTATTGTAGTGAACAAGGCCTCAGGTCGAATCTGGCCTTGAGGGGCCTGCCTGGAACAAGAACTGTATTTCATTGATTTGAGTCCAGAATCACAAGATAAAGTTCATCCAGAGACTTTCTTAGTGTCCTGCACTGATCAATTGAAAGAACTGTGGGATTCCTGGTTTCCCTCTGTCTGTTTGTGTCTGTTTGTCA
>NC_056498.1:64712460-64720171 GCF_014905685.2 Nematolebias whitei | reverse complement strand
CTTCCTTGGTCTGCTACTTTGGGGGTCGACGTTGTATAAACCTGATAAGAACACTCTCTTTTTCTATTATCATTACTATTTTACAAATGTTTTGATAATCAAATTGTGTTTAGTTCAAACCATTTTTAAATGTTGAAGTGAACTACTCATTTTAATCAACTGTGAAACAGTATTAGTGATTTTTATCCTCATTCAAAGTAGAAATCAGGTTAATGATGCATTGTCTGATTTTCTGTCTTCAATGAGCAAATTGTAAGTTGGTCAAAGGTCAAGTTTCGGTCAACTGCAAGTTTACTGAAAAAGAAATGTCATGTTTAACTTTTACAGCAAGATACTAGAGAATTGACTCCACGAAGTCTGAGTTCTTCATAATAATCTTCTGTCTGTTCTTAAACAATCTAATCTTTTTCCCTTGACTTTTAATAACCTCTTACATCACAAAAACACACCTCTGTCTGGTCATCGACCAATCAGAAAGTTCTCAAATGAACCGGAAGTGACCTTTTTTAAAAGGTGCAACACTTCCTAGTTCACAGCAGTTCCAGAGTTCAGAATGCTGGAATTCAGGATGCTGGAGGAAGTTCTGAGGAGTTCTGAAAAGTTCTGAGTAGTTCTGGGAAGAACGCTCAGGAGAACGCTGAGAGAATGCTGTGAGTTGGTTCCGAGAGCAGCAGAGTCCAGAATGCTCAGGACATCTGCGACTAAGCTGAACAAGAGAAGTTCAGAGGAATTATGAAGAAGTCTGTTCTAGGATGATCTCACGACTCCTGAGGTTTAGCTGTTCTTACGGAGACGCTGGAAGAGTTGAAAGGAAAGCTCTACACCAACGCTGAAACTATCATCTGCAAAGGTAAAGAGTCGATCTCAACCAAAGTGTACCGTTGGGAAGCTGGGCCCAGAAGGAGCGTGTTGTTCTGGTTATAACAGACAAATTCCCTCACCCATCTCTCTCAACTTAAACTTCAATTTCCATCTTTAAACTCTTCTTTCTGCTAGAAATCATTCCAGATATTTTCAGAAATGTCTGTTGTGAAGCAAGGCTTTAAACCATCGCCGTATGGTCTTCTAATTGTAAACTAGCTAATTAAGCCATGTTGTTGTTGAAATCATTTTGCCAAATTAATGTAAATGTGTGATGTGTTTAAATCGTTTTTAAATAAATGACCCACTGTTGTTGGTGAGTCAAAGATAAACACGTTTCCGTCCACATTTAATAATTCAACACATGATATTATTCAGTCCAGAAAAATGAAAGAATCCGTTTAATTTATGAATATATCACAGAATATGTTCATCTACATCATCAATCACCTGAGGTGGCCAATCAGACCACTCCTCTGGTTTCTCTCGTTCAGGTCAGAGGTCATAGAAGAAGGGTACACACGCTATCATGGTACACACTTCATCCATCCATCCATTTTCTTTACCCGTTTATTCCATTTTGGGTCACGGGGGTCGCTGGTGCCCATGTCCAGCAATCACTGTGCGAGGGGCGGGGTACACCCTAGACGGGTCGCAAGTCCATCACAGGGCCACATAGAGACAAACGACACAAACAACCATTCACTCTCTCACTCACACCTAGGGACAATTTAGAGTTACCAATCAGCCTAACATGCATGTTTTTGGACTGTGGGAGGAAACCGGAGTACCCGGAGAAAACCCACGCATGCACGGAGAGAACATGCAAACTCCACCCAGAAGGCCCCTGGACCGGGGTTTGAACCAGGGACCTGTTCGCTGAGAGGCAGCAGCTCTACCAGTTGCGCCACCGTGCTGCCCATGGTACACACTTTTCAGTATTATTCCTTACTAAGGTGAACGCTTAAAAGTAGTATAATAAAACAAAGAAATGTGCTCATTGACCTTTAAGACAAATGAGTCTGTGTTTTACTGAACAGTTTTGCATTTTTATGCAAGAATGATTTTGAAACTTAAAAAACGCAGAAAGAGGAAGATAAACAAAAGGAAGTCACACAGAAGGAACTTCAGAAACAAAATTTACACATGTTGCACCTGTTAAGTTGCTGCTCTGTATTTTCATCCTTTTTGTTTCTTGACAATCTCGTCAATAAACATTGGATAATCAAGTGTCCAGTGATTATTCACATGTAAACAGAGCTTAAAACTTGCAGCATTAGCCGTAATACCCAACCTATTGCCCTCTAGTTTACACATTCGTGTATGTCACCAAATCATCTCTTTTGGCTAACAGAGACTCTAATATCCTGATGCATGCTCAATAATCCAGGTGGAAATATCCAAAAAAGTTCAATCTGGTCCTCTGGACATTCAAAAAAACAAAACAAAGCAAAAAAAATGTAGATACGTTTAGTCTCTCATTCGAAAGACTTCCTCAGTCTGAGGTGCTGTATTCAGCTCAGTCTCTTAAATAGCACCTTCTCAGAGTGGATCAACCAGTTTTGCTGCTGACAACCAAAACCAGCTGCTCACATGCTCAAGAAGGACCATCAGCCTAACAATGGATCATTAGACTCTAATGACTCTCCATGGTGAAGGGAGTTACTTTAATCTACATTTCAGGGCTCTAGATTTGTCTCTGGTCGTCCTTGGCACCCTCTGAGTGTGCACGGATCTCTCCAGAGAGAACTATTTGAACTGAGTGATTTTATCTGAACTCTGCAGTGCCTCTGTGTGTTGTCTCTGACTGTTCACCGCCCTTGCGTTCACCCCCCCACCCCTGCACGTAATGTCGGCGTCATTATTTGCTAGTGTGAGGGAATACTGAACATGAACTTTTGAGTTTTGAAACACTTTGACATGACTGTCTCAGAGGAGTTGACATGGGAGAGGGCGGGCCCCGGAGAAGAGGGCGGGTCCCGGACGAGAGGGCGGGTCCCAGAGGAGAGGGTGGTTCCCAGAAGAGAGGACGGGCCCCAGAGGAGAGGGCGGGTCCCAGAGGAGAGGGCGGGTCCTGGATGAGAGGGCGGGTCCCAGAGGAGAGGACGGTTCCCAGAGGAGAGGGCGGGCCCCTGAGGAGAGGGCGGGTCCCAGAGGAGAGAGCGGTTCCCAGAGGAGAGGGCAGGCCACGGAAGAGAGGGCGGGCGAACTTCAAACAGAGATTAAAAGCATGTTTGGATTTTTTTTTTGTCTCCAAACCCTATGTGTCATTTTTCACCACTTTTTTATTGTCTGTCCAAACAGGTCTCCTTTGTAAATGAGTCTTTGAGGCTCAATGTGACTTATCTGTTTAAATAAAGGTTGAATGAATGAATGAATGTGAATCCAGCCTACTTATAAAATTGTTTATAGCCAACAAATGTCACACAACTCTAAATTGCTTTGATCTTAAAATGATACTCCAAGTACTCTTTTTGTCAGAAAACATGAATGTAAAGCTGAACAATGTAAACTTGTAGCAAAGGCAACAAAAATAATGGATCCAAACCTTTTTGATTAGATTTGGGGTTTATTACAGGATTTAAAAATACCTAAAAACTGTAAAGGAATTATATACACCAGTGTTAAGAACCCATCTGAAACTCAGATGAGTAATGACATGGTTTTGCCAACCTTATAGAATATATATAGAACACAACAAAACGTGTTATTTTTAGAAAACCACTTCTATCAACACAGGCAAAAACCTATCAACGTAATAAAATAATGTGTTTCCTCCAGGTGTTTTGACCAAACTACAGTATGTTCATCAGTAGGTCGGGCTTTCATCTTCTCTTCACTAAGAAAATTCCACTTCTGTCAGATTGAGAACGGATGATTGTTTGACTGCAGAACATTTCCTTTACTTTTAAACCACTGAGTTTGCTTTCAAAGAACGACTTGCAAGACTAAATGTGCACATCCTCCAATCACTTGAACAAATGTGAACAAGTAACGTATGACACAATGCAGTTGGATGCTGTTTTCTTCTTTCTTTGATTCTGTCTTGTGTTAAATAAACAGCAAACACTGGTGACATGGTTGAAGTCTGACAAATGAGCTCCTAATTACTGTATTTACAAAATAATAGTTAATTTGATTGCTTTTATTTTATAAGTTCAGTGAAATGAAACTATATTGTGCAGCAAAATCTCTTAGATTCAGCTAAAATAATTCTGTTCTAACTGTCGCACTACCATGTGGTGTCAGTAAGACGCAGTTTATTCAAGTTTACCACTCTTGCGTAGTATTTTTCCCATCGTTGTTTGAACTAAAACAGCTGAAGTGAATTACTTGAACTTGCCTGGAAAACCTATTCCTGCTGTTGGGCTGTCGTGATTTGTAGAAGTGGTCATATTTTTTTCATCCTATTTCACACATAATTTGCTGCCTTAGGAAGTTTTTTGCAAACATCCATCCATCCATTATCTTTACCTGCTTCTTCCTTTCAGGGTTGCGGGGGTCACTATAGTGCTCATGTCCAGCCATCACGTGCGAGAGGCGGGGGACACCCTTGACAGGTCCAAGTCCATCACAGGGACACATAGAGACAAACAACCACTCACTCACTCACACCTATAGACAAATTTATGTTACCGACCTAACATGCATGTTTTTGGTCTGTGGGAGGAAACCGGAGTACCCAGAGAAAACCCACGCATGCACGGAGAGAACATGCAAACTCCACCCAGAAAGGCCCCTGGACCGGGATTTGAACCAGGAACCTGCTCGCTGAGAGGCAGCAGCTCTACCAACTGCGCCTCCGTACTGCTTTTTGTAAACAACTAACTCTATTAGTGTGTAATTATTATTAGTTCAGTGTTTTTTTATTTTTTTGCCTCACAAAAAAATTAAAGAAAGCAGTTAGCCATACCATTTTACTACATGAACAGTCATTTAACTGTTGAACAATTAAAACAAAGTGTAAACATAAATTGAAATATTTGCCGTTGTCGCTTTTCTCCTCATTCATTTTAATATTTCTCACGGAAAACTTTTATAAGCTCAAATTTTAAGTAATAGAAAACAAGCAAATTGCATTCAGTTCATATGCCGATAAATAGATGTGTAGAATTATTTAACGGCTCTGAATTATATAGCTATAAATAATATATATATATATATATATATATATATATATATATATATATATATATATATATATATATATATATATAAAAACATGGTACAGAATTTTGATACAAAAATAGAATAAACAATTTTTCAGGTTTACACTGAAAAGATTAGCATCTAAGCTGAAATGAAAATGTTAAACTGCTCAGCAAAGTAAAAAAAAAGAGGATAAAAGATGCAAAACTCATGTCCACATAAGTAGAATGAATTATGCAGGAGATGCAACATTCAAATGTTTTCCTTCGGACGAGCTGCTGTGCTGTTTATAACATCCAGAGCTGTGTCTTCACTCTGTTGAAAGAGAAGTAAAAGCAACATTTAGAAAAGAGATAATAAAGACTGACGAGAGTTCCTCAGACTAACAATAATCAATTTAAAATTCATATTTGATGCATAAACAAAACTGCTTGTGAAGTGAATGATTTAATAAAGTTTTTATGTTCCTAATTTTGACTGCAGTTGTTCAAAATGTATGTTTCTGTCTGAATTCAGTAGTTTTATTTTTTTTAATTAATGTATTTTTTGAAACTTTTCATGCCCTTTTCACAGACAGGTGCATTGAGCAGCGTTTATTGTAACACCTTTGTGGCCGTTTGCCTCTATTAAAAGACAGCAGGAAACACGTCTGACTTCCAGCTAGTAAAAAATAAAAGTGTTGCTGGATTACAACAAATTTACCATTTTCATCCTTTGCTTCTTTGCTGGAACCACACAGCTGTAGATGATACGGTCATCTGTGTCACTCAGACCCTGTGGTTAAAAATAAATATGGTGTGAACACAGCAAAATGACAGTACAGACTCGTCTATTGTACATGACTCAGTTTGTATAGATTTACCTGAGCTGCCTTTGTTTTCTTAAAGTGAACATCAGAGTATGTTACCTCCTCCTCAGCCTGTAAAACAATAATAGTACAATAGTACGTTATCATATAAGTTATTTTTGTTTCTTCATTGTGTTAAGGTTTCAACACAAAGATGAGCCTGAGATAAGAGTCAAGATAATAGCTAACTGTAGTAAACACAGAAGGATTTAAACTCAATCAAGTTTACAGACAATGAGTTAAAATGTAATGTTATAGGTAGGGAGACTTATCTCCAACACACTGAGTGCTTCACATTGTGCACATGACATTAAATAAGTCTGGTTAGCAAAATATCTAATAAAACACTGGACAGATTTCAACAAAACTCTCAGAAAACAATCATTTGGTGTACATCTACAATTGATTCGCTTTTGGATTCAGTTCAAGGTGGCAGGTACAGCCAATTGACATTAGGAAACAAAAAAAAAAGGATCTAAATCTGTCAGCTTTACTGATCTTGAGCTTCAACTTATTGTGGTAGTAGCTGAGAGTAATCCAAACACATACTATTAGCGCTAACAGATTGGGTTGAGCTCTCAGAACAGTGCATGAAATTGTGCATCGAATTCAATAAAGCTAAGTCAGTTCCTCTGGATGGTTATTTTGTTGAAACGTTTCGTCTTTCATCCAAAAGACTTCATCAGTCCGAGGAGCCACAACAAACCCAGTCCAATGAACAGCACCTTCACATAGTGGGTCAACCAGTTTGATGGTGCTAAGATGGTTTCTGGGGTCCGCCCTCTCCCCCACCAACTCCTCTGAGGCAGCCATAGCCCAAGTGGTTCAAAACATCAAAGTTCATGCTCAGTAATCCAGTTAAAATATCCAACAAAGTTAAGTCAGGCCAGGACGGTTTCTTTTTGATGAAACATTTCATATTTCATCCATCTGAGCACCATCAAACTGGTTGACCCACTATGTGAAGGTGCTGTTCATAGGACTGAGTTTGTTGTGGCTCCCCGGACTGATGAAGTCATTTGGTTGAAAGACAAAACGTTTCAACATAAAGAAACCGTCCAGAGGACCTGACATAACTTTTTTACCAGGATTATTGAGCAGGAACTTTTGATGTGCATCGAACTATTTTCAAGGTTTTACCAGAACAGCTCAATCCTCAACTCTAAGGTAATCTTTGTTTTATTTAATGAGTTTAGCATCACTCACCGGTTTAGTTGTTGTTGAATCTGTCTTTACACCCTCTGGTAAAAGAAAAAAAAAAAAGGCTTTTGCTTATTTATCTGTATAAATGAAGGTTGAATGAACAATTAATCAATGTCACATTGTATCATTGTTTAACAGTTTATATTTAACCCTCCTGCTGTCTTGGGACAAAATGACCCTTGAGACTAAAGCTTCAGGACTCGTTTTGACCCAAGTTCAGCAGGAGGGTTAAACTAAAATATCTGAAATATACATGGTTACAAAGTGATTGAACAGTGACGTTTAGGAGGGCTTACCGTGTCTTAATTTAAACCAGATGAGCAAGACAACAATAACAGTGATGATTAACAGACTCAGAGGAATGATGAGGCTGAGGTTGGCAGAGAATCTGCAACACATTGAACACACATTGTAAGTTAAGCATAATAAATAGTTTAATACATTTATTAAAACATGCACTTTAAAATAAGCACACTGTGCAGCATTTGGAGGATTTCTGACCTGTTTTGTTCATTTTTAACAAGTATTGTAGTTTTTCCCTGGCTTGTAAAGGCCCCAACTTCTGTAACAACAGTGGATGCAACTGAAAATAATGTTATTAATATTAACAACAAAAAAGGTTGAATCATGTCATCTGGACTTCGTTTTTTT
>NC_056498.1:64689565-64697460 GCF_014905685.2 Nematolebias whitei | reverse complement strand
TCTACGTGCGCAGCGAACACTATTCTAACGCTTCTTGTTTCTCGTCTGCGTGTTATGTATGTATGTATGTATATGTTTTTGTGTGTGTGCCATTAACCTGTCGGTAGGTGCAGTACTGGCTTCATCAGCTGGCTCTTGAGTTGGAGGAGAGGCTGACCAAAGACAGAGAAGCAGTGGGTGAAATTTGTCTTTTTATTACTGAAGCAGTTTTCTTCTCCACATTTGGGTTTTTCACGAATGTTCTACTTCGCGCTTCTTGTTTCTCGTCTGCGTGTCTTTGCTCTCCTGCAGAATGGTCGGGTGGCAAAGCTGCTGACAGTCGGCGTGCGTCAGCTTGGTGATAAGAGGCCGAGCAGCTTCTCTCGATGTTGTGCGTTAGTGCGCTACGAGGCGACCAAATTATCCAGCGACAGCTTGGCTATTATCAAGAGCCTCAACACAGCAGGAAACCACCAGGCCGCATGGTAATTACAGAGCATTAATGCAGTGAGATATTTAAAGAGGAAGGGACGCCGTGTGATTTCTCTCCTCTGTCCTACATATTCCAGGACTCCACCTCTCACCCTGCTACACCTCTCAGCCAGCAAATTCAGTGATGCTCCATCTGCTGGAGGGATCGCTGGCTTTCTGTCCGGTGGTGTCACTTCGACTCAGAGCCTTTTCTCCTCCACTCAGCCACCGTCTGACTCCAAAACTGGGTCTGCATGCAGTCAGCTGGGGACCATTCAGTCTTTATTCCAAAAAGCTGCTTTGAAACAAAAACAAGCTAAAAACAGTGTTGAGGAGGAAGATGATGGTGCATCCGCCGAAGTTCTCTCTCCAATAATTCCTGATGAAGCTGCCTCTGAGAGTCCGCTGAAGGCAGAAACAAACCCACCAGAATATCCCTTTAAAAGTTCGTCTCACACTAAAAAGGGCTCATCCAGCTTCCGCTCTGGAATCTCCTTTTTTCAGAAGATCATTGAAAGAAGCTCAAAGGTCTCGACCTCAACGAGCACACCCGAACCAGGACAGGAACCTGGAATCCTACATGCAGGTGACCATGACGACTCTGTCGTCGTGTCAGCCCTACAGTCAAGACCAAGCTCTGAGGTTTCACCTCAAGCACCATCTGAAGAGATAAAAGAGGAACCGGAGGTCGAATCAGGAGTAAAGTCCCATCCTCAGAGTGATGATTTTGTAAGCTGTGAGCGCTGCGGTCTGGAGGTCCTCGTCTGGAAAATGCCTGAACACAGTGACTATCACTTTGCCCTGGACCTCCAGAAATCCCTCTCATCTACAAATTTATCAACTGCTTCTTCTTCGTCCAGTGCTGCTCCATCTCCTCTCAGGTTAGGAGGAGGCGCAGCCCAGTCGTCCAGGGCCAAAACAAAAACCAAAGGCCAGTCCGGTCCTGCCGCAAAAAGACGGCGCTCCCAGGGTGGAAGTGTGGGAACTCTGGATTGTTTTTTCAAAAAGAATGAAAAATTTTGAGCCCAACTAAATTTATGTTTTTACAAGAAAAATATTGTTTGATTATGCACACAGACATTAAAGCAAGTGTCATTTCTTATGTTTTGTTTATTTAAACCTGTATTTTACCAGGAAAGAAATCCATTGAGATTATTAATCTCTTACAAGGATGTCCTGGGCAATGTGCAAACAAGCCATTCTTCATCCATCCATCCATCCATTATCTTTACCCGCTTCTTCCTTTTTGGGTTGCAGGGGTCACTGGTGCCCATGTCCAGCTATGACTGTGAGAGAGGCGGGGGACACCCTGGACAGGTCTCCAGTCCATCATGGACACATAGAGACAAACGAGACAAACAACCATTCACTCTCTCACTCACACCTAGGGACAATTTAGAGTTACCAATCAGTCTAACATGCATGTTTTTGGTCTGTGGGAGGAAACCGGAAACACCACCCAGAAAGGCCCTCAGACCGGGATTTGAACCAGGGACCTGCTCGCTGAGAGGCAGCAGCTCTACCAGTTGCACCACCGTGCTGCCCTGTCAGTAAAAATGATATATTTTATATTATCCAACAATGTTCAGTCAGATAATCTGGACGGTTTCTTCTTTTTTTTTGCTGAGATGTTTCGTCCTTCATCCAAAGGACTTCTTCAGTCCAAGGAGCCACAAACAAACTGGAGTCCCATAAGCACCACACTCCCATAGTGAGAAAAAAAAACAGTTTGCTGGTGATAAGATAGTTCATTCTCAATCATCCAGGTACCAAATCCAATAATTCTCAGTCAGGTCATCTAGACAGTTTCTTTTTTTATAGAGATGTTTCGCCCTCTATCCAGAGGGCTTCATCAAAACACAAAACAACTGTCCAGATGACCTGACTGAGCATTATTGGATTTGGTACCTGGATGATTGAGCATGAACTTTGTTGCCTTGAATCACTTTGTGGCTGCCTGCCTGGGAGTTGACAGGACGGCCCCCAGAAACCATCTCATCTCCAGCCAACTGGTTGGTCCATTTAAGGATTTACTGCTTGGTGGGGGAAACTGTTTACTTGGAACTCCTCAGACTGATGAAGCCCTCTGGATAGAGGGTGAAACGTCTCTATAAAAAAGAAACTGTCCAGATGACCTGACTGAGCATTATTGGATGATGTTTTTTTTCCCTATTATGAGAGTATGGTGCTTGTGGGACTCCAGTTTGTTTGTGGCTCCTCGGACTAAAGAAATCCTTTGGATGAAGGATGAAACATCTCGGCCAAAAAAAAAAATAAAACATCCAGATGACCTGACTGAACATTGTTGGATTTGTACCTGGATTATTGAGCATGAACCTTTGTATTTTATATTTGCTTCATTTTGAAGGAAGCCACTCCTGCAGGACATACCACCTTTTGTAACTCACCATTTTATTGTGCTTTATAAAAAAAAAAAAAATCATTAAAGAGCTGATCTATTTTTAATTAATAAACTATTTTAAATTAGTATTTTATAAACTGGCACACATTAAAACTACTGGTAGTAACTTGTAGTATTGTGACTAAAAGGCTGACAGCTGTGTGCTGATGGAGCAGAGCCAGGGTTCTTATTTGTCGTAAAGTTTTGAGACATTATAAATTACGAGCTTTTTAAATATTTTTAAAAATAAATAGATCTAGAAGAAGCAGACAGTCAGGCTTGACCTGTTCATCTAGTTATAAAATTATTGTACTCTTGCACTTGAGCCCTGAAGAACATGAAAAAAAAGGTTGCTCTCTCTTGTATCAGATGAGCATAACAGGAAGAAGTACAGGAAGTTGAGCATGCATCAGGATAACAGGAAGTATTGATAAAATCAATTTGCTTCAAAACTCCACCATGTGACACGAGACCTAGCACCGCACCCATGACCTCCCTGAAAACACTAAGACGTTAAAGGTTTGATTTTAAAAATAAAAATTTCAGAATCGGGTTGCAAAAGTTTCATTTATTTTCTCACAACACACAACTTAGATCTGTACATAATTATTGCATTTCACCCAAACACTTATCAAATATACTTTGAATTCAACAGGAAGTCAGACCTTTAAACATAATCTGAAACAAATGAAAACGTGTCAAAAGTTGAAGAATGCAACTATAAATCGACTAAAATCTGAAGATATAACAAATCTATAAAATACAACTTTGGTACATTAAAAGCAAACGCCTGTGTCCCTTTAAAGCGGTTCATTATAAATTTACTTTTTTCTTTTTAACATGGGCGTTATAGAATAGATGGACATCAGGTCTGAGATGCAACACCAGGACAGACGGTGAGGCCAAGAAACATTCTGAAGAACGTCAAACATCAAAACGTGTTTTTAACAGTAGCACCAAACTAAATCCTTTTTCTTTAGGGCTAAACAAGAAAACTACTCAAAAGGCAGCTTCACTAGGCACTCTTAAAACTTGTGACATCAGTAACTTGAGAGACATCAAGTACCTCTAATATTGCCTTTTAAGCAGAGCTGGAACACACAAATATACAATCAAACATCTTTGGAAGAAACAAAACTAGTTTCCCTCTAACGTCTCTACTCCGTATCAGCAACCCGTTCTATGAAAAGTGGAATGCTGCCTAACATCATCTACACTGCCCTGAGTAACTAAAGCACTTAAATGACCCAGCGAGACTATTCCAATCTCGCCGAGCTACTGTGAGACATTATGTGTGGATCAAAACTAGTTCTAGCAGATGTGACGGATAAACAGTGGTTGCCATTATAAGTCAAGTTTGTTTACCTCATACCTCAAGTTTGCACGTTTACATTCTTAAAGTGCCTGGTATCATCAGCAGCACAGTCTAGGCAAAACGATTTGGCTTCTGAGTGACTAACAGTCTGACAGCCACAGGTATGTCATGAATTTAATCTTGAGTAAGCCACCAGCCGTCTGAGAATAGTTTAAGATGCCTCGTACACCAAGCCAACAATAGTCAAGAATGTGAATCATCTTGTGAACATTTACTGTACTTGTCTTTTCTGTGTGTAGCAGACTTATCAGATGGTGTTTTCCACTACTACTATTCAAATCCAATAGGCTGTTTAGCCTTATATACTCAGTATGTTAATGTGGCAGCATTAGTTCATTTAATTTGCCAATGCATGCATCATAAATATAGAAAACTGCCCAAAATATGTTTTATATGAGTGGTCGTCCACACAGGAAAAGGGTTTCTGAATCCACAAGAGGTTTTAGTCCGATCAACTTTGTGGTTACACGTAAACAGCCCTTTATGAACACCAGGATGGGATGTTTTTGAAAATGGTTCCAGTATAAAATATAAAAAAAATCCATAAATACCACTCCTGTGCTTTCCTGTGGACAACAATGAATACAATCTAAAAAACAAACAAACGATGATCTCTAATCTAACCTATGACTTGAGGGCATCTTCTTGTGTTCACATTTAGCATCCAATGTGCAAGATTTAAATACATGCTCCACACCTCGTTTCCTGTTTGTAGTGTGTTTTGTGGCAGCGTCACTACAGAAGAACGTGAAGCATCAATCACGCTTGCCTTAGATTTTGGCTTGGTGTATAAAAGCCCCTAAGAGTATTCAGACAACATTAGAGGGTTTTCAGGCTTTATGCTGGTAAAACGTGGTGCCACTGCTCTCGTATCACTCCGGTACTGATTATACTTTGATGTCAGACAGTTATTTGCCACAGGAATATCTAAACTGGCATACACCTCTCACTAAGTGTTGGGAGTGCATTAAGGTGTAAACTTAGTAAGCAGCACTTCAACATAGATAGGAACATTTTCCTCATTTATTCTCTTTTAAATTCTTCAAATAAATATTTCGGTGGCGCTTCGTTCTACACGTGGTCGAGAGGATTCATTCTATCAAGCCATGAGAGGCATCGCACTTCACATCACGAGGACGTAGGTATAATTGTCATCAGGTATTTAAAAGGCATGATAAACAAAACTGATGGTGATGAGGCTTTGAGAACAAGTCGACAAAACAGTTCTGCAGCAGAGATTCATTACTGTGCAGAAACGGGTCAGAGTGGCTGTTTAATCAAAGCAGGATGTGGTTTATAAAGCACCTGGTTTTGGGGGAAGGACAACGTTTTCTGCTGTATTTGTCTAGAAAGGAAACTAGACATCCTAGTCCTCCCCGTGGGATGGTTGGTACTGGGTGATTGGCTGCAACTTGGTGACATGACCTATACCTTTGGTCAGCCCCTCCCTGAAGAGCAGCTTAGCCCCCACCTTCAGATATTCTGGATGTTTGAGGAACTTGAATAGAACCACGGCTTTCTCGCCGGTCCTCAGCTCCTCCTATGGTGCAGCAATACAGATAAAAAATACAACTATTGTTAATCAAGGGAATGTGCTAAATTAAGCCAAGTAATAAAAGTTAAACTGTAGATTTCTGGTATAAATTCATTAATTTTATCTAAACTATGTGGCTCACTAAAATATTTACTATAAAAAAAAAAGACAACAGAAACTTCGCACTATTTCACAACTTTCTATAAACACTGCAATAATTAATTCAAATTATGGACTGGTTCTAAAAATAAAACAAAATAACTCGCTGCTTTCTGAAACTCTTCTTTTATATTGTTTAGTTTTGATATAAATAACGATTTGCTTTCAAACATCCTTAAATTCAAAGTTCACTCAGTTTGTGGCAAACACAAAATAAAAGGTACACCAAATAAGACGTACAGTTAGAAATGGCAACTACACTTTTATTTTTTAATGCGAGTTAAAATTATTAAATGAGAATTCAAAATTAAGTGAATAATCCTGTAAAAAAAATGAATCAAATCAAACAATAACATTGCAGTTATATTTACTATAATCAAAAAGCAGTGAAATCTTTTTTTAAACTTAACTCGATGAACAAACTAACCTTGCCATAAACGGCTTCCACAGTTGCGGTCTGTCTCACGTTTCCTATGTGCACAGTCACCTGGAAGCCCTTGTGAAAGGTCTTGGCATGGAAGAGTAGCACAATCTCTGCTTCAAACATCCAGCAGATGGTGGGATCCATCTCTGGACTCACCATCACCATGCCCTGTAAGTGCAAAGGACACAGGTGGTATTCAAACATGTCATGCTATGCTGTGCTTAACACAGTAATACTATACATTATATATATATATATATATATATATATCACAAGTCTTACCTTACGTAACAGTGATCGGTCAAAGTTGCCTAGTGCAAGTGTAGCTGCCTGACCGGCCCTGAGCACCCTGCATGCCGAGCGATTCCTTTGGATGCTGCCGATGGTCAACTTGTGGAACTGGCCTAATTCTGTGGGCCCTACAACAAGATGATCCCCTTCACGGCAAATCCCACTGCACAACCCCAACAATAAACAGTCAGAAAGACAGCATGTGTAGAAAACACAAATCTTGAATAAAGAAAACACTTTTCACCAAACTGACCTGTACAGAGTGCCCCCCACCACTGTTCCCACCTCTGGAACAGTGTAGATCTCATCTACCTGCAGTGATGCACATGAGCACTCATTAGTGCATTTATTCTGCACCAGCAAGAGGAGTGTGGATCACAGCTGGCTCATCGTGCACTTCAACAAGCTTCATGCTCGACTCACCTGAAACTCTGTTAGCTGCTGCATGAGCTCCTCCTGCTCCTTGCTGTTGCTGAGAGGAGGGATGATGTTGAAGAAGACCTTGAGTAAATCTAAACTCTCACCAGTCACACTGGAAAAGGTGAAGATGGGTGTGATACTACAAAAATAAAAGAAGAGGACAAGAACATGATAGGTATTACAACTCCGATAAACGCACACATTGTAGTACACATATATAGAGGAAAAACATCAATGCATTCTGATAATAAAGTACTACATTTGGGTCGTACTTAGGCGACTGTGCGAACTGTTGAGCTGCTGTGACGGCATCGTCTGTACTGCTAATAACCATGGGCGCTTTGTTGCAACCTGGCTGTTTCAGGACACGCTCCAACTGCCGCACCGTGCGCTCCACAGTGGCTCGCGTACAGAGGTCCACTTTACTGATAACAATGAAGATGGGCACCTTCAAAGCCATGGCGAGGCCCAGGTGCTCCCGAGTCGTACCAGCTGTAAGAGTCAGTAACAAACACAGGCACAGTAGTTAAATATACGGCAAGTCTGATGTAGCTCTTTACAGCTCAAGTCAATAAAAAGATAAAAACTTTACTTGACAATTAAATTTACGTAGGTCAAGACCATGTATGAACATTAATAAAATCAGAAATTCCCTCCAAGTATCCATTTTTAGGATTTTTTAGCAAAAATCAGAATACTAACTACATACCATACTACTTTATTTCTAAAGCATTTAAAATGCAACATAGCAGCCGACCGAAGTGTTGTACAAAAATAAAAACAAAACCAACAGTAAAACATTAACTATATATATATATATATATATATATATATATATATA